>NC_091822.1:132798623-133098623 GCF_038994185.2 Dermacentor albipictus
TAATCATCGTCGGAAGAAGACGATGTTCTGGTCTTCGCGCGCTGTCTACCATCTTGTCAGCTGCTCTAATTATTGTAAACATTCTGTAAATACACGTCTGTTTTTAACCCCGTAACATTTTCGGTGGAGGTGCTCATATATATCAATCATGAGAAGCCAATATCAAATATCATAAGAAACCAACCAACAATGACACCTATACAGGATTCCTACACCACTCTTTCTCGGTCCACGCATATGGCACAATGGCCGCGCCCTTTTTAATTTTAAGGACGCGTGCAGTAGGCTGCAGCCCCCAGAGGCAGCGCGGTATATATATATATATATATATATATATATATATATATATATATATATATATATATATATATATATATATATATATATATATATATATATTTAAATATATACGCACACACACAGCGAAACCCGCAGTGCTCTGTCACTAGTTGCTCCTGACAGGCGGATGGGCGCCTTTTTCTCGGAAGTCCGCCAAGGTTTCGACACGTTTTCGCTCGCAGGGAAATAAGAGGGAACATGCGGCTCGGTCCGGCGCTTCCAACGAGATTAGCCCACGGGGTGCCGTCCGGCTGCGCTGCGCTTTCAGTCGCATCCGCTTCGTCGGCGTGCCAGCGGGTCAGCGCGTGTGTGTGTATATATATCCAGTGACGCAAGGGGGCAGCGCCTAACGAATCTCATCCGAAAGCGCCGACGGGCCCGATGCGTTAATTTATTCCAGCGTGGAAGTTCGGGTGCCGGCGAGTTTTTTTATTGCGCCGCACTCTATACGATGACTCGGCTTGTCCTGGCAGTGGTGCGCGCGCACGAACACCACGTTCGTGCTTCTTTACGCGCGTTTGACTCTGCGTAGCTGCTGCTATTTAGCTGCTCTCACAACGCGTTGCGTTCGACAGCCTTGCGTTACAAAAAAAAAAAATTAAGGAGCTAGATACAGGTGCGCCTGCCGCGTGGCCTTATGCCTTTTTATACGCTTTCTGCAACGTAGGGAGAAGAAACGAAAGTACAGGTTGAATCCGTAGCCGCGGAACGGCTATATGTGCCGTGTTCCCCGGCAATTTAAACTCTCGGGGCGTCGGAAACTGGCGCTCGAACTGTCCTCCCGTGCTTCGGACACATACATTGGAGTGGCGCGTCCGCTGAGATGCGAATGGGAAGTTAAGGCTCCCGTCCGCGGAGACGTCTAATAACTTTCGCGGCGTGTGGGTGGATCCGCGTTCCCTCTTTTTTTTTTGCTTTTCCTTTTTTTTTCTTTAACGCGACGCTCTTTGGCGCGACGGCTGCCAGTTCTGCCGAAACGGCGGGTTGCGCGATTGGCGCGGGTAATTGTTAAAAATGGACGTGCGACGGGGGGAACTCGTGTTTCCACGGCTCGTAATTCACGCGGCTGCCCATCTAGAACGGTTACGTCCTTTTAATAGTGCGCGCTATATGCGCTGCAGTTGCTATGTTCCTTTCTTTTTTCTTTTGCCACGTGTGTAATAAATCACCAAGACGGAAAGTTGAAGCTTTGAAGCGCACACTTGCGTCAAAGTTGACTGATGTGTGGTCAGCTTTGATCTTTGCGCAGCAGACAAAGCATACCCGGCAATAGGCATAAAACACTGACATTACTGCACCGCGGCAAAGATTCTGGTCGGTTAGTTGTCCTTCTTTACTCTCTCTCTCTCTCTTTCTATTTCTCTCTCTCTATCCGTCTATAAATTTAAACCGCAGTTTCACGTTCTCGTAGAAATAAGAAAAGTACACGGGTACCGCGTTTTTCGCTCGTGTCGCTGGTTAGCTGCGCCTGGTATCTTTCGTTTCTTTTTTTTTTCGTTCTATTCTTGCCGTAGCTGAGCTCATTATCCTGGGAATCGTTTCAGGTGCTCTGCTTCTTAAACGCTGATGCAACGCGCGCGTCTTGTTCGGCTAACGATCTCGTTAGCGCGGGAACCTATACCGTCGCTCTCTGTATAGTCGAAGCTAAGAAATGCGTCATTGAAAACGCACCGCTTGTCTCGTTACGAAATTTGTTCAGGAAGCGAGAGAAGATCGGTCAAAGAATGCCGCCTGCCTCAAGATCGTCCGATGGTGAACTAATGAAAGCCAGTAGCGTATGATTGATCGGTTAAACTTCCAGGATATGTCACATAAGCCACCCTTATCTTGCGTTGAAAGTTTGATTTCACTACTCGAACACTCTATAGTCAGCTGCAACTTAAGAAGGCTGGAGAGGCTCCGCCCCGATGACTGAAGCGCGGCAGCCGATTGCCACCGCGGCTAAAGAAATAGTCCTGCTGACGCGACTCGGACCGATTCGAAGCGCGGGCTGCCATGTTCTCCGTCGGCGGAGGTTCATGTGCATCCGCCTTTGAGGGGCAAATGTCGCTGCCTTCTAAAGTTGCACCCGACTATAGGTTACAAAAGTCGGCGCACAATGACGATGTGAAGACGTCGAGCACCGATGTAAGTTAAAAAAAAAAAGGGGGCTAATGATATTAAGGTAAGGAAGCGGCTTATAGTAGAACACCGGTGTGTGAGGTACTGGAGATCGAGATGTGGGCGTCCGTGTGTAGGCGCGCACATGTGTGTGTGTGGGGGGGGGGGGGGGAGGGCGAGGGGAGGGGGGAGCTGTGTGTGTACGTGTGCGCGTTTGTGTGGGGAGCGGGGCCGGCGATTCTGTGTGCGGTTGCGTTTTCAATACCCCTTTCAAGATTTTATTGCAAAACGCAGGCAGAAATATGTGGCGTATATTGGTCCACCCCCTATCTAGAACAAAAACCCGCATAATATATATATATATATATATATATATATATATATATATATATATATATATATATATATATATATATATATATATATATATATATATTAGCGTGTACCTCTTTTACAGTCCGCAAATGCACCTTAAAAGCTGCGCTTAATACGTTTTGAACAATGGTTCTTTTCTTAACGTTTTCGTTCGCTTTCCTTCCCATTACAGTGCTCTCAGCAGCGTCGATGATAGCGTTTGCGAAATGTCTTCAACGTCTTCTGTCACAGAAAACAGGGACACTGTTAGTCTATAGTCTGTACTGCATTGTTCTAATATAGGACAGTAGTATGTGCTTTTACGAGGCGTGATTCGGCGTCCTATAGTATGCGCTCGGGATTGAGCAGAAGCAGTGGCGTAGCAACAGGGGGGGGCCGGGGGGCCGTGGGCCCCGGCTGCAAGGGACCAGTGAAGGGGAGGGGGTGTCATATACGTCTGAAGACACCCCTCTTTCCGCCGGCTACACCCGGGGAGGGGGGTGACAGAAGACCTATGGGCCCCGGGTGCCAGACGACCTAGCTACGCCACTGAGCAGAAGACTATACGCTCTGACGAAGGGGATCACGTACCCGCATACGCAATTGCTCTCTTGATTGGCTGGCGCAAGTAACGCGAGTACCACGTTGTACTTGAGTACGGCGTCATTGCGAAACAGGTTATGGACGAACCGCATTTTCGCAAACAAACTGTGTAGCCAAACATATATAGCGTAGACGAACGAACTAAACAGTGTAGACAAATAGAGGGGGCATATTTCAGTGCGACATTGCACTTATTCTCTGTTGCTGGCTCACTTCGAGCAATGCAATTTTTTCCCCAATAACATTTTGAAACTTGTCCTCAAGTATTGATCTCGTACGAAACTTTCACCGGTACTATGGAGATAGCTGGACAGATATCAATTTTTTTCGTCAGACAATGAAATATGTATCCTGCAGCGCCACCGCGTCTTCATGAGCTCGCGTACTTAGCAGCCTGTCTTCCCAGTTTTACAAAGTTAAACAGGTTAAATATAGACTGAATGTAATTGACATGTGATGATATGATAACTATCATAAGCTATGATAAACGCGCGCCCCGCAATTTTTTTTCTTTTTTTTTATAGTATGGTGCGTGCACCTGAACTCTGGCTCAAAGCTCACAAAGCGGCGAATGCAGGCGGGATTTTTTTTTCATCGCTGAAGAAAACTGCAGCTGTCGTGTCAACCGCCCTCCTCCGTTTCTGTATATCCACGGCCGTGTGTACCTCGTATTTCTTGAATGTCAACCTGTTATCGTGACTTGAAGGGCGCCGCCGACGTCATTGCAATATCAACTTTCCCGTATTTTATTTCTCTAAAGCATGCAATGCTATTTTATTGCAGTAAGTGCACTCAACGACTTTACAACGCAACCGTCCGAGCGCCTCTCAGCGGAACGATGCAGCCACAAGCATTGCTACGACGTGTAACGACGATATCACATAACTTGCAAGAGTACAGTAAACAGACTATGTGCATAAGTGTACCCTATGTAAAATGTGTACCCTTCTTCCAATGTATAATACAAGGAGCAGCCAACATCGTATTCGCGCCCCATTTCCTTTTTGTCATAAAAATAACAATAAAAAATTACTGCCTAATTGCCCCGTTGTGCATGGTTTCGGGAGGCTTATCCACAATCTGTAGCGAAGACTGCTTTCAATCCAAATGAGAATCCAAAGGAAAGTCGGTTAATTTCCACGGCCCTCGCACACTCCACATAGGGTGAAGAAATACATAAGCTCGTTAACTGGCACCATGGCGGATCGAAGCCAGGTCATTGCGGCGTGGTGAGCATCTGTGAACCAGATTAGTTATCCGCTGAACGATGAATTGACCAAGTTCCAGGACGTGGAAAAGCAGTCCGATGTCCAGTGATTACTCAGTAATATAAAGAGAATTAGTAGCCACAAATGTCCGGTTTCTTAAAGCAGCGTAAGGTCACTCCGGCAGGTTCTGCTGGGGTCCTCTATATAACAGCACGATGTTCTTTTAGTCTACTCAATGAAAATGTTTGATCTAGTTCAGGATGTTTCTTATCATGCAGAGTTTACGAATGCGCCAATGTGCGACGCTGTTTCGGGGATTGGGAGACGTATTCCTTTTTCTTGCTTGAATGGAGCATATTCTCGTTTCCGTGTTTCAGTGACTGTATATACGTTCGTCAGTGTTGTGTTGTATTTGGAACGTGCAAATTGTTAGGGGCTTCATTTGTGCGTTCTATTCGGTAAACTGGCCCAGGAACATTTGCATTTTTTGTATGCGTGTTTGTATATGCGTGCGCGCGAACTTTGGAACAAATGTCACTGTAAATTTCAATGTCACCTTACGTTGTAACGTTTCTAATATTTTGTTGTGCACATCTGTCAGATCGGAAAAGGAGAGAGAGAGAGAGAAGGATGCATAGAAATGCAGGGAGGTTAACCAGAGTCAGTTCCGGTTGGCTACCCTGCATGGGGGGAAGGATGAATGCGGATAAAAAGAGAAAGAGAGCGGAAGGGGGAGATAGAGAGAAAGAGACGAGCACGACTAAACCACGTACATTACAAAGCGGTAGGGGGCGGCGTTCTTACAGTCTATCGTGTAGCCCCGCAGACCGCAGGAATCTTACTAACGCGAGTAAGGCCTTTAGCGTGGATGTTGTGTGGGAATACTGCTCTAAATCTTTGAGTTCTCTTAGTGGGCGATCGTCCAACTGGTCCAGTACTCTGCACAGCACTTGTCCATAGGCGCTATATCGCGGGCAGACACAGATAATATGTGCGAGCGTCTCATCGATGTTGCATGTGGCGCACGTGGGGCTGTTGGCCATTGCTATAAGGAAAGCATACGAGTTCGTAAATGCAACGCCTAGCCACAGACGGTACAGCATGGTCTCTTCGCGTCGTGGTAACCCAGGCGGTAGGTGCATCCGTATGTCCGGAGACAACGAACGCAAACGACACATGGTGAAAGCGTTCGAGTGCCAGAGAAGGAAAAGAGTGGCTCGTGCCACCTGCAGGCGCCAGCTACTGCTTAAACGCAAATGATGACGATGGTAGTAATAATAGAAAATTGGCCACGTCGTTCGTTTTTATCAGTTTTGAATGTCTTACCAGGGAAAAAGTTGCCGCGATACAGAAGATATCTGAGTGCGAACTAAGCTGCAGCATCAGAAAGGAACGAATGCTCTTATGTTTTGTGATTGACGATCACGAGCAATGGCTCTAATAATCGTAATCACGGGAAGGAGGAGAAATTAAGTAAAAAAGCGCATGGCAGTGACGTTTTTCTTTTTCACGCTGCAAGCAAGAGGGAAACCGCTTTCAGACGACATGGAAAGAAGTGGGGAAAAAAAAGTCGTTTCTCGACAAAGCGAGAACAGACAATTAGGCGCCCGCCTACCAAGTTCGTAATCAGACGAAACAAAAAAGATAATAAGACACGACCGGTCTCCCGTCTCGCCGTCGCCCTTTAAAAGCGGAGCGCACACGTAGAACCGGTCGCCAGGGGGGCTGCACGGGGCGTACTCTTCGAAGATTACTGTCATTTCGGGATTACTGTTGCGAGCTCCAGCCTGGGACGTCGCTGGGGTGGCTGATAAATGGTGAACGCTAACGTGCTCGGTATACATTTGCATATACGCGTGGATGCAAGACACGCAGGTGTAAGATACGGTGTGTGTTTGTGGGGGGGGGGGTGCAACTTATATGCCTTATATGCTTGCTTCATGAGAAGAAGCGTAAAGCAGGAGGAAGAGAGGGAAAAGTAGAAGAAGCAGACCGGAGTTAAGCGAGAGAATGGCGACCCCCGTTAGTATTCGTGCTGGTCACGTGGGCTCTTAACGGCGGGGTCATGAATGGGGCTTTTTTCGCAAGCCGTTTCCTAGCTCACCCACGGCCTTCTCAGGGGTATTTATTATATCTTGCGTGACTCGCTTGTCGTAACAACGTTGCTTAAGGAGAGGCTAGCATTAGAGCATTCAAGCGACCGCGTTTCAACTTCTTGCTTATGAAGTACGGAAGAAATTTTGTAACTCCAGGGGCGCATCGCTGCGAACCTGGCCGGTTATTCTAAGCCGACGGCTCTTGGCATAGTGGCACCCGATACAATCAATAAAGTGTTCATTCATTCATTCATTCATTCATTCATTCATTCATTCATTCATTCATTCATTCATTCATTCATTCATTCATTCATTCATTCATTCATTCGTTCGTTCGCCGATTATCGCTTGCCCTATGCATGCCTTAATTCATCTTTGCGTCACGTAATAACCCTCAGTTTTCATCTCGCTCTGTTTTCTTATCTCATTTTCTTTCTCCTCCCTATCAGGAGCACCTCAACTATATCGGACGAGATGAAGGTTCAAATCCTTTCATTCTGTCGCTCAAGCTGGAAACGATAGAGGAAGCGAACGATCACTACAGGGTCATACTTAGGTGAGGCTTTAAAAAAATGTTTCCTTTTTGTTTTTCAGCACTGCAGTTGACGTTGAAATAACCCGTTAAACACAATCAACAGCGAATGACACTGCCTGTTTCTGAACCTTTCTTGTGCGTGTGGTTTCAGAACAAAAGAAGGCATTGTTAGCGAACTGGTTCCGAACGATCCGAAGACCGAACTCTGGACGGCAGCTCGACTTGTCAAAGTGAGTATTGCGCGACTATTATTCTCTAAGCTCGAATTATTCTCTGCTGCGTACTTTTTGGGCGATATTTCGTAACGCATTTTTTTCTCTCTCTCTCGTTTTTTTCTTTCTAAACAGTCCTTACGTGATAACATCAACAATGTGGTGCTGCAACCAGTGTTCTTTCCAAAAGTAAGTGCAGTTACGCGATTTTTGCTGAAGCCATGCAGGCGGTTTGTTCACTGACAAAAGTACGGAAAAGTAGCTCCCCGATGGGTCTAGCTACTGGGTCAGCATCGTCAGTACGAACTCTTGCTGACACAAAACGAAATAAAATGAAAACAAGAAAAACAAGAATTAAACGTACACGACTCGCATAAATACACGTCGCACACTTATGTGCGTCAATAGTTCATGCAAAAAAAAAAGAAATACAAGGAAAGAGAATGAAGTTCAGTTTGCAATCTCCAGTAAGTGCAAGCGCCACAAGCATTATGGCCGTAAAGAAAAAAAAACGGGGTTGGTGGGAGGGTTTACAAGTTTATAAGTAGTTTACAAGCGATAAACGGTCACGTGTGCTGGGCATGTGTGTGCACACCAAGAAATGAACTTAAGATATTCTTTTTCACGTGTAAAGAATGCAGTCTGCTCGAATGTTCGAGCGCAGCTTCCCATGACACCGTGCTCGGTCGAGGCGCGTTCTGGTATTTATGCAGTGTCGAAGCATTATACCGTGAGAACGAGCGTCCGCTTACGTTCCTTACTTTTGTGGCTTCTTTTTCTTCTGCAGGCTTCGGAACTCCTGATGGCATTCGACGAACAAGTTCTAGTCCACGAGTACAAATTTGGAGTCATTTATCAAAGGCCCGGCCAGGTATGGACGAAGAGAAAAAAAAAAGAAAATTGGGCACGGGGCACCCTGCGACGAGCTTATGCTTGAGGGAACGCAAGCTTGGGCTGCTTCGGCAGACAAAAACACGTGCAATCATGGGCAGAAATGTCGGTGTTGCCTCCATCCCGAACGCTCTCTCTGTTGTTTCCTTTTTTTCTTCCCGTATTTCTTTCTTTCTTTCTTTCTTTCTTTCTTTCTTTCTTTCTTTCTTTCTTTCTTTCTTTCTTTCTTTCTTTCTTTCTTTCTTTTTCTCTTTTTTTCTTTCTTTCTTTTTCTCTTTTTTTCTTTCTTTTTTCTTTCTTTCTTTCTTTCTTTTGTTCATTCATTCCTTCATGCCTTGAGTTACGTTCGCCGCGCGCATTTGCATTTGCAAGGAGAGTAATTAGTGTGCCTCTCCCCCTCCCCCAACCCGAGTCGCCCTGCGGAGGAGCGCGGGAGAACGCTAATTATATTATCTCGGCAATTTTCCCCGACGCTGGAACGGGCGAGGACGGGGCAAGGCATAGCCGGATGGACCATGAATACGTAATTATCATTCTCCTCGGTATTAAGGGGAACTCTGGCGCGAGCAAACAGGAAACGCGCGTGCGACGAGACACGTGCGCAAACCTTGCTGATTGGGTTTACGACTGAACGGATATTATATCACTGTCACAACGCAAAGGATCGGCTATTAATGCTACTCTCGTACCTAGTTACAAAGAAACGAAATATAACGAAATAATGAATATAATGACGCAGGTGAAATTTCCCTTGAAATCCTCATAGAGGTCCATGTATTTAGAACCTCGTTTCAACGAGGTGAAAGACCGCGTCGAATACGTCGTCGAGCAACCCTGGTCTTTCTCACCGCCGCGCGTATAGGTCTGCGTACCTGCCCACAAGCATGCAGCTCACTATCGCACTTCTCCACTGCCCAAGACTAGTGCAGTCAGTGCAAGACTAGTGCAAGACTAGTGCATTCACTCCCCTCCTTCTCCATGGCGCGCCGGGCTGGCAGCCGCAGCTGGCCTTGGCCTCAGATATCGTCGGCGCAATATCGGGGGCCATCGCACAGGCCGTGCATTCACTTCTCCCTCTCCCTGGGGCACGCCGCGCGGATTGGCAACTGGGCGTGGCCTCCGAGATGGGCAGCGGTGCAGTCTCGGAGGCCACGATCCGGCAGAACCAAGCCGGCGTGCGGAGCGAAGTTCGCTTGCTTCCTCGATCACACAGCGGAGCACTGTGCTGTGTGCCACGTGCTGCTCGACCGCGATGAGCCAAGTCGAAAGCAGACGAATCAGAATGGAACAGAATACAGCTATCTAAAGGCTGTGACGTCAGGCGCTAAATCGCCTGTCGCACACGCCGAAGATTCTTTTCTTGTTCTATTCAAATGTTATCGTGTGCGTGGCAGTGTAGCGGTTCCGCGTCCCGCAAAGCCGTCTTCTTATTTGCATGTTTCCAATCGTACCAATCGTTCCAATCGTCCAATCCAATCGTTGGGCATATATTGCAGTAAATTATATTATTGTATATAACGAAGTAACGGACATAACGAAGTAATGTGTGCTCCCCCATCAACTTCGTCATCAGGTTCGAGTGTATAACACTAACAAACGCAAGTTGTATTATGATGTTACAGTACAAAGGATTGGGCATTACATTATGCTACTAGAAGAGAGGGTCGTATATCTTATTATACCAATATAACACAAAAGTTAGGATCTTATGCTCCTATCACATAAGTGGACTTCGGCTTCATGGCACGAGTTTCAACTTTAATAATAGAAAAGTATGTTATACTGTTATGGCACAGCGGTTACGATATTCTCGTAATATACCCCGTGTTGGTGTAGTGGTTTTGGCGTTGTGCTGCTAAGCCCGAGGGTGTGCGATCAAATCTTGGCCGCGGCAGCCGCATTCACATGAGGGCGAAATGCAAGAAGGCTCGTGCACCGTGCATTGGGTGCGCGTTATAAGAGAGCCTCACGTGGTCACAATTAATCCGGAGTTCTCCTTTACGGCGTGCCTCACAATCATATCTTGGTCTTGACGCGTAATGCCCTAGAATTCACTATATTACTATTACTCTCGTATGTTAGGCTGCTGAGCACGAGGTCGCGGGATCGAATCCCGGCCACGGCGGCCGCATTTCGATGGGGGCCAAATGCGAAAACACCCGTGTACTTAGATTTAGGTGCACGTTAAAGAACCCCAGGTGGTCGAAATTTCCGGAGTCCTCCACTACGGCGTGCCTCATAATCAGAAAGTGGTTTTGGCACGTAAAACCCCATAATTTAAATTAATTTTATTACTCTCGTAATCTAACACGAAGGAACGGATATTATATCAGGGCTGCTATAACACAGAGGCAGCGCGAAATCAAAAGGGGGACAGAGACGGCAGAGAGAAATAAAAGGAAAATACATCTTCCCACGCTGTCTCACGCGCTGGCAAATGTGGATAGGGAAATACGCCTCTAAGTTGCGCCTGCCCGTGCTATATCGCACTACTTTAAAGAAATAAGAGAGTCGTGGGCACTCCTTTCCCGGAGTAACTGGTTGTCAGACTTATGTGATTCCGTATTTGGGACTTCTCTTACTTTGCGATGGGAGACGTATGTAAGAGGGAATACAATAACTATGGAAAAAGGGAGTTTGGTGTAATTGAAATTATAATTTTGTGGAACTAACACAAAATACGTCATACAATTTTTTTTTTTGCAATGCCCAATGAGGTCCCGAACTTATTCAATGTAGGCGGCGCTTCCTATTCAGTATTATATTTTTTTTTGTGTCAACGAACTCAAACGAAAGACAAGCTATGTTATAAAAGTGATCCATAACAGCAACAACAACAAAACAAGAAACAACAGCTTAACTTGATGGGACGAGGAAATTTAGGCATAAAGATACGATCACGGCTAAATATTGTTTTACCTTCCTTTGAAGAAATGCCAGAGAAGTGACTCATTTTGAATTATGATTCAGTCTATTCCAAAGTGGCATTCAAGAAAAAAAAAACAAAAGTCAATTGCATCTGCCGTTATCGGTACTGATGAGAGAGCACGCTATGAACCGTAAGGGCACGCTATGATGGATGGCAAACTAATTAGCATAATAGAGAGAATAGCTTCCCGAGAAGAAGTTTCCGAAGGTTCCCGTTGTTTTCACAGTGCGCGTAAAGTGGCACTGCGTACGAAACACTCGTGTACAACATGGCTATGCTTCCTGCCTGTGGTCATTATTCATTACAAGGTCAGACTCTAGTTTCCATATACGAAACTTCGGTACATGATCACCTCCCACCAACTTGTACATGTACACAGAAGGCGAAAGCCTTCTGTGCCTTCTGTGTACATAGATTGTACCTCGTAGCGCAGTGTATGTAGATTCAATTCGCCCTAATTCTCTTTTCAAGCTTCCCGCTTCTTCATGCAGCTACGGTAATAAAAAGAACGCAGCCATACAATCTCTATTCTTCCTCCTTTCATATTCAGAAAGAAATACTACGGTGCAGACAGTGTTAGTGTACGTAAAATGAAGAAAAAGAAAAGAACGTTGTTTACTGCTTGATTAATCAAGCGTGTGGTTTCAGCTTCATTTAATCCGGACATTGCCTAATTAAATCAAAATGCGGAGTCACTGGGCTGCGCACAGCCTCTATCGACAGCGTTGCAGAGCATGCATTAGAAGGAAGGAATACGCTATAAAATCGAGGGACGAAGTGAAGGGGGATTCAAATGTGCGAGAGCATTTTTTTGTCGATACACGCTTTCGCGTTGCCGGTAATTTCTCTTAATTCGTGCCCGCGCCGTCGACCGAATCGAGAGTTTAATTAGAATGTGCGAAATGTTGGCTCATTAATTTAAGCAATACAAAAGATACGGCCCTGCAATATTCAGTGCCTTTTTTAAAGTAGCATTTCATGAAACCTTGATGCTCTTTTTCTTCGTGTACGTGTATCTTTGTTTTGTTTCAGGCGGCAGTCGCGCCATTGTTTGCAATCGCTCGTTTCATTTCGTTATCATTTCTGTTTCTCATCTTCAAAGATAAAGGAGGAAGAACTTTTTGGAAACCGCCACCACAGCGCGGCGATGGACGAGTTCCTAAACATGCTGGCCGATAGAGTCACGCTCAAGGACTTTTCTGGGTAAGCACGCTTGAACCCGAAACCGTTATTTCCTTCCCGTCCACGTGACGCCGGTGATTGCTTTTTCACATTAGTCCTATTACAGAAAAAAAAAAGGAAGGGATGGCGGTTTCCGTACATCGTGAGATAAAAGTGCAATCGGCGTTAAGGATGATTACACCGTGGGCCTCTGACGTTGAATTCTTGATGCGTGTTGCGATACAAACACATCGTAATCTCGCGGTGGGCTATAACGCAACAGCGAAAGTACACTTCGTTATCAGTTTTAATTTTCGTTACGTACACGGCGGAGCGAACGAGTTCTCTCATCAGAAAACCGCCATCTCAATATCAATGCAGTTTGTTGTCTGAAATAATGTGTCGAATTATCGTAACTTTCAAAGGCAGTCCCATATTGGTCGTCTTTTCTTTTTTAAGGTTGACGGAAGTAGCGAAATTACGAAAGGCATCAAAGGACGTGTTTGTATACCTGTTTGCGCGCCAGTAAAAACAGTCGTGAAAGTCATCTGAACTGCATCTATCGGACAGATATCGAACGGATAGGTGACAGATTCACGTAAATAACAAAATAATAGGCTTAGTTCTCCACCGTAAACTATCCTTTAGGAGAATTTCGCAGCATTAGAATTTTTTTTTCTTTTTTTCCCAGAAGGCATAGCTCTAAGCAAATGTTCGCACTACTTTTCTTTAAATTTGGCTATTTTTGGCAACGCCCTTTCTTTAATATCCAGGCGTTCGATGGAAAGATATCGTGCAGACAGCCTCTACACGAAAAGTTTTGCTGTGAAAGATATCTATTGACGCTGTCCTTCTAATTCAATCACTTTTGATTGCAAGCAGCTGAGCCGTTGCTTGTTTCGCGTTTCACATGTACTACTACAGTGAAGTGGGCGCAAGCTAAAGCCTCCTTGTGACAGTCCTAGGCCAATGTTCTCTGGGTGTGCTGAAGACAAACGTGTGACGTCGCTTCTGGTTATGAAGCCCTTTCTTGCACGCGTTGATCGTAGCACCGAAACAACCGCTAACCTCTGTTTGCCTTGGCAACCTTGGTTGCAGGTTTGAGGTATACTCCGTACGCTGTGTGATTAGTTGTGCGTAACGTTTTCCTTTTTATCTGGGATAAATTAATCTAGAATCCACGGGATAAAAGAGATCTTAGGCCGCTTTTATCTCGACGAACATTTGGCTTATTCGTTCGAGCCATTGTTGATACTTAGATAAGCGTTCGGCTGTGATGCTGCGTTCTGGAATATCGTCAGCGTGCCGCGCTTTGCTACAAACAAGTAAAGGTGGTGCAACTGTAAGCGTTCAAGTTGCGCTGTACCGCCGTAGCCTTTAATGTGTCCCATGGCGCGTCAACGCTATCATATATATATATATATATATATATATATATATATATATATATATATATATAATATATATATATATATATATATATATATATATATATATATATATATTGCATTTCTTCATTCTATCAGATTAGTTTTTTGTTCCCCGCCGTCTCCGAAAACGAAAAGACCCTAGCAACTCCATTAACTTGTCCATTATGCTTCTTGTTAAATTCGTTCCCATTTTGCACCTCGGTCACGTTGTGGGCGGGGGACCCCCGCAATTATGCGCACCTATTATCTCTAGCCGCTCTAACATTACGTCTTTTCTTTTTTTTCTATTTATGTCTCGCTGTTTTCACCTCAGCTTTCGCGGTGGCCTGGACACCCAGCACGGCCAGACGGGCCAGGAGTCCTTCTACACGTCTTTCAACGGCTGCGAGATCATGTTCCACGTCTCCACGCTGCTGCCGTACACGGAAGGCGACGTGCAGCAGGTGACCTTGGGCTCGTTTTAATTCTTCTCACCACGCCAGTCCCAGACAGCGTTTCAGTTTCTTGGTGCATTTCTTTCTAAGCACATTAGAGTTGCCCAGTTCGTTTGTATGGCTAGTAAGATATGGTATATACGAAAGGTTGCGCTTGAATATTTTTCCGGCGACTGTTTCACTGTGATAAGTGAGAAGAACAGGAGCATCCGAGGTGATCGACTTACTTTTTTTTGTCATAATCGTTCGCATATGCGTGGTGACAGATCGGCCCCGAGAATGTTTGTCGTGAATGGCGCTGGCTAACGCTGCGAAAGCTAATCCTGTATACACAAATGCCCAAGAAAGGGGCCGGAGGAGTGGCGCCACGGTAACTTGATTAGCAAAGCACCGCGCGCGTAATGTGGATGATGCGGGTTCGGTACACACTTGCGGCAGGTTACGTTTTCGTCAGCTTCCATTTGCCTTTACCTGTTCGTTTTTTCTATACGTTTCAATGAAATGGAAGAATTAGCTTCCCCTACATGTGCTTTCTTTGGCTTTATTCTCTGTCACTTTCCATGATCGTTGCGTGTGAGTAACTCCGCCCTACCTTCTTGATCTGGATCAAGTACGCGAATAAACTGGCACCAATGAAGCATGTTTTGTTTTCATTATCAAGTAGCTCTTTCGAAACTCTCTCTGCAGTTAATTGGTGACGAAATACTAAAAAACGATGGATGTGTACATATTAGCTGAGGAAATTAATGCGAGAATGCTTTTTTTTCTTACTTTTCGCTCTAAGGTGCTGGGAAAATGATGCCGTTGCGATGTCACTGATTTCGCGGTATTTTCACACTTTCGAATTCTTTCTTTATTTATTTATTCTTCCTCTCTGTTGCAAGCGGCATCCAGGAAGGTTGTTAAGCACAGCTCTGGCTGCATTTTCGAGACCAGCGTAATCCTTGCTTTCTTTTTTCACAGCATAAGCGGTTACCGACTGCCTCGACCAGCCGACGTCAAAGTATAGGATGCCGCGGGAGCTGCCGCAAGAGCGCCAAAATGGCGCCGTCACCCGCATTACGTTCTTTGCGCTCGTTCTGCCGTGTCAACTGTTACGACAGACGCATTTATAATGTCAAAAAGTAAAACATACTTAAAGTGGCTGGTGTTAAGCGCTTTCCTTAGTTGTCCCTTTAATCGATTCATTTATTTATTGCGATATTGAAAAACGTCGGCATCAAAAAATGTAAAGTTGGGGAATAGCTCCTTTTATATGTACCTGCAGCTCGTGCAACCGCGTTGCAAGGGGCCGCTGTAGCGTCGCATGTGGCTTGACAGGTGGGAAAGCGTAACGGTAAATTCCACTGGTCGATCTAGAGCGGAGTGTTGGATCCACGAAAGATCAACAAAATCGGACACTGGGCTGCCCTATCCAGATTGACGAGCGAAAAAATAAACACGCTCCGGCAGGGAGTGCAGCGGAAGTTGGGCGCCCGCCATATCCGCCAGCCATATCGCGATTTCGTTATTTGCACCTTAAACACCATTTCGTAAAGCACGTGCAAATCGTCGTAGCCGCTCCTGCTACTTTTCGAGGCACTAGAGCTGCTGTCAGAATCGCTTCAAGGCAAGAAGCACTGCCGCACTCTTGAACCGCGCCATTTCGTGAATGTACACAACTGCACAAGGTTACCAAACAACGCCTCAAAAAGGATTGAAAACAGCCAGGTCACCCGAGCAATCCGGAACTGACACCAACGAGTCGTCGGAGTTCCGGTGAAATCCGTCTCTGCTGGGCGGATCAACGAGGCGCGCTTCGTCGCGGAGCCGGTTGATCCCAATCGACCAGTGGGAAAACGCAAACTTGCACTTCATCGACCAGTGGAATTCAATTTCTTTGCCAGGGAGCAAGAAAACGTGCTCCAGATCGACCAGTGGAATTCACCATAAGAGTCGCGGATGCGGTCTTTTGTTCATCACTGTATGGTTCGGCCATAGAGGGTGCGCGCATTAACGTGCCCGATTATTCTGTGAGCCGCAAGCGGTACCACGCCTCATAATTTATACATGCATGGCAGCCGTGCAAGAATTGGTATACCGGGTTGCTTAATTTACTGGAAACTCGTATCGCACGCACTATAACTAAGCAGAACTAAAGTTACGACACGATAGTGTTTACACGCACGTAATTAAAGTGCGTATAGGCGCTGTGTACTTCACGTGTTCGTGTCTGTTGTCTGTAACAATGCTGTCAGCATCACTCTCGTGCATGGAGTACGGACGCGAAGAGGAAAACTATACACGGCGTATATTCGCGTCCTTTAAATATTTTATCAATTTTCTTTTTCATTTTTATTCTGCGAGGCAACGATACGACTTAAGCGCATTCGGTGCCAATTTCGAGCAACGAAGCTTAAGACGTGCGTTACTTCGTTCCTACCTGTTCGAATTTTTCGCTACATTATAGCACGTACGAGCCATACTGTATCACTATGTAGTCATACTGCTTCATTGTATAACGGGATACAGATGAATGCTGGTGGACTAACTGCTCCGCATCATTAGTGCTCTTCTGAACTCCTGTGCAATTAGGCGAGTCAGTATTTAGGAAGGATTATTTCCTAGCAAATGTAGCCGTATATCTCGTAATAGGCCACCACTGTATACACACAGTATCGGAAAGCGGCCCCTACAGGGCTTTTCTTCTTCTCCGCGAAAAAACACTGAAGTGCACACGACAGCGCCCCTTCCCTCGAAACGCACTGATTATTACACGGCGCACCCCGGCTCTCCAAGCGCTTCACTGGAGCCATTGTGTCTTTCCGTGGTCGTCGGCAAAGTATGTCCGCCACTCGTCACACTTGTCGCGCTCGATGATAAAGCTCGCTCGTCACCGCCGCGCGTGGAAAGGTCAAGGCTACATACCGTCGCCAAGACGTATAGGAGGCACAGCCCCTCGACCGAACGTCGCGTAGAAATCGGGTCTGCGTGGCGTGGGAGCGGCGGAGCGGTGTCCGAGGTCTATTAAGAACGGAGGTTGCGTAGCCGCTGCGTTACCAAGATAATTGATGAGCTAAGGCGCCGTTCGGATTGACTCGCCTCTCCTAATGAGGGAGCGCGCTGTACCGTGGTGCGAGCGGACAATGTGTGCAATCAAGAGCGCGCCCCTCCCCCCTTCCTCTCTCTCTCTTCCTCTTATATAGAGCGCAGACTGCCTTCACGCACACGGTTCGTTAGCGGAAATGGAAACACTCTGGGAATGTGTGGGCTCCTCGAGGAACAAGAAGAAACGGTTCGAGATTAATTGGCTACGGTTTAGGGTGCTTGTTGGGGATACACGTGGTATTTACGTTATTTAGATTCGGTGGATCCACTACATGCTTAATTAACAATACTTCGTTTGTTGTCATTACTTTCTGCGATGTGGCTTGGCTGCTAATTCTAAACGCGTCCAACTCGCCTGTCTGTGGGATTCATTTTAAGCTGCTATCCGGAGATTGGCAGCGGCCTAACAAACGACACTCCAGCTCCTGGTTTCCGTAACGTCATACTTTCCAGTTTCTTTCGAAGGCTTGCTGAAAGCTTATTGGGAAAACTCTGAGCACGCTTGCTGGTGGCACTCTATAAAACTCAGTGGTCATTGATGCCCGTAGTTGAGTTATGTATTGGGAGGTCACGAAATTGGCTACGACTTCCTTAAATCCCTATGCTCGGGGGAAAAAAACGCACGGCGATGAACGTGTTGAACTGGCGTGTAAATTTCTCAGTAATCTTAGTGAAACAGTTGCGTGCTGAAATGCCACCCTCTCGCCGTAGTTATTATTGTCTTTTCGCACGGCGCCGCATCTGAGGAAAACAGTGAACGGCGACCGTAACGCCACGTAACCAACGCACTGAAAACCTAATCCACTCGCGTTTCCCCCTCCCCCTGTGCAGAGTAGCAGGCTAGAGCACCTTAGCTCAGGCCGACCTCTCTGCCTTCTTTCAGTTAAATTATCTCTCTCTCTCTCTAATCCACTCGCAGCTCCAGCGCAAGCGGCACATCGGCAACGACATCGTGGCCATCGTGTTCCAGGAGGAGAACACGCCCTTCATGCCCACCATGATCGCCTCGCACTTCCTGCACTCGTTCGTCGTGGTTCAGCCCGTCAGGACGGGACGCCTGCACATGGGACGGCAAAGGTATCTATACATAAGAGCCCGACTTGACCGCCTTATCTCTGTGTGTACTTGTCCCCTGAAGTAGCTCCTTTCACGGCTTTTTAAGGCACGAGGAACCGTTTACGGTGCTTTTGGCGATAGTCGTAACCTGGACGGATGAAAGATCGCGTGACGGAACGTTGGACGCAGCGTGCCTAACGTCAGAGCAACTATAACCCCTCTCTTGTAGATCGGCGCAGGAGCCGAGTCCGTAGCGTTTATATGGCCGACGCCTGTAATGTGCCACCGCACTTAATGCGAATTCCTTATAGCGGAGAGTCGCGAAGGCTCCAGGCAAGTGCCAGCAACAAAGTTTCGCAAATATTTTAAGTGCTACCATGTCAATACTTAAAACAATAAAAATTTGTGGGACCTTTAAGAGCGGAACGCGATAGCGTTTAAAGACCCCCTACATCTTTTCATGCTTCCCGGCAACTGCAGCTTATGTAACCGTAATGTTTACTCGGAAACGCTGGCTGCGAACGCTATGACGTGGGCGAGCTTTGTCGTAGAAACGGGGCCGCTCGCGCGGGTCGATCTCCTGTGATTGTTTCGCACTTTTAATATTTCACTCCGAGAAGAGCTAGCATAAAGGACATTCGCTGTCGGTGTTTTTTTTTTTTTCACTGCATTTGTTTGTGGGCTGCCGTTCACAAAATTCCGAGGAATAACATTGTAAAGGATGAAAGACAAGGTATGAGTAACTTTGGTGGTACATAAGTGGGTAGGTGTGCGTGGTTCGAAATATCCCTGAAATTATTTTTTTCCGGGGCGACGTCCGGTGCCGCACGCCGGATTTTCCGCGCCCTAGCGTTAAATTTCCAGTAGTTGCCTGGCCAACACGGCTACCAAGGTGATGATGATAATGATGATGATGATGGTGATGATGATGATGTATTAAGAGATGGCTCGAAGGCCTATATTATGTGGAATATGAAGGAGGGTGAGGGGGGAGACACATTCGGGGACCGACGTAGCAGCTGCGCGTCCTTGGCGAAACCCAAGAGCGAGTTCAGAATGGCCCTGTCAGAATCCGCTGATCCGGTCGCCGGCCTAATCCGCCCCTCGTATGACGTAAAACCACTCTATTCGGGAGAGTAGCGACACTCGCTTCCGCGCGCGCTGGCTTTACTCTCAAATTCCTCTCGTATTTCACTCTCCCGTGGGCCGGCGTACTGCGCACGGCCCGCTTTTCCTACCAGCGGCCGACGGACGCCGCGGAGGAAGCATTGCGCGCTCGCTGTTTCGTCCGTTTAAAGCAATGCTGTGGAATCAATCGCCTTACGGCACTGGTACGACTGTGGTAGAGTTACGATGGGTCATGCTTGAAAAGGTATCCGAAATAAATCGGCGGAAGCGCTCTAACATGTGGCTATCCAGCAGTAGTGCAGTCCCTTGCTCTTCGTGACCGATGAGCCCACCCGCGGCGCGGCGGGATGCGGCGCACAGAAAACTTAAACATTGCAAACAACTCGTGCGATCGTTTCGTATGCGTGGCGTTAAATAAGCATAAGATAAGCAAGAATATACGTGATAGCTTTTTTACAAATCCGCCTTTATCGAGCGCACCGAAGGCGCTTGGGCACGCGTTTGAACTTCGCTACGTCGCTTTTCTTTTTTGTTATTACATGGTACTTAAGAGATGTTGTCACCTTTAGTTCATGCCGGCTACTACTTTTCACGTAGAGATTAAAAAATTAACTTAAACTCATGAAAACTAAAAGTCAACTCGAAATTATAGTAACAAAGTCCAGTCACATAAGTATACACTAAAGCCACACTAAAACTGAAAGTCAACTCAGAAACACGGCAACACAAAGTCCAGTCACACAGGTGCACTAATGTAAATACAAACACCGGTTACACAACTACACTAAAATCGGGGCACACAAGAAAGTACGGATTAGATTCAAATGAAGGTACATTAATGCATGCACTGAGTTAAACCAAAGTCGGGTTAAAAGTAATCCCATGGAATTAGCTTATCCCGCTTAAACACTCTCCTCAATAGTTTCTGAGAATATTGCTCGCTTCTAGAAATCTTTGAAGGGCCAGTAACGCTCGCCTTTGCAATGAGTATGTCGGCCAAGGACCTAAGATCTTCCTGAAGCTGAAGGGCCTGCGGTCTAATGCCACTAAATCGCGTGCTAGGCGTTGTCTGTGAGCGTCGTGTCGCGGACATCCTACCAGAAGATGTTGTTCATCCTCATCCGCGTGGCCACAAGTGCATTCCGGGCCGTCAGCTCTTGAAATTTTATGTAGAAAGTGTTCTGTCTACGCGGTACCGAGCCGCAGGCAGTTACCGAGTGCTTCAAAGGCTGGTTGTACCTAATGTGGACGGGGCCGGATTGTGAATTGAAGCGACGGGTCTATGTGGAATAAATCTGAATATGTCAAGTTCTGATCGAACCGTGTCGCTCTGCAAACACGGGTCGAGATCTGTCTTATTATGTGGCGCAGTTCGCCTTGCGTTAGAGGGGGACCATGCGTGGCGTTATTAACGTGCGCTCGTCCAGCTGTCTTGTCTGCTGCAACGTTTCCAGTGGTATTGCAATGGCCAGGTATCATTGTAACCTGATTGTGCGATCCTCTTCACTTGCTTTTGTGAGTTCCTTTAGGGTCTTGTAAACTAACGTCATGTTTTGCGAATTGCTGATGTCACCGTAAAGTGAAGACAAAGCTGCCCGCGAGTCACAAAGGATGGCCCATTGTTCCCCCGTTTGCATTGAATTTGCGTATCGTAACAAATACAACATTGCAAAAAAACCCAGATGTTGTTGATGGTGTCACCATGAGATAGTTCAAACGTCTGTATTTGGTTCCATTCTGCAATGACAAAGTCAGCTGTAAAATAATTTCTTTGGCATGAACCATCTGTATACGCTTGAATATAGCCAGGGTATCGAAAGTATATCTGGTATAACTTTTTATTTATTTATTTATTTATTTATTTATTTATTTATTTATTTATTTATTTATTTATTTATTTATTTATTTATTTATTTATTTATTTATACTGCTGTCCTGTTTCCAGGACCTTCGCAGGGTGCATACAAAGTGAAATTGAAAAATCTAAGTACAAAATACAGCGATACATAACATAGCTCACTCGCGATGTGCAAATGTAAGCAGTTACTGAACCACACACAGTAAATCACTCGCTACATAAACATAGGCGTGACTCAAATAATGGCAGTGAGCATTGGGTTACAACGTCATCAGTAAGATTATTCCATTCAACAATAGTTCTAGGAAAAAACGAAAATCTGAAGCAATTCTTTTTAGTAGTTAACGCTAGTTGTTGTGCTCCTAGCATAAGCATATCTCGTTTGCGAATAATCCCTTCAACCGAAAGTTCAATTTTTGCCGAGACGAGTCCTCATGGAGGGTAGGAGATATCTGTGAAGCAGAATTCGCGGTGTGGTAGTAGATTTCGGTGCACCTGAATCTGATGTTCGCCCTGTCTCTCTCAATAACGGCAATTACTTGTGGCTGCCTTTTGTGCTGCACTGAAACGCGAAAGTAACGCTTCATAATAAACCAACTACGACTGCAACATGTAAATGTTATCAGAAATAAGGCGGCAAATGCAATACTGCTTGCTGGTATTCTGTGACAAGCGGCGAATAAAGCACGCCAGCTACATAACTTTACTTAATGCTTCTGGCTGCTACTGCAGGGTGGATGCCGACGTAACTTTACGCAGCCGTTAAGTCATTTCTTTCTCCATTCGGTGCGCCACAGTCTCAAGAGTGGGCACATATAGCATGCGTTAGAATAATCAAGCCAATTTCTCACGTTCACGCATGAGAACATAACGTTATTTGGTTTGACAGTAAACAATTTGTCGCTCGCGATTTTTTATCCTTCAAGCCATTCGCTGCCGGTGTCCTAGAACTTCCGACGCTTAACTCCACGGAACGGCCGAGCTTTCCGGGATGCGAGTGAAATTAATGAGAGACGTTTCAGAGACTGCTTTAACCGTTCGCTACTTGTGGGCGCATTACTCGGGAAACAAATGCGCTTGGACATTATCCTCGGAGTAGGTCTTGTGACCTTAGCTTTTTTTTTTTTTAAGAGCGCAACTCTTAGGCACCCGTTCTGGGTTGAGTGTCGCCGTCCCTAGGCGTATATACGCGAACGCGCTCGTGCCACTGCTCGCTCGTTCGTCTTCTTCAACAGCTGGCTCCAATGTCGCCCATTATGCCAGCGTTCCCGGGCTGCCACTTGCTCTGCGAAGACGCTGACGGTACTGCCCAGTGCCAGTCGGTGCGGGTGATTTCGGTCTAAAATTCTTGGCCTCAATATATCGCGAAATGAAAACAAGTATACAGCTGCGCTCAAATTTCGCGTTAGGAAGCATCGTAACCGTCTGACTTAATTATTTTTCATTGGTGAACGTAATCTTATCGGGCAAATGCAGCCTTCAGTACGATTGTAATGGACACGAAATTTAACTCGTTAAATATTTGCGCGTTGTATTGTGCCCAATGAACTAACACCATCCATTAAACCACACTGAACTGGTTAATAGAGCCGACAAACAAATTTGTGTGGATGTCTTTAGTTTTGGGGCGAAAATTCAACCAATCCAAGCTACTCGCCGGAAACGTTTTTAGACACACAAAATATATAGTTTTCATTCAACTAACCAGCACGAATATCGCTTATATGAAACAACGAAACACGGCTTTGGCAAATCAGTTCTGAGAAAGCCCGCAAGATGGAGGAAATTACATGAAAGCGAAAAATTAGCCTGGCTTTCATACAGTGTACATAGCTTTCATATAGTATACAGCTATAAATAATCCACGCATGGGTGAAAAACAAATGCGCATATCACAAATATTTTCTACCTAATATCTTCACAAATATAAACAGTAAGACAGATATTTTTATTATAATGTATTATTGCAAGCATGTAACATTGTTATGGTATCTTTACTGTATTCCTGCACTCTTCTTACACATTCGCTTTCTGTATCATGACGCGAACAGTAAAAGAAACGAAAAAGAAGTTACCGAGACGCTTTAAACACGCGCTTTATGTGCAGTTTACCGGTGTTCTGCTGTAAACTGAACTAAGCGTGAGGCTGGCAAAAACATATAAAAGCCTTCGTGCAATCTTGTCTACAGTTATTAGGAGAAGTACAGTACTTGCCTCGCACAGAACGGCGTACGTTGAAGGGGCGGAGTCTTTTTCTTCCGGTGTTGTGCAACCATTCATTTCGGCGCGCGACGTCTCGTTTTCTTTGGGGGACTGTGAACAGCGCTAGTGCTTTGTCCGGCGGTCTGCGGCATTAAAAAAGCACAGCAGCCAGGCATTCTTCCGTGAGACGAAACTCACGTGTGCCGTGGCAGCGCAACCAACACATGGCAAGGGGAATGGCAGCCGCAAAAAAGGAAGTCGCAGTTTTGCCCGAAAGCCGAAGCATCGATTGTGATAGCAATTTGGTGGACAGCTATGCGAAGTAAGTATAGTACTTTTATCGGCCGTGTAAACGTGTAATCAAAGGCATGCTAACTAAATTAACAACAATGGTGCCACGCGCGCACAAGCAAACATGAACACATCTGACTCGATCACCGCGGAAACTCACTTTCAAAATGCTGCGGCGAGGAAGCGCGGCAGCAGCAGCGAGCGAATTGACATTCGTGCTGCGTCTCGCATCTACGCGAACTAAGCCGCGAAAACATAGCGTGCGGCGGTATGTGTCCCCTTCACAGATAGCTTTTAAGGTACAGCGGCCCAGGAAGGGCGGGGGGGGGGGGGGGTGTTCGCTGTATTTTGAACCTACCCTACCCTCCCTCCTGAGCCTAGCGCGCGACGGAAGAGATGCGCTTCCTGCTCGCTTTCCTCCATGTGTGCGCGAGATTGCACCGCGATCCCCGGCTCACCGTGGCACGCCTTCACTCTCACATACAGCGTACGGCGCGCGGCGAAGATTTTATCGACCTGGGACTTCATACGGAACCTCACGGCTATGCCGACGCCGACGGCGGAAATGCGCCTGGAGTGTCCGCGTAGTTGCTATCGCAATAAAAGTAAAACATAGCCAAAGCAAGTTTCGCGATGTCTTTGTGATGGGAGGCGTAGTTGAAAGGGCGATTTCGCGCGCTGCAGCCAATCAGTGCGCAGGAAGCGCCTGCGCGGCTACAGTGAGGGTGAAGGAGAGGAGCACAGTGGGCGCAGGTGGGGAGGCGCCGGCAAAGATCTAAGGGTGTCGCTACTACCCCCCCCCCCCCAAAAAAAAAAAGAAGCGTCCGTTTTGCACCACAGGCGAGACATTGATTGCGACACAATATTGTTAGACGGCTATAAATAAAGTTAGTCCTTTTATCAGCTGCATAAACTGCTGTAAACATTCGCTTACTAACTAAATAAATGAACGCGTTGTCAGGCGCGCATACGCGAACACGAACACTGCTCGCTCGATGATCGCGGATACTCGCTGTCAGAAAGGTGGCGTGATGAAGAGCAACAGCAGCGGCGAAGGAATTCCCTTTCGGGCTGTATCTCGCTTCAACGCGAACTTGGCGCGCCAGAACGGAGCGCTTATCCGACCGGCTACTCTTCGAACCCAGTTCAGATAGGATGCGGGCGGCTGCGTTCCGCCGCAGCTGGAGTACAAGACGAGATGCGCACTAACCTGCCCCCTTCGTACTCCCTTGCGAGCGCGAGAAGACACCAGCGCCTCAAGCCACCATACTTCTCGGTTCACCCTCACAAGTTTTCCTTCGCGCCTACAGCATACGACGCGCGGCTGCAATTTTATCGCACTTTGACATTGTACAGAAGATCACGCTGACGGCGGAAATGCGCCTGGAGCGTTCATATAATTGCTATCGCAATGATGAAGTGGCTTAATTTACGTAGGACGACACTAGCACTGCCCTCAGGTGGAGGTCCCTATGCTGAGCACTCCCGATGCTGGCACTTCCAAAACAAATGAGCCACGCCATAGTGGGATCACTGATGTGTGGCTCCTGGGAGGCTTCTTGGTCTTCGGAGGCTGTTGAGGGACCGGGTTCCTGCAACGTGAGGGAGTAATCAGACGGGAAAGGAGGGCTTCTCTCCCTGCGGTGGCCCGTACCGCCGCCACCGTTCTAAGAAGCACGCCCGGTGTGAGGACAAAGCCCATGCATAGGAGCCTCTGGAGATGCAGCTGCCCTGACCTGGGAAGACCCGCGGGCAGTGAGCATGGGGAACACTAGCACTGAGCTCCGGCTTTCGTCGGTTGGCTACTGCTCTCAAAAGCCCTGCCTGAGTTGTACGGCGGTCCTGCTGTCGTGCTGATTGTGCTCGTGGAGAGGGATGCTGAAGGACCACGACAACGAAAGCGAAACCACCTTAGCGTTTATCACAATGCAACAAAACACAAGAAAACAATGTGCAATCTAATTGCCAGGGTCATATATAAGGAGAAAACCCGGTTTATTATTTATTGTTACTCATAATTTCCTTAAATGTGAAATTCGGGACCTTTGACCTTCCCGACTGGGTTAAATCGGGACTGGAGACTTTTATTCAAACGTTGGGACTGTCCCCGCCAAATTCGGGAAAGTTGGCAGCCCTATAGTCGCCGCGCCC
Organism: Dermacentor albipictus; assembly: GCF_038994185.2. Lineage (NCBI taxonomy): Eukaryota > Metazoa > Arthropoda > Arachnida > Ixodida > Ixodidae > Dermacentor > Dermacentor albipictus. The sequence continues at coordinate 132,824,689 of NC_091822.1, forward strand.
GATGTGGTTCCACGCCCATATTTGAACACGATAACGACATGCAGCCGAAGTCCGCCGCCGAGAGAGAAATTCGAGGCCGCCAGAGTCCACTGGTGCGCGATATCGAAAAACGAAGCGCATACCTCGGAGTGCCTGCGCAAAGGGGTCAACGTCCTGAATATTGTCTGTACCAGTACCATTATGTATTGGCGATATTTTCTTACTTGAGAGGATTTCTTTTTGTCGTTGATTGGAAAGGTCATCCTCGTAGTTCGCTGTGTTCTTCAGTCCTTTATAACGACCCACGCTGTCTGACTGCTATTTTTTTTCTTTTTCTTTATTGGATTGCTTGGTCATATCAGGCTAATGGTTCCTTTCTAGATCTCCTTTCTCGAATTCCTTTCATGTTTTTTTTTTCGCCTTCGAGTTCAATATGAGCCGTTTAGGCTATATAGCGGGCGCACCTTTTTCTAAGGAACCCACCGCACGACTGTATTATGTTATGTAATGTTCAAAATACAAGCTATACAAAGGTCGCGCCGAAATAAATGCTTTCCGCAGTGAAGTGCCGCAATACGACGAAATTATCTGCTTCAATGACCCAGCAGAGAGGAACCCTTTTATTGAATGTAGTACAGATTATTCGCAATCGCTGGACCGTGCTCTCGCCAAATATTCGTCGGATCATTCCGAGTTCAGGCGAGTTCAGACGAGCGAATTTAAATGTGGACGCTGAATCTGGGCCAGGAATGGAAATCGATTGCTGCGCGGTGCGTTGACAAAACGCCATTGCAGTTCCTTCCATTGCTGCAATATGCGGACAAGGAATTCTCGCTTATTGGAAAATTCTGGAAACAGTGCACCGAAAGTTAGAGAGCGCGCGGCAAGCGCCTAATATAACTGAACCTATAGGAGGTAGTTTGCGAATTGGGCAAGCGCGGTACCGCTGCTGCCGGTGTTCCTTGGGCGCACTAAGACGTCCGTCTTATATTTATAAGTGCCCAACGGAGTTGCGTCTTTTCGCGTACGCTAGAGGGACCTTAGTGCCGAAAAATAAAATTGTGCCGGAGTCACTGCACCGTGCGCGGGGCAGACCCGAAACACAGCTTGAGCTTGCTTGCTTGAACGAACATCCGGTAAGTGTTCGCTAACTAGTGACCCGTTTATTGTGTACATTACAATTCCCGCTCGCAAAGAGCCAGCTACGTAACGGACGCGCGACTTAACATTTTGTATAAACAGCGCCGCGCTGCGACGAGACGACGCAGATAGTGGGCGGTGCAACGCTTGTTAGTCAGCTGAACCCTTTTATGCATTTAACAAACACGTGGCACTGCTTCCAATGCTCCCTCTCTCTCTCTCGTGCTTATTGCTTAAAAGTGGCCAATAACCTCGCTTTTGCTTTGTTGTTTAGTATCCTTCGTGGATGACTTTAGCGGACGCGAGAAGAGGCGCCGTCACGTTGTACGGACGTACGATGAGGCCTAATAGGCTGACTGCGCATGATGTTGGGGACCCATGCAGTCTGCAAACGTGCAGTTATTACTCGCACGGCCGCGTCTGGCGTCGCAATAGTTGTTGCTAGCAACGAGTCGGTTCCTTCACCATGGCACCACTCACGGCCGGGGCGAAACTGTACAAGGCTGCAAAACGTGACGTCACGGGAAGGCAACACCGCGGTGTCCTCATTTTCATTGTAGGTTAGGTAAGTAGCCGTCCGCCCAACCTGCCATTCATTTATTGATTTATCCATCCAATCCAACCATCGCAGAACTTCCATCGGATATATACATCACAAAGAAAAAAATTTGGAGGACGCTAAAGCTTCGCCTTTAATAGTGGAACGCGATATCATTCAAATATCCCTGACTGCAGCCTCTCACGCTTTCCAGCAACTGGGGCGTACGTAACCTAATGTTTGCCTGGAAACGTTTGCCGCGAGCGCTATGCACGAAGGCGAGCTGAGCGAGCTTTGTGGTAAAAGCATGTAATACGACGGCCTCTTTCGTGGGCCGCGATGCGGCGGAGGCGAGCGCCAGCTGGAGTTGATACGAGAAACCGCGCGCGCCGCTACGTGGCCCCCAAGACGCCCATCGCACCGGCGCGCTCAAAATGGCGGATGTCGCGGCTGGTCTGTGAATGCCGCGGCCGGTTTGTATATATGAAGAGATATGTTTAAGTTTTTGCCTAACAAAATTGTTTTGTCCAATAGTAAAATTACAGCCCAATAGCTATCATATGCATATATTGTGTGCAAGTCGTTGTTTACGCTTTTTCTACGTATTTTAGCTTGAGAAATTCAATTAGTTCAGTTAAGGGCTTGCACCATATGGAAGGCCTGGGTGTATAGGTCTGGGTGTCTTCATGTCTATCTTGAATTCATCACTCTCACTTGCATAGCAACATTACCGCATGTCAAGTTTGGCGAGAAGTTTCTCGAAGTGTGGGCCCGTCCTGCGGTAATTTTTGATGAGTCAGGCGGAAAGCTTTCCATTAAGTTATGATGCATGCTCCTAAGGTCGCTCGACTCGGGCGTGTGCGCCAGTCGATCTACGGGGTTTTGTTTGGTTCAGTGGAACCCAGAGCTAGAACCGGTGGCGGCGCACCCTTGGTTGGTCGCGCTGCTCCGCGGACGGCTTTGGTGCTCTGCATGGTTGTATGCCTTGGCCTCTTTTGCACCGAGGCAGTCCGAAGGTCAGTCAGGCTCGAGTCCTGTACGACCAGCACGGCTGTTTGTGTGTTGCGTGCGGTAACTTTGTGTTGCTGCACCACAACAGCCCCCTTGTACGGGAAGGACCGTTGGCCCGAACCAAGTCCCCCCACCCAGTCAACCCGGGTTGTGGGGGAGTACCGGGGTCAATGTATTGGATGATGATGGGTTGATGACATATGTATGCTCATGGACGCGGTGCCTTCAAAGGTGCCAAGTCCTCCTCCCATCTGACAACGGTACAAGTTTGGCCGCTTCGCGCGACTATTAATTGCTGCGGGGGCTTCTGACTATGGCGTAACCGGTGCGAGGCAGTTGCCATGGGACGTCGTCACCGCGCTCTTTTTCCACTTGTGGGGAGGCTCTACTCTGAGCTACTGTCGTGTCTGTCGGAGGAGTTGTTCTTCCTTGGAGAAGAAGAGTTCCTTCGACAGTGGTCATGTCGTCTCCTGTCGGTCGCTAATGGACGCGTATGGCTGAATTTTCGTCCAGCCTGGTTCTTGCAGCCAGACCATCAGAATTATTCATTTAATGCACATAGAATGCAGGTGCCCGTGATTTCTGTGTGTGTGTCCTCTCGTATACATGATCATTTTTGTATATACACATCTCGTGCACATTACTTCAAAATTGTGTATAAAGTGTTCTATCACATCATCATTGTATATAACCATTGTGTACACTGTATATATTGAAAATCATTTTGTACATGTGACATTTCGTTTATGTGTAACTGTGCCTTTCCGTGGGTATACGTGTTTACATGTTGGTGCGTGAGGACTCGGACAATACTTACGTTGACAACGCGCTGTGTTTCGTTTCTTACATGTTATCGTCCGGGTGGAATTGTGCCGTGATTATGACTCAGTGTTCGTATCGTCTCTTGTCGAAATAAACTTTTTCCAAACACGTCAAGTTACGTCCTGGCGGAACGATATCAACACAGAACAGTTATACAAAATTAGAGAAGGGAAACTGTACCTTCCGCAGTGCAACGCATACAAGAGTAGCGTTGGCATTACGAATTAAAGTATGCCACCTATAGATGGCGCTGGCAGCATTATCATCATCATTACGTAGTGAGCAACATGGCAGATCCGTTAGTGGTTGGGGTTTGTGCCGTGCTGCTCGCTCGCTGGTTTTGGGTGATTTGCTACTGCTTTCGGAGCGGTGTTCGTGTGTACGATACTCTAAAACGACTATCGATACCTTTATTATGTCGCCAGGTGACCGAGAGGCCTCAACTGGCAAAAAAAAAAGTCAGACAAGTAAGCTTACATTCTTTGTTGTTGTCAATCGTGAATGAAGCAGTACAGGACCACAATTTTCGTACAGGTCAGGTGGAGCTAAAGCTGTCAGTTACTGAGTTTACAACATACAGAAACACAGATAGTAATCCATTTAACGGAATTGAAAGCTGAATTCGAGCGAAGTTTTCTCATCGCGTTTGGCGTGCCGCTAAAGCAAGGACAACGATATTGTGCTCGCCTACACTAGTACTTGTGTTGCATACAGTGCTGTTTGACGTGTTCCATACTATATGTATGTTGTCTGCCTTCGACAATTTCAGCTAGATTAAAAAAAGAAACATAAGAAGTGCTCAGCAAACATGTACTGTCAGTAAGGTAAGCTCTAGTTGCAATGCCGCATTGTTTTCATAACACATTGGCGATAGGCGCGAAGTCTAGAGGGAAAAAAAAACATTATGCTAAATTTTAGATCACATAATGTGTGTTCTTGATATTTCTACTGCACATTTAGTGTTCAGCTGCAGGAGTAAATGCTTTGTCACAAGTGGAGTACTCGTAGGAAGGCGAGGAACGTTATGGAGACGACAGTGCTTACAAGGACCTCTGCCAATATTGTGTGTAAACAAGGACACTAAATAAACATATAAGTATGCCCAATTAATGCTCACGGATCCTTGTAAAATGCAATTTAAGGTTTCATGTTGAAAAAGCATCTCGGTTTGCGCGTTCAAACAATGCAAAAAAGGTTACAAGGAAACGAACACGTCACTTGAGTAACAGAGGTGAGCAAGGGAAGCCTAAGCCTGTAGCCAACGTTTGAAAAATCAAACATATTTGTGAGGGCGGTGTCGAAGATAAGTTCCCACGCTGAGGCTTCCCTTGCTTATCCACTGTTGATTGGCTGAATGTTAAGCCAAACTTCAAGTATATTTGAAAAACTTTTTGTGAACACACTGTCCTCAGGTATGTCATCTGCTGTTTGAAGAGAAAGAAAAATTGATTTTATTGGTTCGTCATGTTTGAGGCCAGTTGTGTGAAGTTGCCTGTTCTAGCCATTTCTTATGGTGCAGGGCTAGCCTAGTTACTAATTTTTGCAAATGAAAAATTCAATATCCGGATCTAGTTCTAACCCTATCACTTACCATCTTAACGATGATCCCTTAGATTTCATCATGTACTACAAATATATTGGTGTACACATTACAAATAAATTAAATTGGACCAATATAGATTATGTCATCAACAGTGTTATTCACCTGCTCGGGTACTTACAGTGCAACTTTTCCAAAGCGCTGTCTACTTTAAAACTACACCTTTAGAAGACGCTAATACGCTCAAAACTTGAATATGCATCTGCAATATGAGATCCCAGTCGCGTTAGTCTTACTACTTCACTTGAACTAGTACAAAATAACTCTGCTCGTATCATTCTTTCTAATTATAACCGTACCGCGAGTATAACCCTAATGAAGCTAACCAGCACTTATTCCCGTAGCTTGTCGCCATGTTTCGCTATTTCATAAACTTTTCTGTCATACCACACTTCACGACGGCTTCATACCATGGCCTCAAGTACATTTCAAACTCCATCGATCATCGCAGTAACGAAGGGATTGATTCTTGCTACACGAAGTCTTTCTTTCAACCTTTCATCCCCCGTACATCTCAGGAATGGAACCACCTTCTCTCAAGCATCGTAGCCATCACCGATAACAAACTTTTTTTGCACTACATTAGCTAACATTGTGTAACCAGAAGAATTACTGTATTACCAAAACTCACTGCTCTTGTTTGTTTGTTTTACTCTAGTGCTTTGTAACCACTCCCCTCTTTAATGGCATACGGCCCTGAGCGTACTTTAAATAAAAAATTGAATAATAAAGTGCAGAGTGACTGCCAGAGTTTCAGTGAACATGAAGCATCATTTCCTCAAAATTGCACTGAGCGGTTTTGAAGGCTTTAAAATTCTTTGCAATTTCATGTAACAAATTAACGCTGTGAAGGAGCATGTGATACTTGTTGGTGATGCCCACCAATCTGATTTTCAAATAGCAGATGACAGAATTTGTGCATTACCAAGTATGAGCTTGCGACATCACGAGAAAAGAAACAAGTCGGGACTCAACTTGTTACTTCTCCGATATCATAAAATGTCCTTAAAATCAAGCAAGCTTGTATGTCAAATTTTAGCTTTCCCGCTCAGTACGATACAAAACTGCAGACTGTTGTTTTCCTGATATGGCGCACAGCCCTCTATCTGGTAAACTTGCAAACATTTCATGGTGAGGCACGTAGTTCAAGAGGACCTGTTGTTATTACGGTGTCCGTTGAGCTTCTTATTGCTTGGCGTGGGCAGCTTGCAAATCAATAATCTCTCTTTTGTCATTCCTCCTGAAAAGAGAAATCATGAAGCCATGACAAACATGCACGCAAAGAATGGTGAAACAAAAGTTTGTCCCATAAATTAACAAATCACAGTTCTAGTTGAATTGTTCAGAACCATACCTTGCGAGGATTCTGCTTCTGTGTTGACACATTCACTGGTGACTTGCACGTCCAGAGACAATAGAGTCCAAAGTGGTGATCAAATATGAGCAGCATCTTGGAGGCTGGAGGCAAAAGAAGAAAGCCTCAGTTACTATGGTGGAAGCGTGGGTGAGTTTGTGATTCATGTACGACTAAAAACAGTGCACAAAACGCTCCATGACAGAAAACACACACAACACTGTTTTGAGTCGGCATTTCTTTCAATGGTGCCCTTGTGCAGGCTGTGCTTTGCGAAGCCTCGATTAATTTTTTGCCAGCTACTAAGTAATAAACACAGTAATTTTATTATGCATCAAATGATATTAACCCAACTGTATCACCGGAAGTACACTTGCACTAATTTGCTGTGAATTTATCGCAGTGTATCATTCTTGCAGGCACAGCCAAAACTATTTATTTTTTACACTGTACTCCGTGTTAGGAACTTTAGCAACGTGGCAAAATAACAAGAGCCTTGTTTGAATTGCCTTTAAAGAGCAATAACTTTATTATGATTTTCCACATTGAAAAAAAGAATGACTACAGCAATCTGTTTTACCCCCCTTGCACCCGAAGAAATTGAAAGTTGAAAATGCGAAGCACTCTTTTTTGACTCGCCGGTGCACACACCCAGAAGCTGCAAGGTTAATCCGCTTCCTTGGGTTGTTTACAGACAGACTGTGCTCGGTTCCAGCGACGAGTTTTCACGCTAGCTAGCACATTTTTTTTTTCAAGCAACCCGTCATTACGCGGCTAGACGCGGCAGACCACTGATGACGGAAGCCGTGTATGTACCCATTACGCCAGTGAAACGCCGTAGCTGATAAAATTCACCGTCTTTAAGCACGATTGTCTGGTAGCAGCTATCGAATGTCGGATGCATAAACTGGCTGAGATATTATTGTTGGCTAATTAAGACGAACCTGCATGATGCTGCACAAAAGCAAGAACCAACCCATTCGCAAATATAACCGCCGTACAATTCGAATCGATAAACAACACGGACTGCAATCGATACCAATGGGCTGCTGCTTATCACACGTCAGTGAGGTCTCAAAACCTTTATTCAAGTAATAAAGCACAGGCTTTAATAACGTAAGTTCAATAAAAACAATTGTCTGTTTTGCATAAAGTTACATGTTAACTATGTTTGGCGGTTATTATGTGTGCATTTATAGATCAAATATTGAGCCGTGTTGAGCGCCCCTAGCAGAAAAGATACAAATTAAGTATGCGACCAAATTACAGTAGCTCCACTTACGCGCTTATGCTGGAACGCGCCGCGGTTGATATTTCGCCCTCTGTGGCGATCGCTATAGAACTTGAGAGTGTGCGGGGCCTGATGCAATGCGCTCCGAGTTTTCCCCTAAATGTGAAACAGACTGTACATCGCCCTTCGAATAAAACGTCCACGCACACACGTAGGCACACACCGCGCGTGGTACGAAACGTGCCCAAACACGCACAGTGCAAGAGGCAATCAAGGCGGTGCGAACGAGAGATGGGAGAGGCGTACACCCGCTAGTTGAATTTTGCCCCGCATGCGGCGCTCTCAACGCCGGCGCAGCAGCGCCGCTCGCGGTGCCGTTCTTGTCTATAATAAATGGAATGAAGGAAAATATGTGGCTCAGAAATATAGCTGACGATGCGACTTTTGACCCCGGATTTTCTGCGACACGAGTTTCTTAACGCTATGGCGTTCGCGCATATGAAAAATTGCCATCCCCCTGAGAATAGCGCGAAGCTACAAAGGAGGCTCGTGTGGGTTGCTCGTGTAACTTCGAGTGAACGACGACATTTCATCAAAGTTCGTCAACCTTGCGAATTTCCACACAGCCGATTTGCGACGTTCAGTTTCGCTACAGTTCGAGTTTGTCGACCCATTCGACATCACTCCGCTAGCTTGCTAGCCTCCTGTTTAGTTCAGATGGAAGAGCGACTGACCAGGAAAAGCGTTGCTGCCGGGTGCGATCCCCGAACGAGGACAAAATTTTTCTTCAACTGCGAAGCCCTCAATCTCGGAAAACCGTACGAGTTGCCTTTGTAACTGCGTGCTATGCTCTCCGGTAAATGACCATTTCTTCTTTCGGTGATACTTGCGGATTTCGTCAGTATCCATTTGCCATGTCATGAAGCAAACCGTCACTGGGCGATGATGTCGCAAAAGAATTATCGACTCGGTGCACCGCACATTGTCTGCACACGAGCAATGACGCTTGAGTAATTGAGCTATAGTTGATGTTCATTCACCTTGTAGTGCGCCGAGTTGAATTGAGTATACCACTACCAACACTGGAGGACGCGCCAGACAGTTTTGCACCCTGTCGTTTTGTCTTGCGTGTCCTCCCGCGTTAGTAGCCGTACTGAGTTTCAGGCCGTGCATTACGAAATGGATGTCTGTACGCAAACAGAGCCTTTAATTTGCCAATTTTTTACCGTGCCCAGGTACCGGGTGGCAGTGACGGCTCGGCTGGACGTTCCCTTCTTCGAGCCAAAGCTGCCGGTGCCGGCTGAGTTCGAGGCTGGACCCGAGTTCCGCGAGTTCCTGCTGCAGAAGCTCATCAACGCCGAGAACGCTGCGTACCGGGCCGAGCAGTTTGCTCGGCTAGAGGTCAGTCGAGTTTCTCCCTGCTTTGAAGGGCCGCAAACATTGAAACAAATTAGACTTTCGGATTGCGACTCTATAAATTTTGCAACGGTCGTGTTATGATAAGCTATGATTTGGTGACGTCGGTTAGTCGACGAAGTCGTCAGGCAGGCTGTATTTGCGAAGAGACGCTGCGGGTTCGAGTCCTACAACAAAATTGTAGTTGTGGCAAGGTTTGAGACAGGGCTTTAGATGGGGACCCATTGCGAACGGGTGCGACGTTTGGATAGTTTGTTCATATTATATGACGTGGGGAAACAGCGAAAGAAACGTGGAGAGAGTCTAGACGCTACATGAGCACCGGTAATCCACGGCGTTAACTTCACAGCGCGAAATCCAGGCAAGGACAAGAACGAGGACGAAGACAAGCTTGCAGTTATGTTAACTTTGTACGACCTTCGCATAGGTTCCCCGTAGGCTTGCCTCGAAGTGCCCGTTTAAGGGCTGGTTGCATAAGTTTCCTCAGGGCCGATCATGGTTGCGATTTGGGCTTGTCGGTAGAGAATGCATTCAGCGTAGTGCAACTAGAAATTGGGCGCACACTATCTTGTGGATAAGGCACGTCCTTTTCTTCCTCTGTGTTCATGCGCTAGTTGCGCTGCACTGAAAGCCTTCGTAAATTTCTTAACGGCCAGCTATCTTCCGCTACGCGTCTTGTGTCGTGTGTCACGAGCTCGTCATTTGTGACCTTCGGTCACAACTTTGGCATGCGGTACTAATTCGGTACACTTTATGAGCACCTGCAAGATGTATTGCGCGAACAAGCGAACCGTTCTCGTATCCACCGCGCTCTAGGCCCGGACCCGGTCGTCGCTGCTCCAGAACTTGCACGACCAGCTGCTGGGCAAGACGCAGGAGTTCTCCGGCAGCGCCAGCTTCGTGGCCGGCGACGAGCTGGACGAGGGCGCGGCCACCAACGGCGGCGCCTCGGCCGTGGCCAGTGGCGCGAGCTTCCTGGACGGCTTCTTCCGCAAGGCGCTCAGCGTCAAGATCCGCAGCCAGTCCGTCGAGTCCAACCTGGCCAAGCGCTCCTCGTCCAGCGCCAGCAGCAGCAGCCTCACCAACACCGTCATCGGCGAGAACACGCCGCTCGCCACTGGGGTCAGTCACGCTCTGTTCCTCCTCCTCCTCCTCCCCTCGTACACGCGCGGTTCAGAGAAAACGACAGAAGGGTTTCTTATAGCGTTTTAGAGTATCTAGCCATACGCTGTTGCAGCGTAACGTGCTAGAAAGGGTTTGCGTGTATGACTACTGCAACGAGGCCTACGGTCGGCCTTAAGAGTTTACACGACACTAGATTTCCAAAAAGCTGAATTCCCGCAAAGCTCAGGTACATAGCAAGAATTTTCAGACCGTGTGATAGGCAGTACAGAGGATATCAGCTCATTGTTTGAGTGCTCAGAAAATCGTTTTCATTTATTTTATTTCCTAATAAAGAAACTCAACTCTTTCATTGCGTACTGAGCGCTTGACCTCAAGCCAGACGTATTGCGGTGAAGACATTTTAGCCTGTTAGTGCGCTTCGTTTCAAGCTGTGTCACGCTGCAGTGAAGACTGCGTTTCAGAGCTAACTGTAACGCTGTAAAGGCTGTCGTTTCGACATTTCTTTCCAGTATGATTGCGTGAGTTTGCAGTCAAAGAGAGACATGTAGAGTTATAGGTAAGAATGAGGTCTACACTCGAGTATGAAGTCCAGGAGGAAGTGCTTGGGGCCATTTATCCTGCGCTGAAAATCTAGCCCTGCCAGTTAGTCGTATGATAGCCATTTGTTGTTAACACAATAGCAGCGAGCCCTGGCACTTAGCTGGGACTTAGCGAGCCACGGGACAACTAGGCTAAACGCAGAGTTGCGTAAATTGAGCTACACTTGATGTGATAGACTTAAACATTAACCGCGTCTTTCCGGCTTTTGTTTGGTCAGTTTGATGCGGCATTAAGGGTAGGTAATTGAAGAATTGTAATAGCAGTTAGGTTTTCCTCCGCACGCACTTATATCCTACTTCATCTCAACATCCCACGAATATCAAGTACGTCTTTATAGTGTCTGAATTCTATTTGCACTGTTACCAAAGAAGTCACGTTTTTACTTCAGACGCCTAAAGCCCAGAGTTCCAAAAGCGTCAACCAGGGATCGCCATCTCAAAGCAGCAGCCGGCGGTGAGTTTATAATGATTTCTTTCCGTTCATTATGTCGGGAAATCTGGCAAGAATATTCAGTAGTCCAATAACTGTCTATACTTAAAACAGCTTTCTATATTTCGAATCGTGAACCCCCGTGAACGACTATCATGCAGACGAGTGTTCTGAACCATGTACGTATGCTAAAACGAAGACCACCGCTTTCAAACGTTACTTCCTTTCAGGTGCCACGCTATGCCTGATGCGGTCGAACAGTATAGTTCGGAAGCGTCGTTTTGTCGCACCTCCGTATCTTCAAATATAGACTAACTATAGTTCATATCTTGGTGCAATGGCTAACGCCCACCGACACCGACTTGTCACTCAATGCATTTGTTTCTGAGTTTGAACTAATGTTATTTCAGAAAACCACAGTGCATCATTCGTTATGTCAATTACCTGTTAATGCTACGTGCTTCTGCCTCAATGCTACGTGCATTTGTTATGGCGTCCTGGTGGACCTTCTTAACAAAGCAACTGGCCTGCCTGAACAACTAACAAATTTCACTAACGTGCCGAAGCAGCAACCACAGCGCTGCATACTGCACTCCCTGGAGCAGCAGTTTCGAAGCACCGTCACCGCGACCCTGGAGACTCTGTGGGCCCTTTATTGCAAATGTGGTCATGACTGATATCGCACACAGAAAACGTCGTAACCAGTAGCGAAGTCCATCGCCATGCACCCATTCAGGGGAGGTTTGCCGGACTTCTGCCCACGCCGACAGTCTGGCAGACACGTCGAAGCACCCTGAAAAGCGGATCACGGGCGCCATCTTGTGTCCTTTCCGTTGCGAATTGCCTGCACGTCGTGTCCACGGAACTCGTGGGAGGCAGCGGTCGCATTGATCGTGTCGCGTTCATCGCACACTCTACCGCCAGCCTCTGCCGCGTGGGTGAACGTTTGACCTCAAAAGAGTGGCTTGCGCGGAGAGCAAAGCCACCTCACCTGTAGAAGTCAGCAACAAATCGAAGCCTACAGGCGGCGAGCGCAGCGGCGAGGAGACACAGGATGGCGCCCTGCGAGCCGACGCATAGCTACGTACAAAGCTTGTTCTGACGTCATCGCGATCTCCATACCGAAGGCCCATTGGCACGGTGAGGCTTTATCTTGCCCCACTTAATGTGCCAGACGCGACGTGTATGCTGCGAAATGTTGTCGCCCGCGTAGGCAGCTAAAGCGTGTCGCCAAACAGACTGCTTGGTGCCGCACGTCCGCGCCCGAGCGGCGCTAGTTATATCCGGATTTCCGAAAAAATCGACAGGCTGGACTTTCCCACGGTCACCTCCCTGCTGGGCATGAGCCGGCGGCGTCCCAACAGCAGTCCCACCACGCCGGTGTCCAGCCCAGAGACGCCGCCCTCGATGGCCAAGTCTCAGCTGGCCCAGCAGCAGGGCTCTCAGCTGCAGCAGTCGGGCTGCGGCAGCTTCCCGTGCACCGAGTCCGACACGTCTAGTCTGAACAGCGTCGAGTCCGACCTGGGCCTCAGCGCGGCCAGCAGCATGATGCCGCCGCCGGAGATCCCGTCCAGGAACTCCCGCTCCCTGTTCATACAAGCCACGGCGGCGTCAGCGGCCAGCGGAGGCGGACCGCACGCCGAGGGTGCTTATCCTAGCGCTTCTGCACGTTGGTTGGTTGTCTCCCGATGCATGTACACGAACGCTTTCCTGTCGCTGCCCGTTTCCTCTCGCTGCCTGCTCGCTTTCCGCTGCTGCCGCAGCGACCGTGCACTGCTAAGTTGGAACCTGGCACTGTGCTTGTTCAATGACCCAATCGTTAGCTATTAAAGTTATTTCTTTTATATCATTCTACGCCTTTTTTTTTTGGCACCGCCCGTTTATCTCACGCTAGGACTTCGAAATCATGGGGGGAAAAAGCCAGAGCTGGTGAGTTACCCACTATGGTGGCTCAGTGATTGTGGCGTTCTTCTGTGGAGCGCAAGGTCGTGAGTACGATTACCGGGTGCGGCTGCTGCATTTTGAAAAAAAAAAAAGAGGTGCAAACACGCCCATGCGTCTAGGTTTGGATGCACATTAATGAGCCGCAGGGAGTCGAAATTAACCCATAGCCTTCCATAGCGCAGGTATAGCTTTTCGACGTGAAACTCATCCTATATTTCTTTAATTACAAAGCTAACCGGGTACCGGGTGCTAAGAAAAAAGTCGGCCAAATGTAAATTACGTTGTAAACTGCACGCGAACGCAATTAGAACGTGGGTAAAAGTAACGCATGCTGCCCCTCTGCACGTATAGGCCTTTTTCTCGAGCTCGTGCACGAGCTCCGTGGCTGATTTGCATACGAGCTTCGCGGGAACAGCAGTTCTCCTTCTAGCATTCATGCTAAACGAAGGATTACTTTCAACGAAAAGGGCTGTGTTCCTTTGTCTTGTCTTCTGATTTCCGCTGCGAGTGTGTAGTTCTTGAACGCCGATAGCACCGTTTGAAGGTGTTCTCACTGCGATTATATCTCGGGAAACTGTACTTTCACGCGTCGTGGCGTTTTTTGTTTTCCCCGGATCCGTTTCGCCCCTTTCCCCGGCAAATAATATGTGGTTCCTCGTTAGAGAACACTTTAATTACCAAGCCGGAGCTGTACTCGTACTCGTTGTCCGTACCATTATCTCTATAAGGACGAGCCGTACTCGCCCGGGTCACAGCTTTTTCTACATTGATTAACTCAAGCGAGCCGCGCTTGTCAACTCAGTTCGCATCCTGTATTTAAGTTTCGGCACTTGAACATATTCTTCAATACTTTCGATTCCTTCGTTATCATCCGTTCAAGCTTTACACCATTGCAGAAGAAAGTCTCTTCTTCGGGATAGATGTCTACGCTTGATATCTTGGGTCAATATGAGAGATGAACAGCACCTACATTTTTTCAATCCTTATGTTTTGAACGAACCGCACAATAATTTGGAGGAATAAAAAATATTCTCAAACTCTGTACACTTTCTTTTGCAAAATAATTAATTTTGGAGTTAAAGCGCAAGTGTAAAGACGGAGAAACCTTGTTACGACCAGATAATTTTCAGTGCACGGTTCTGAGCTTGCGAGCATGTGCTTTGTTATCCGGCCTTGTGGCTAATTGCGTTCAGTGTTGAGCAGTATGGCAGGAAGGCCTGTATGACTACATCGTGAGACCTTGCAAAATAACACTGCCTGCGTCACCCCAACCAGTGGCGTGAGGAATCGCCTGCACATTCGCTTCATCTTTGCCGCTTCTGTCTAAGTCATTGATTCTTCTGTATCAGAACGTCTGTATAAAGAACCCGTTTACTTCACTGCAACTTGAGGAAAGAAAACACTAAACGCAGGGTTATCAACGCGACATTAATACGATGGAAAAAGGAATTGTTAGGCTTGTCGGCATTGACCTGCATATACGTGCGCGGTCATTCCGTGCGCACGGAGAACCGATTACTGGTGCTGAAATCGTTACATCTCATTTATCTGTCCTTAATTAAGTGTAAGGCTACTTTTGGAAACTGTCGAACAAAATAACATTTAAATCTTGGCGATGAATACGTCGCTGACCTGACGCAAAGCTATACCGCAATACGGCCAGTCGCCCATTGTAGCCGGCGGCTGATTGGACGATACTTTGTTGCGATAGGCTGTGCATGCGGACTGATGCCGATAAGATAAGGCAAGGATGCAACACTGTTTGGCGTTTCTTATCGTAAACGCCAGGCCGACACGTTCCAGCGTGATATTCAGAAAGCAAGAAAGCTTCCGCGTTCATTAAATGCGTCGCTTTAAATTTGACTGACGCATATACGTTAACAGGTCGCAATCAGAAGGTATACATCGGCAACGCACCTCTGTAGCCATACGGCCGGTCAGTCGGATTCTTTCCTCCTTTCTTCTTTGTTACGTTGAGTATACTGCACGTTTAACTGCACGATTCCCCCTGTTGTTCGTAATGCACGAATAACTGTCGCACAAGCACTCTCTGTCTGCACGTGTGTTGCGTGTTTTAAAACGGCGCGCAGAGCGGTGCATCCAGTGTTTTCGTGTGCGTCTCCCCCCATTCGTCTTTCGACAGGTGCCGATATGCTCCAAGGCTTTCAGGAGCAGATCGAGAGCCTGGCACAAGAACTAGCGCGTATGAAGAGGGAAAAGTTTGACTGGCTCAAGGACAAAGCGGTGAGTGATTACTGTACGTTGGGACATTAGACATGTAGAGTTACAAGTACAATGTTCGGTTGGGGTGTGCGAATGTTTGATACTTTGGAATAACGAATCAAATGGTGTCGTATTCGATTCGAATCGAGTAGCCACACTACTCGTAAATGCGAATACTTTTTTTTCGAATAACTTTCTAATATTTTAAAGCGTTAACTCTGCGCAGTCAAACGTTAAACTGGAGTACATGCATTCTCATTTTCATCCTCGCGGGCATAGTGTAGGCATAAAGCTTGAGAACTTACGTAGTGGAAGCAGGCTGCGTTGCTCAAGGAGACCAATTTGACCCGCTTTACAGCAGTCATTCGTACTCTCCGAAAAGTCCTGCAGTGTATGAGAACAAACCGCTTAATTGTTCCGAATTTGTGCTTTCTTTAATAAGCAACCCTTCGTAACGCTCAATTTAATGACAAAACCTTGCCAGCGATGTGAATACGAGGATGTAAACATCGTTGTACACCAATTGCGAAAATGGCTATTCGGAACGCATTGGACTCGATTCTGGCACTATTCGGTTCGTATTTGATTCGGTCTCATAATCTATTCGTGCACTAATATATGTAGAAGTGTAATGTTAGGCACGGAAGCAGGGGAACCCATTGAATCATGCCGCGTTATATTTTGGCGCGTCCCGCAGACATATGCGCGCTTCCTTCGCATCCTTCGCTACCTAAAGACTCTAAGAAGTGTGGACAGCGGCTTCAACAACAACTCAAGAAACTATGCCATTTCCCTTTCTTTTTTCTACTCTTATTATTTCTGTAAAGATTTGTGAAGGGTTTCGACTGTCTGTGTTTATCTTGCTTATTGCTTTGTTTTGGACTATCATATTAAAACAGGGGGGGGGGGGGGGGCTTGTTAGTGGCCAAACTTATCATTTTGTCGCAGTTGACAGGCGACAATGAAGCTAGCTTCGGTGTTTCCCGTCAAGTACTCACAATGCACAGCGTTATTTCTTAGTTTCCGTTTTCTACTACGGCATTTAAATGACAGTAAACCTTTGATACATCTGTAAAGGATAGAACTAACGAATACGGGACACGACGCACAAGAAGTCGGGTTCACAGTGCTATTTTTGCGTTATTATCGTAAGTGCAAAAACCACTGCGGTATCGTTGATCAGCAGATGTCATAATTTTTCTTTCTTTTTTCTTCGGATGCGCCGAGTTTTAAAGAAGTCCATTTTTCCGTGAAATAGCTTAGTGAAGAAGGCCGCGTGGCGTCGTGTTTAGACACCTTTGCAACGCATGTGTACCTCAAAAAAAAAATTACCGACGATTACGTTACTTCCTAATGCGAAATTGGAGCGCAGCAAATAAGCTGTTTCACCTTTTCGATAGATTGAGGCAAAGAAATCGAGCAACACATGTATGCGCTATCACAGAATTTTTTTTTTATTTTTCACACGTATTCCTTTAACAAAGACTCCACTAACAGTTCTTGACAGTCATGAAGGAAGCTTTGTGGTCGGAGAAATAGACTGATATATGTTTGACTTGGTACACCAATGCTTGATTCTCAAAGACGAGATCTATACAAGTGCCTCGCGAGGTTGTCACAGCCGTGGGACGCGTTACGAGCGAGAGGAACGGGTTGTTCTCCCGCATAAGTGTTAGGAAATTGCTGTTTGTCTTTATGTCAACATTAAAGTCCCCCACTACTAACATCGGTGTGGATCGATGGACGGTTAATGCGAGTTGCAGGAAGTGCACGACGTCTTTCGTGAGTGCGGTAGCCGACTCACGAAAGCGGTATCAGTCGGTCGCTGCTAGCGCTGGGGGGATGAAAGGGGGGCGGAGCTGGTTACGAGGCCGACGATAACGCCGACGACGACGCGAAACCCAGGAACGGACGCCAAAGAGCTACTTGTGTAGCCAGCCCTCCTCCACAGTCTCTCCTCCTCCCTTCCATCATCCTCCCTCGCCCGGAGAGCCGACAGCGCGCATGCGCGGCGGCGGAGCAGATTCGTCGGCGAGCTACGACGCGAAACCCAGGAACGGACGCCAAAGAGCCATTTGTGTAGCCAGCCCTCCTCCACAGTCTCTCCTCCTCCCTTCCATCATCCTCCCTCGCCCGGAGAGCCGACAGCGCGCATGCGCGGCGGCGGAGCAGCAGATTCGTCGGCGAGCTGGTTACGAGGCCGACGACAACGCCGACAACGCCGACGACGACGACGACGACGACGCGAAACCCAGGAACGGACGCCAAAGAGCTGCGCTCTAAAAAAAATCGACCTTGCGTCGACAGGGGCAAACGAAATTGGCTTTCTTCGGCTCCATGCTTCGCTAGGGTGCCGCACCTTAGTCGATGCGTCAGGATATTGTGAATTGGCATACATCGCAGCAGTCTGTATGGCTCTTGTCCGTGCTCTGCGCGCTCGCAGCTCGCAACGTCTGCTTGGGGGGAGCAGAGGCATGGCCTCCGACATCCGTGCGCGCGGCCTCGGTCTTGGAGGCCATGATAGAAAAGGCGTCGGTATCAGCTGCTATAGGGTTTATGGAAACAGAGGAATGGTGCGAAATTCCTTCGCCTTCGTCATTTGGGTTTTGCTGACAGGCCAATTCTTTAATCCCCACCTCACCCACTACTCGCAGCCGACGGCCGCGAAGGCATTGTTTCACGTTTCGAGGGCAATAACATACGTGCAAAAAGTTTTGTTACATTTACGGCCTGGTGTTAACATACGTCGACGGAAATGCGCATGTTTATGTGCATGGTCTCCCGCTCTGGCTATTTCCGTGTTATCATTACTACCTTTATACATTTATTTGATTTATTGCTGTTAGCCACAACTTATGTATTTTTGTTGCTTTATTGACCCCCTCCCCTACCCTTCATTTCCCTTTAATGTATTTCCCGAACTGGGCAGTTAAGTTATGCGAATAAATAAATGCAATACCTCCCTGTCCCTCAGTTCGGGGGATCGAACTGGATTTTCTCTTTGTATGAGCTTTCTCTTTTTCGCTTTCCTGCCTTTCTTTACTTTTTTTCACTCTCTCTGTCTTTATCTTTCTCAATCTGAGTCATTTCTGAGCCACATTCGTCAGCACAGTTCTTCAAGTGCGCATGTCCGAGTTGCCGTTTATATCTCCCGCGGCGCGCGCAAGCGCCCTCTTTCCCTCTCTTTCCCCTTTCTTCCCTACCCCGTGCGTAGGGCGACAAACCGGACGTTCGCCTGGTTGGCCCTTCCCTTCTTTTCCTATACTTGTTCTCTCCCTCACTCTCTTCTGTCATTGCTGTCATGTGCGGATCTATCCTCTTTCCTCCTTTCCTCCTACTCCTCCTCTCCCCTATGACGCTGCGCCGTGCTCCCTGATGGGCTGCAGAAATCTAAGCGTTCTCCTTCCTCCTTAATAAGGAAGGAGAATGCTTAGATTTCTGCAGCCCATCAGGGAGCACGGCGCAGCGTCATAGGGGAGAGGAGGAAAGAGGACAGATGGTGAGATGGCTCGTCCGCACATGACAGCAAAGATAGAAGAGAGTGAGGGAGAGAACAAGTATAGGAAAAGGGAAGGGCCAGCCAGACGAACGTCCGGTTTGTCGCGTCTAAATTGTGCCCAAAAAACCTCTTCTACACCGGCCTTTTTATTCTCGCAGATCGTGCTGGCCGAAATGCAGAAGCTCACCGACAAGGAAGTGCGTCTCACGACGGAGCTCTCCCTCGCCAAGCGCGAGGTGGCCCGCCTCTCGAAGCTCGTCTGATACCCCGGCGACAAGCCCTCCGTCGTCGTCGGGACGGACTCCGCGTCGCACCACTGCTAGTCAACTCTACACCTGCGAACGCTTTCTTTTCTGTTCCGCGGCCGTTGCGAGAAGGAAAAGTGCGCTGCAAACACATGCCAAAAAAAAAAGGAAGAGACACTGAAAGGGAACGGTTGATCGGCGCACCAGGTGTCACCCGTTGCGCACCTACCTGCTGCCCCGCCGATTGTTTCTTTTTCTTTTTTGCGTTTCATGCCAGAGACTAACGCGTTTCCCTCCGCTCCGCGCCCTGCATCATTTTCGCCACAAGTGAGCTATACATACACACACCATGGACAGTGTGGAGATCCTTTCTCGTTATTTTTAAGATTTAGTTTATGTGATGTGTGCGTTTGTGCAATGATTCATTGTCATGATGTCTTTCTTTTACCGTGTTTCTTTCCAAGACACGCGTGCATTGTTACTTCGTTAAAGAAAAACTGTCACGTTTTTTGCGAATGGCATGCGTTTGGCTTGACCGCGCAATGCAAATGTCTGTGCAATTAGGAGATATCCCTGCATGAGGAAAAAAAAAAAATCTCGTATGCCGCATATTCTCAACATCCGTTAATCTCGTATTACAATATGAGATCACGTACAAATCATACGAGAATAATGGATTCGTGAGATATGTTACGTACGATACGGTTTTCGAGATGGGCGTATCTTTTGCTTTCGCGAAGCACATTGACGACTCCATTTTGTGGATAGCTTTTATTTATTTCCATTGTTTAAAATCTTTGCGTCAAACTGTTTTGCCGTATAACGAAAAAGTTAAACTGCAGTGTAGTCAGTGTTTAAGTGCAATGTTTAAGGATTTGGCCAGACGCAGCACGTTGAATTGTTCAATATTTGTCTAATTTTATCATTTTATAAAAATTTTATTCTTTCTGTATTTAGTACCATGCAAGCCAAAGTTTCTTGTAACTGCGAGCTTCTCATCATAATTCTTGGTTGTGCTGATAAATTTTTTTCCGCGACAGACCAAGCGACCTGTACAGAGCTTTTAAACCATCAACATGCGTATGTTCTTCCGCATCATCTTATCTGGTGTTTTTCTTCTTTCTTATTTCTTTTTTTAGCAATTTGTGTTTGTGTACCCTTTGCATCCCGTTTTGCGGTAGAGACGCACTCGAATGAAGCTGGCATGCTTCTGTATTTTCGTACTTTGCGTGAAGACCTCAAGATACTTCGCCAATGTGTACACTTAACAATTTCTGTCTCTTCTTTCTCAATCCTCTCGCTTACAGCCTTGAAGATGTCAATCGCATCGGTAGCTCGCTCTTTAAAATGTTGATGGACGTCTCTCGTATGTTGACTTCCTTAAAAAGATGTTCAGGAGAATAGTTTTATTTAGCCTGTACATGTAGTATTACCCTTTACGAAATACCGGAACGCCAGAGAAGTAGACGGTACAAACAGCTACGTTAGCTACAGCTTGTAATGCTTTGCTCAAACAAAACGCGTTCCAAGCGATTGGCTTGCATAGCTATTGTTGTCGAAGAAAAAAAAACAGCTATAAGTTTTCTTGTTGCTACCGACGCCCCTACATCATCAGCTTAGCGGTGTATGGTCATTGCAATTATACGTCGGTGTGCTGTAGTTGAACTCAGTGTCACGAGGTGGCACCAGCAGCGTTTCTGCTCATCTCCGTGTCCCTTGAAGCCCTCTGTAAGCGCGATAACAGAACAC
The DNA here is from genome assembly GCF_038994185.2 of Dermacentor albipictus. Taxonomy (NCBI): domain Eukaryota; kingdom Metazoa; phylum Arthropoda; class Arachnida; order Ixodida; family Ixodidae; genus Dermacentor; species Dermacentor albipictus. Next base: position 132,845,594 of record NC_091822.1, read on the forward strand.
TGGAGACGTCGACGCATGGATAGATGGATGGATGTTAGGAGCGTCCCCTTTGGAACGGGGTGGTGGGTGGCGCCACCAAGCCCTTGTTATCAGCATCAGCGCTGGTAGCGTCACCTTGTGATGCTTTCTTGAATCACAACGCATTAGGAATTATTGTGTTGCGTCACTGTATTCGCGGAGGGAAGACAAAGAAAAATAAGTTCACTGCACGATAGTGATTGCCATGGTTGAGGTTAATGTCACAAGATGCCGCCAACAGCGTCGCTGCGTTAAAGCCTCTTGCGGCGCGATCTGTATCTCTGACGTTCCTGTATTCCGCGAACTGTAATATGGCACCACTCTATTAATGTCTACTCCGCGAACATTTCTTGCGGTATGTGTGCATAATGTATGTCCCGCTCTCTTGTACACGAAACCTGCATTTCACTTGTGGCACCTTCAGGTTCAGGTGCGTTACTGACTTGGATTCAGCTTGCGCGTGCGGCCTTGCAAAGATTATTGTTGACTTTCTACAGGCATCGCATGGCTTTCTGTTGCATAGTTGTTCTGTGCGGAGGTCTCTAGATTGCCAACAAAAATCTTTGTACAGGGTATGCACGGGATATGCGCGTAGTGGCCGCTGTCTCGAGCAGGCCTGCGCTTTTCAGCCATTGGAGACTGCCCGTCTCCCCTGTTATTGTTCAAAGTACTCTCGGAGCTCGTGTGCGCCGTGTTGTGCAGTTTCTCGAACACTACGCAAACGTTCTGCGTCATCAGCATGTTGCAGGCGTATTTAGCGGTAGCCTGCTGTCCAGGAAGTTATTTATTACTGTATATATATGTAAACGTGTGCATTTCCTCTGGCACCCAGAAAAAGAGTAGCAGTATTGTAGCAGAAACTTTGATCTCTTCGAGGATTAAGAGGAATAACGAGTAATGTTCTCGACGCTTGCGATGACTGGAGTCGGCTTCGAAGTGACCGTAGTTATACGCCCCTTCCAAGTGTTTAAGAAGCCGGTTGAATGTCGTCGATAGTTAGAGGTGTGGTTTCAGAGTGAACGGGAAAAATATTGCGGTTCCGCACATGTTCAAAATAGAGAAGATGTCTAAGTGTGTGTAATTCAGTGTATGCATGGCCTATGTCTGAAACCCGATTTTATGAAGTATAAGAGATGCAGAGTATTTATCCAAAAGAGAAGTTTCGAGAAGTCGGCGGGTTGTGAACAGCCGAGTGTTTGGCGAGTTGTGGAACGGAAACGAGTTCGTTAAATTGGCCATTCCGTAAAATTGGGTTTCGTAAGATGAGGTCGCGAAGGTACGAACGTCGCGTGTCTCATGTCGTGTTCGTAAACTTGTCGATGCTCGTGATATTTCCGCGCGCTACACATGACGATGATCTTTTTTTGAATCTCTGCTGTATAAGTAGCTGTGACGTCCGTGCGATAGGCTTAGCGACTACACGGGAATTCGCCGATGGCGAGAGGCCGTGTTTAGGGTTAGTGTCGTGCAGTTCGTAACGCCGTATGTAAGCGTTCTTCATACCAGTGCCCGTACTTTCGATGTAAGCTCATATATACATAGCCTCGGGTAGATAGGAACAAAACATTCCCGCGATTCAAATAACGAGATGTCGATGTCAACGTTCACCTTCAGTGTATTGCGCTGTCTCGGTGCAGTTAAGCCTCTACGCGTAGACTTTAGTCGTTAAGTACAAGGCCATTGAGTTATCTATCCCTTCTCGAAATACGCTGTTGAATTCATTTCACGACGTCCGTGGGAACAGTCGTCCCCTCGCATTGTTCGTAGCGGCAAATCAGTGTGCACGCCAGGTAAACACAGCGTAGTTGATTTGAAGACTTGAAGACTGTTGCATTGAAGACCATTGCGTATGAGACTATCGTCGTTGAAGACTATACTTAAGGGTTGAGATCAGGCGTGCTTTCAATGGCCCCTCACCAGGTTTGGTCATTTTAAAACAGAAAAGCGCAGCGTATACATCACGCTCCGACGATCGTTTCTGCAAAGTATTAACAGTGCTGCGAGAAGCAGCTGAAATTTCCTACCAGCCTAACACCGCGCGCCCTCCCTCTCGAAGAAGCTGCGCATCCAGTGAGAGAGCGAAGGTCGCTAGCAAAAATGATGATTATGATTGGCCACTTCTGGCACTTGCATCAATAAACTCCAGAGGGCGCCCGCAAGCAAAAATGCCGGCACGTAAAACGCACTGCCAGCTATAGGTCACTTATACCATGAAACGGGACTTTCGGAAAATCGTCCGATGTGGAAGGGGGAGGGGGGGGGGGGAGGCTGTCAAGATAGCGGATGAGTATTTAATACCGACAAAACGCAATTATATTACTTCCAATATTTCACGTTTTCTCTCCCTGTACGTGTCATTCCGCTATTCAGCTGTTCCAGCAATGTTCACTTGGGATAACAGAGTAATACTTATCTGAACGAAATTCGCGGGGCCAGGAGAAACTATTGAACTAGTTATTCGTACGTTCAAAAAGAAAAGGGTAGTAAGTGAGAAAGTAAAACGTGGGTATTTAGTTTCTTGTCGTCGGTGCAGGAGTTTCGCACTTGTTCGTGGAATCCCATAAAAAGAAGCTTGTTGAAGCAATGTTCTATCAAATAGTATACCTCACTGCTTTTGCAGGCACAATTCGCTCTCTGTATACGTATACGCGTTGTGTGCATGCGAAGACATCGCCAGAAACTTCTGTTCTTCAGGCTTGGTTGCTTGCTTGGCGCTTTACACGCTTGCGGAAACTCTCGTTTCTGCTGGGTTTCGTGTAGCGAAATCGTAACTGTGCGGGGTCGAGTAATTTGCTTGGCTTGGCTTGGCTTAAAATTGTAGTTTAATTGCGGTATCTACTAGTCGTCGTTGGAGTTGTGCACCGTACCGAACCGTCGATTCCGCTGGCTCTATATAGAAAGCGAAATTTGTGTGAATGCCTGTTCTCCGGGACGATTGTCGATCGTGGGGTGTCTTGCGAAACCTCTGATATCTCGCACGTAGTAGCGCGTATCTGTACAAAGCGAGCGCAGCAAGCAGTGTGATGTGAACGAAAGCAGTGTTATGCGTTATCGCACTTGTTCATCCCACGGCACGTTTTCTGAAGCGAGATAAGCGAGGTCCATCGCATCAAATGGAAGTATCGACTGCTTTGTGTGTATACGTTGAGAAGAAAAAGAAATAGAACACTTCGAACCCTGGCTATTGGCCTCAGCGTGTCGTCTGTTGTTACTCCTGTCGAAACACCTTTCGTATCGCAGTGTAAATACTACATTGCAGCAGTGTGACACCGTCCTCTTTGCGGATCATCGACACTTATATATACCGCGAGTCATATACTGTACGAATGATCTAAATAGTCGTAGCCTCGCGCTATAGCGTACGCGTTGCTAGAAGGCCTCGTTATTGTATTTCGCCAGGCCTTGTAATTGTTTTTCTTTCTCGAACGAAAGCGTCACGGCGGTATACGCGAGTGTGCGAGCGAAATAAGCATGCTGTGCGACCGAAAGCATGCGACGTTGTAAGTTTCAAGTAATGAGCTGCATTTCGCTGCGCGAGTCATCCGAAATTTAAAATTACGTTCAGTGGTTTTACGCGCCAAAACCGACATCTGGTTATGAGGCACGCAGTATATATATGGGGGGGACTCTGGATTAATTTCCACCACCCGTGGTCATTCAACCTGCACCCAATGCATGGTACGTGAGCGTTTTTCTTTTCCTATCCTATCCTCCTTTTTTTTTGCATTTCGCCCCCATTACAATGCGGCTGCCGCGTCCGGTATTCGATTCCGCGACCTCGTGCTTTAACTGCGCCCGACGCCAAACCCACCGAGCAACCAGGGCGGGTCATTTGAATTTTTTCGTTCCTTCTTGCAGAATCGAGGCCGACAAAAACCACTCGCCACGAGTGAACGTACGCGCGCATACGATGTGGACACGCTCAATGGATACGTAAGATTTATTTTTCCACCCCCACGTCTTCGTTAAGCGTGCGTGTTTCTGCCTGAGACCAAAGATTAATTGCATCGACCGACCGCTTTAGTTTCGAGGAAGCAACGACGCGTTTACGAGCGTGAGCCAGATACAGCTTTCGTCTGCTTTTGTTCGGCAACGACGTTCCCGACCAAGGCATTATCGTCGTTAGCAGTTTCTCGAAGTGCACCGTTCGTCTGCGAGCACGCCTTATCTTAATTATTATTGAGAGGGATTTTGCGAGAAGTTTGCAGCAGCCTAACTGCGGACGTGAACTTTAATAATCACGGCCTTGTGTACGCGTCCATCGCGTTAATTCACTCGTGAGCAGCGCAACAGTTCGTCGGCATTCGAGGGTACGCAAAATGAGAAGGCTAACGCCGAGTCCAAAGCTTAACAGCAATATGAAAAAAAAACGTCATTATATCTGAATTGTGATTTGAAGCACGAGATGGCATGTTATTTGTACGCAAATGTTGCATATACTACATAAAATTATAAGAGTTCCAGCGAGAACTGTGTATATGCGCCACGTCGCAGTAGGTTAGAGAAACGCAGTTTTATTGCTTCCTTCCTTCTTTCTTTTTCTTTTTTTTAGTGCCAACCGATAAGCACACCCTATCTCAACAATATGTATGCGATTCGCTGTAGTAAAAAAAAAGAAAAAGGAAGTACAGCTTAAACAAAGCAAACCCGATAAATAAAAGCGGGAGCAGAGAAAACATTGATCTACATTCACTAAAATATGCAGGTGACGAATCTGGAGCGTAAACAGTCAGGATGGCTTCGATGTTGTCCTCTTCCTTCGTGTCGGGCACGCGTCCAATTTGTGCCAGAACTCGTCTTATTCGGAAGCCTACACTGAAAACAAACAAAAAAATTCGTCGTTCTTGCGACGCGGTCGGAAGAGGGGAAACAGGTATTCGCACCAATCTACGAAAGTGCACATTAAGGCGACCCGAACAGAGTGAGCTCACTCTCGCAAACTCCTTTCGTGGAGAACTCCAAATTTCCGTTCCAGGCATCGCTGAAATGCTGACACGCCGACAGCAGACGGCGTTTGCAGACGGCATTGCCTAGATAAGGCCTTGATACACACGTACAGAAGTTCAAAACAGTGCACAGGCGTGTATGAATCTAGGCTTCCTATAGCGATGCGAGCGCGTGAGAGATTTCCTATCCGCTTTCGCATATATACTATGAATGTTGACTTATAGGCCAAGTCATCTTCTAGAGTTTGTCGTTGTGTAAACGCTCGTGTGCAGTACACTCCTGTATTAGAACAGTCGGCTGCATGCGCTTGAAGCCGGTCGGCTGCTCTCTTCTTCGCCGATGATCAACTTAAGAGGCTCGCTACTTTGCCATCGCTGTTCTACTTCAACGCTCGCAAGCTTATGCAGAACTGCGCGCGCTGAGCTCATCACCCTCGCGCAAGCTCATCTAATTTCCTTAATCGGCACATTTGCTAATGGATCGCAAAGGAGAGCTGCTGAACGCGTACTGTTTGACTGTGCACTTCTTGATTCGAGTTTCGAAGCTCAACCATTCTCCTCAGTCGGATGGACAGGCGTCAAAGATTAGCAATCGTTCGTATCAGTACAAATATTAACTGTATGAAGCTAAAAAGAAAGGGAAGGCTGCGGTGAAATTGAAACGAAGCGAGAATTGTTTCGTTTCCTTTCGTTACAATCGCTCAATACTTGCAAACACGCAATGTTCAGGGTGCAAGCATGCTGCAGCAGCTCCCCTGTTATGCGCGATAGGCCATTAGAGCAGAAACTGAAGCCAAATCGTATTGTCTTTAGGCGGGTAGCATGCATTTCGGCTAAATATGTAGATTTGATCTCGGGTAGACAAGAAGCGTAAATCCCACTGCTAATAGTTGTTAGCGTGCAGTGTTAATACTGACGCTAATAAAACGCATCGCTAAATAGTGTTTGTAATCGTCGAGTTACGATGATCAAGTTTACTCATAATGGCAAAGCCTTTAGCGCAATTTAAAAAAGACAGGAACGAGACAGAGACACAGGACAGCGCTGTGAGTTTCTGTTTTTTTTTTTTCGTCTTTCTGGAGATTTGCTGCTAGGCATCTGTAGTAAATAAAACGAACAAACAGAGAGCGTCGCACGGAGCCCTGTGTGATGCAGGTACTGTTGCAATGAGTCAGCGCATTTGCTGTCCGTTATCCAACGAGTATACAGTCCACCGGAACACTAGGCTTCAGTTCGGCCTCCCTGTGTATCTTGCACCTGTTATAATATCCCGAGTACCAGGGCACAGCTTCGGTAACAAGACTGCTTCAATATTGGCGCCGGCCGCTGCGCTGGACGCGAACCCAATTTTCCCCAGAGCTTTATCTTATTAGAAATAGAAGGTAGGTCTGATAGGTGTGGATTTACGCAGTGTTCAAGTTGTCACACAGCTCTTTAGGAAGCGCCCGTGACCGTTGGTATACAGTTTGCGGCTGTGTGACACCGGTTTATCGTGTTGTACAGAGTGTGTAGTGTCCGAAGGTTTCCCTATGCATTGTTCTTCGGTAGGCTGTATTCAATGCTTGTGCACGTACTGGATTCTTCGTGGTCGTCGACCACGTTCCAACGACTTCAAAGTGAGAACTGTAGCATACGTGCAGGCATGCGCGTCTAGAGAAAAGTGTTTCCTCATTATCGAGTATACCCGGTTGGCTCACGTGTTCCTCGAGTGCAATATGTAACGCTATCGCCACGCTCCTGTCGACGATGTTGCCGAGACTGCGCAGGATTTGTATTAGACCGTTATGTAGCGCCACCTTTGCATGTGGAGCTTTATATGGCGCTCAGAGATTTGTGGTCCGTATTTGTGAAGTCTGTTCTCAAAAGAATGTTATGCAGCGTTTATTGCAGAGTATGTGTTTCGGAGTACTGACGTTAGAGAAAGAAGTGAGGAAAGGTGGGACTTAAGATTGAATCGAATGCAAATGAGACGTGCAACTGAGATGTTTCGCTAAATGCTCATTTTTTATTGACTGTTTACTTTTATCACATCTTTAAAAAATATACAGCAGTTTAAAATAGCAGAAGGCGTTGTCAGACTTTTGTAGATTACTGTGAAAGACATAGGGAAGGTTTCGTCAGGTTTGCATGGAAGTACTTGACATCTTAGACATTGCCTTTGACTACAGGTAATGCCAAATTCTGTAGCCTCGACACACCAGTTGTTCTTTTGCTTTTGTTTTCTTTCTTTCTTTTCGCTTACCTTTGGTAGAGTGAAAACAAATAGGTTTATGTCGGCTTTTCTACAATCACCTTTCTTGTCGTGGTTCTCGTATGTTGTAGGAAAAGTATTGAACGCATAGTAAGCGTGTCTCGTTGGTTATTCGTCAAAGTAGCGAAAGTCATGATCATCATGGTTTCTCCAGTTCCACACAATTGGCGTCACTCCTGTCGAAGAGAAAAAGAAAGAAAGTGAAGCAGCGAATCTAGCGATCCCATAATGGTGTCGCGTGTTATTTAGCGTGTCGCGTATCATAGTTGTTCATTAAATATTTATTTTAATTTATTGCCGTGCCATAGTATTTGGGTATAAGTCCTCTCGCGAGGTGCCACTGCATGCGTCACTCAAACATTGGGCAAAAAAAAAAAAACATTGTTGGAATAGTCAACACTCCTCACGCGTTACCGTTGTCATGTACAGTTTCAGATATATATATAGTGCTGTTGCCGCAACAGCTTACTGTGCAGCGCCTGTAGATTGCTCCTACGCATTGCACTTCCTCTCTATCCCTGCTGCTTAATGAGAAGCGTGCGTACAGGTGCAGCGCAGCGAAATATAGTACCGCTCTCTGATTGAAGATGGAACCTGCGGGATCTCCTGCTGTGCGGTGTGACATGAGACCTATTACATGCTGTGCATACATATATATATATATATATAGTGGTGATAAGATATACATATATATTGCGTATATTTTTGTGTGACAAAGTGCGGGAAGAATTCGCGTCGGCGTTGTCGGGACGAAAATGATGTACAATAAAAGCTCGATGTCATTGCTGTTGTTAAAACTGCGTTTGTTATAGTTTGCCTGTTTCTTCTTGTGCCTGTTTGACGTCCAGTCGGCGGGCTTACGACGTGGGCGATGCCCTCACTGCAACTAGGAGTGCGCTTTCCAATTCCTGCCGCTCCGTAAGTTTGATGGCATTTCCAAGGGTGACGTAAATGGCTGTCGAAGCTCTAATGGTTCAGTGAGTGGTGTCGTTTATTGGAAAGAAGGAGTATTGATGTGTAGTCGGCGGAAAGCATGGTCAGCAGCCGACTGTCGAACCGAAACTTCTTTTCGTTCCGGTTCGCCGTAAACGGTTCTATACCGGTTCGACTCCGAAGCAAAAAACGAGCGATTCAAGACGGTTCGAACCGGCTCATGTTAATTTGCATAACCGCAGAATATATACCGGAAAACAACACAAAGTTATTTTGCGCAGCAACTCTGCTGCCTTGCTGTCTGGAAAGAATAAAGAAAAATTACATGCGTTCTATTCTGCAGGATCCAACGAAAATGTTGCAAATTATGTGAAGCGAAGCATTAGTGCAGCGGTGCTATAAATGCCGTTCAGCCGCGTAGCTTTCCTTGGGCTTGTTGGTGCATGATTTGAATAGCAATGAATAGCGCGCTGAGGACGGGGCAGTAAAACTCAGACACACACGATGTCATACAGCTAAATGCGATGCGTACTGTTAGGATCGGCCAGCGGTGGTAGTGACCTTCTAGCCCCTCCTGCCCCACTTCGACGAATAGCTTCGTGAAGCTAACAATGCGTTTCCCGTCGGACAGACCTGCGGCGCCAGCAAGGCGAGACGTGTGGCGGTTCGAGTGTCGTTTGTTGTTTCACTGTTGCCGTCACGGACCAATGGGAGCAAGAAACTCCTAGAAAAGGGTGTTCTACGGCGTTTCCACACGGACTTCGGTAACCGCCATGGTCGTTTGACAGACGCTCCAGCTAACTACTGGGTCATCCCGGGAACCAAGACGCGCCAGCTTGAGTCAAATGTGACAATCCCTGTCTACGAAGCTGCCCTCCTTTCTGTGTGTTCAGTGAGCAAAGGTGCGGGAGTGATTGTGCGAACCCTCGCCCTCAACGCGGGTCCTTCGACGACTTTGGACACTCCGAGTGGAAGAATTTCGTGCGCCAAGTTTCCCTGGCCTACGTATGTAGGGAGGACAAAGGTGGTTTAAGCGGTCGTTTTCGGCTCCTCGGGGTGCTTCAATGGAGTCATGCTAGATTGATGAGACGTAACGTTCTCCGCTCCTCATGTATATATTGTAAATAAATGTAGCACCCTTCGTTCTCGCGGAGAACATGTTCCTCCCTTCAACAACGTCCTTAGCGTAGATGAGTCGGACGACGGCATGGGCCAGCTACCCCTTATGGCATGCCCGACCCCACCTCTTACACACTGGCTGGAAGCGCTGAAATTGACTTTGCGACGTGGTGCTGTGTCTTCGGTGAGTGCTTGATTTTTTGCTTTGACTTTCTAGGGTTCATATTGTGCTTGTTCAGTTTAGAACAGTAGGGAAGCTGGATTGTTGATTGCAAGCTTATAAGCTTGTAAGATTGCAAGGAAGGTGATTGAGCAGGACCAAGGCAGTAAAGCAGCAATCATGGATTTGAGGACACTGCTGAGAGATGAATCGCTGGTTGTCGGTGAGGAACTGGGCCTAGATATTGTGGTCTCCTCGCGACGCTCACGGCGCGCAGGCTCCGATTCCGCGCGCGCCGGACGACCACCGCGGGTTCGAGCACTCCGAGCCGCCATGCGTGCAGGGCACCGCGTCCGCGCCTGCTCCGGCCCGCTCCGTGTGCCGACGCGCCGCTGCGTGCGTACGCGCCCCGCCGGCCCCAGCTTAGGGGAAGGCGAGACCGCGCGCGCAGCAAGGGAGACCCTAGGCAAATCTCTCTAGAAGTGACAAAGAACATTTATTGAGGTTGGACTCAATACACACACGCATTTTAACATCACGTCCGAATCTGAAGCTAATTAATACACAAAACATGGCCAAATGGTCGCCGGTGGCCGCTAGCGGCACACCGCGACCGAGAGAGAACAAAGAACCCCAGCAGTAAGAGGCTGCCTATCCTTCGGTCAGCGCCTGCCATCGCGTGCCCCACAGCAAAGAAAAGGGAATAGAAAGAAACGACAGACGAACAGACGGGGGCACGATCGGCAGACGCTGCCTCAGGACATCGAGACGACGGAAGAGTGCGCGCGGGCCCGCCGAGGCCGGGACCCCGACGAGCCGAAGTAACCATCGGCCGGCAGCGGACAAAGGGGGCCGCCGCCGGCAGAGAGGAACACGTACGCACCTTCCGACGCCCCGATGTGGTCTCTTCGGGCCCCGTCTTGCTCGCGCTTACCCGGAGCGCACGCAAGCAGGGCCCGAATCCCGCCAAAATGTCAGCCAATGGGGAAAGCCTGTTGACATTCGCGTGGGCGGTATGACAGCAGAGCGACAGTGTTTTATGACCCGCTGCCACCCCGTCCAGGCAAGGATGAGAGGGACACGGAGCCCCCGGCAACACAACGCAATGGCTCCACACAACCACCGCGAGAGCCCGAAAAACGCCGCGAGAGCCAGAAACCCCACAAGGTACACAAGGAAATGACGAAATCGGAAATATTAAAGCTGATTCCCGAACAGGCCAGTGAGGAGGCCATTGGAATTAGTCTTGAACTTTTTAGGAAAAGAGAAACGGTACAGAGAGAGAGAGAGAAAATAGAACGGGGGAATATGGGCTAGCCGGGCTTGTTGGTACGAACACATTCTTTTGCAAGCAGCGCGAATAACGGGACACAGAAAGAGGCACACAACACAGGCGCTGACTTGCAACAAGTCAGCGCCTGTGTCGTGTGCCTGTTTCTGTGTCCCGTTATTAGCGCTGTTTGCAAAAGAAAAAGAACAGGACAGAGAAGAACGCGAGAAAGATCGCGAGTTAAGAAAAGTGCAACTTGACCTTGAAAGTAAACGTTTGGAGTTGTCTCGAGCGAGTGAATAGGCTCGGGAACGATCATGTGAGGCATAATCATACCACATGGACAGGCTGTTAAAGCGATTTGAGGCCGGGAACGACATAGGATTGTTCCTAGGAAATTTTGAAAGGGCTTGCGAGAAGATGGTCTTCGCCCAGAGTACATGGCCACAGCGGTTGCTCTCTATGTTGCCGTGTCAAGCTGCTGAGGTAATCTCCGGACTCAGTGCGCAAGATGTATATGATTATGCGAAGGTTAAGGCTAGCCTTTTGAAGAAGTAACACCTTTCAGCCGAAGCTTTTCGGCCAAGGTTTCGAAGCACGGATAAGAATGATAGCGAGGGATATCCGGAATTTGCATATGTCTTAAAAGCAAACCTAGTCAAGTGGTTGAAAAGTGCGGAAGCGCACGTAATCAGAGACATGATTATTGAATGCATGTGTCTAGAGCAGTTTTACAAAAGCATCCCACAATCTGTGAAGCTGTGTGTGCACGACAGAGAAAGCGCAAACAATGTGGAAAGGGCGGACGAATGAGCCAAAGAGTACGCAACGCGTAGAAAGCTGAGCACGGAGGACGGAAATTGAGACGGTCGAAATGGACCGCGGAAACAATTTTCGTTCAAAAAGGAATCGCAGACCGGAGCATGTAGACGCGTAGAAAAGGGCGTCAGAAAAGAGCGAGGAAAAGTAAAATGGCGAAACCGTACAATAAGAGCAGAATAAGGAATTCGACTTTTAGATTGATCCGCGGCCATAAGTGCCACAAACTAGGACACATCGCTGCGAAATGAGGGAAGCCTAGGGTAGTTCTCTCCTACGTGGACGAAAGAGACGAGAACATGGAACTTTTAAGCCCATATCTTCATGATCTGCATATTATTGGAAAACCATGTCGGGTGCTAGGAGACAGCACAGCCACCACGGACATTGTCCATCCGTCTTACGGATGTTATTTCGGTAGCTGTGTGATTACGGTAGGTGATTTCACTTGAGAAGTAGCATGGATTAAACAGGTTGTGGAAGAACACTGCGTGTGTCTACTGATGGCGAAAGACAAAATCAGTGGGCCGTTCGGAGATCTCGTGACCGAGGCTATACAGTTTCAAAATTCTTGTCGCTGCAGTACCCTTACATTTTTTTTTTAGAATTGGTTGGATCAATTACTGCGCGAGAAGGGGCTGAAACTTGGAGAGGGCGTAGTACAGGCGTTGGCGCTATCCGAAGCTCGTCAAATAGCGTCGCCTTCATCTGACAATTCAAAAGCCGCTCCAGCAGAAGTAGCAATGAGATAACCTCGAAAACAGAAACCTAGCTATGCTCGAAGGATGAAAAAGCGGTTGAAGAAATCCTGCCACCTGACCAGCTCAACAAGAGCGTATCACAAGTGAGAGAGCGATAGAGAGATATTTACATTGGCCTGCTACGTTACACTGGGAAAAAGGGACGGAGGGAAAAGGGCCGATGAATGATGATGACGATATTAGGAAAAAGTGCGTATGTACAAGCTCAAAGCGTCGTGGCTTCTCTAAAGCCGTGCGTACAGCCCAGTCGCTTGGAGAAATGCTACAGCGGTACTTGTTATCAGGGCTATGCTGTTTGCATTAGGCCAAGGACCTAAAAAAAGACACGTCTGTCAGCGACCTCTTATCGATGTTTGCAATGGAAAAGACCAGTTGCGGTCGTTCTTGCGCGTACGCGGGACAAACGCAAAATGCATGATCAAGTGTTTCTGGTACCTCACAGTATTCACAGTTTGGGCTGCTATCACTGCGACCTATCAGATCTATATAACGGTTGGTGAATGCGCCACCAAGGCGATTCCGGTGCACCATGCTTGTTTGGCTTCTTTTGAGCTTGTGACGCATACGAAATTTCATTTCTTGGTCCCATTTATGTACTTGCTTGTGTCGTTGATCTGGCTGGGTGCAGTGTTCCAACGTACGGTTGCGTATTACGCAACGAAGTAGGGCGTTTGTGTCTGTTCGTGAGAGTGGAATGCGTACTTCAGTAGCATTATTTAAAGCAGTTTTTGCTTCAGCGTCTGCCTTTTCGTTTCCTATCGCGCCACAGTGTAAATGTATCCAATTAAAGGTGACATTGCGGCCATTTCTATTTGCGTGGCCGAGATGATTTGTAATTTCTATAGCCATTGAATAATACGGGTCCCGTCTGAGGACACAGTCACTCGTTTGAAGAGCTGGCTTGGAATCGCGGAATATCGTCCTATGCATGAGGAGGTTTCTCGGAGAGAAATCGAAGTACCTCCCGGATAGCACCAAGTTCTGCGGCAGTTGATGTTGTCCTATAACGTAGTTTAAAGCGCCGACCCATGATAATATATGGGACGACGAAGGCTGCTGTGAAAGCATATGGTGAGACAGAGCTATCGGTATACACGTGTACAGCATATCCGTACTCTGCAGAAATGTGAAACAGGGTAAGTTGCTTCAGGCCAGTGGGTGCAACGGATAACTTTTTTGGAATTCCAGGGATCTGCACTGTAACGAAAGGTTCAGGCAGGGCCAGCAACGCATGTGTCAAAGTTCACGCGTGCCGGGAGAGCCAGCGGATGCATTCGTAAGCGAGATAGGGTCGTCCCTATTGCCGGCCTCAAAGAACTTTGACCGGCTCTCACTTGTGGGCAGAGAGTCAATGGCAGCTGAGCGAAACAATGACGTCAGCCTAACTAAATTACAGGTAACAGCTAAAGAAGGCATTGAGGCACAACGTGATGATGCAAGAGAAAGAAGGCTTGTTGTATCGGCACTATACAGAGACCGAATGTGGAGGATTCTGGATCAGTTAATCGTACCTACTGAGTACAGGGTGTAAGAGTTGGGGTCGGGCATTTCAAAAGGGGTAGCTCGCCTGTGCCGTCGTCCGACTCATCCACGCTATAAGGACGTTGTTGAAGCGAGGAACATGTTCTCATCGAGAACGAGGGGCACTGGGTTTATTTACAATATCTACATGAGAAGTGGAGAACGCTACATCTCATCAGTCTAGCATGACTGAAATGAAACACACCCTGAGAAGCCGAAAAAGTTCGCTTAAACCCCCTCTGTCCTCCCTAGATCCTTAGGCCAGGGAAAACTGCCCCGCCACCTTCGCCCAATCGGAGCGTCCAAAGTCGTCGAAGGACCCGCGTTGAGGGCGAGGGTTCACACAATGACTCCCGCACCTTTGTTCACTGAACACACAGAAAGGACGGGGGCTTCGTAGTCAGGGATTGTCACGTTTGACTCAAGCTGGCGCGTCTTGGTTATGGTGGCTATCTTGGTTCCTGGGGTGATCCAGCAGTTCGCTAGGGCGTCTGTCGAACGACCGTGGTGGTTACCGGAAACCGTGAGAAAACGCCGTAGAACACCCTTTTCCATGAGTTTCTTGCTCCCATTGGTCCATGACGGCGACAGTGAACCAACAAACAACGCTCGACCCACCAAATATGTTTCGCCTTCCTGGCACAGCAGATATGTCCAAGGGATGCGCTCTGTTAGCTGCACGAAGCGATTGATCGCAGTGAGGCAGGAGAGGATAGAAAATCACTACGCCCGCTGGCCGATAATAACAAGGGAGGACATTTTGGGTCTCTGTCATGGCAACGGGCGGTCTGGCCACTTAGGCATAAACAAATAGAAGGAAATATTGTTTATGGATTACTAGTCTGGCCTGGCTGTTTCAAAGAGGTGGAAAACTGTGAGATCATGCGGTGCCTGCCAGCGCTCGGGTACACCAGGAGGAACCTGGAAAGCTCCTCTAAAGGTAGTGCTCTCCTAATATCAGAACTTTTCAGACAATTTGTGATAGACCGGGTAAGGCCTCTACCAAAGACAAAGTCGGGTTACAAGTACCTGTTTACCATGCTGTGTCCGGCTACAAAGTTTCCGGAGGCAGTCCCTCTGAAAGAACTCCGCTCTACCGAAGTAATATTGACAGTATTGAGAGCTTTCGACAGTATTCGCCCGAGTAGTGTTTCCAGATGAAATTCAGGTGGGTCAATGGCCAGCATTAATCAGCTCACTGACATCCACATTTTTGCAGAAGTGCGAGGTAAAGTTAATACACAGTTCCGTTTAGCACCCTCAATCAAATTGTGTAAAGCGGTGGCATTCAGTGCTTAAGCGAGTTTTGCGGGCACTCTGTTACGAGCATAAGGAGGACTGGGAGAACTGTCTTCCGGATACTTTGTTTGCTTTGCGAACGGTTCCTCATGAGGCTACAGGGCTCTCGCCAGCAAAACTAGTGTATGGGAGGACACTCCGTTCTCCACTGAGAATGTTAAGAGAGATGTGGTAGGAAAGAGGAGAGAGTCCAACAGTGGTAGAATACGTGCTAAATCTACAGGAACGGCTAAGCGTAACCCAAGAACTAGTCGGAAAGAACATGGGAGTAGCTCAAAAGAACGCCAAGTTCTATTACTACAAAAATGCGAGGCTTCGTACGTTTAACGCCGGAGACACCGGGTCTCCTCAAACCTGATCCTGATGATCCTCAAACCTTCAAAAAATAACAAAATTGAAGTTCACTGGGACGGGCCCGTTAAAGTGTTGCACAAACTTTCAGATACTAACTGTGCTCTGAAAATGCCCGGTCGCAGGAAGGAGGTGAGGATATACCACTGCAATTTGATGAAGCCGTACACAGAGTGGAGCGGAGACGTTAACTGTACACCAGCAAAGAGCAGAATGAGATTAATACCGATTTTAATGAGTGTAAGGCGACCTCAAACTCTGAAATCAGCCTGGAATAAGTTGTAGAACACTCGGTATGCATGGACGCTCTTAAACCCGAGCAGCTGGATGAGCTAAAGGGGCTGCTAGCGGAATATCTCGACACATTCAGCAATCGGCCAGGTAGAACCCAACTAACAACGCATGAAATAGAGCTTATATCAACCGAACCCGTAAGATGAAAGCCTTACAGGGTGTCTATCACGACAAAGAGAAACTATGCAGGCAGAGAAACAGCGCATGCTAGAGTTGGGAGTTAATGAGCCCGCTGAGAATGACTACACGTCAACGCTAATTCTCGAGGAAACCTCAAATAAGGGCCCTCGTCAGTGTGTTAATTACAGAATTTTAAATGCCATCACCAGGGACCGTTTGTACCCGATATCCAGCATTGAGGAATGAATTGAAAGAGTCAGCGCTGCATAACACATTTCGACTCTAGATCTCGTGCGGGGATACTGTCAATTTCCCTTTTCAGAAAGTGCCAGCCACTATGCCGCATTTATCTCACCTGTAGGCACTTTTCGCCCTCTCATTCTTAGCTTCGGGCTGAAAAGCGCGCCGTTTAGCTTTTATAAGTTGATGGATATTGTCCTAAAAAACTTTCAGGAGTTCACATTGCCAAATCTTGATGATGTCGATTTTTTTTTTTTTGACAGCTGAAAGCATGTATTGCACCTCAAGCAGGTGTTCTCGTGGTTGAGTGAAGCAGGCTTATCGATGAAGGCGAAAAAATTTAGGTTTGGCTTGCAGGTTACCTATCTGCGCCATGGTGTCGGCCAGGGCACGAGACGGCCGGCCGAACTGAATATAGCTACGATTGGGGACTTTTAACAGCCGCGCACGAAAACAGACATTCGGTCATTATTAGGACTTGCTGGGTACTATCAACGACATATTCCGAATTATTTGCAAATAATAAGTCCTTTAACAGGCGTGCCCCGAAAGGGAGCACCAAGTAACATGCACTTGGATAAGAACAAAGAGAACGCTTTCCAAGGTTTCAAAGCGTTATTAGCTTCTCGTTCTGTGCTTCGCGCGCCAGGCTATACAAAGGAATTCATAGTTCGTTGCGACGCAAGCGACAGGGGGAACGTGCGTGCTCTTCGGTCAGGTCTGCGAAGATAATGAGGAACATCCTATTCTGTATGCCAGCCGTAAACAAACTGTAAGAGAGGAAGCCTATAGTGCTTCAGAGAAGGAATGTGCCTGTTTGGTTTGGGCAGCCCAGAAGTTGTCGTGTTACTTCAACGGAGCGGTATCCATCTTCGAGACCGACCACTGCCCTCTCACATGGCTTAATCGAATGTCACACACGCACACACACAAAAAAATGACTGCTTGCCCCGATTGAGAGTAACCGTCCAACAGTACAAATTCTCTGTTAGTTATAAAAAGGGAAAGTTGCATAGCAATGCGGATAACTTGAGCAGGCTAACTTGAAACTCGCTCTGGGTTTGGGGATCCCGACTAGTATTTGTTCTATTTTTTATTTTGTTAAGCCAAGACTATCTCCTTTCATTTAGCAGGATTCCATCCATGGTTGCTAACTTTTACGGTGCGAGATTCCTTCAAAATTTGCATAGCGAAATGACGCATTTGTTGTTTCTGCACTCATGTTTTCTTTCAAGCCTGGCAGAGGTTGTGTCTGGCTGTCCATCAAAGCGGGGGATGCCTCACCAGTGACACGCAGTTGTTACAGTTGATGTTCACGCCTCATCATTCACTTCGCTTCAAGACAGCAATGATGCCCTCCTGACCGTCACGAAGAGGTCACTAATCGATGACAGAGTCATTGACAGGGACTTCCGGGGAAACCAACGGCGGGTTCGTGGTTTGCTACGCTGTTGCCTCGCAGCGTGCCGTGGTGGAGGCCCGAGTACAACGATGGAGGACCGTCCCGAAGAGGCCACTGATCGATGACAGGGTCATCGTCGAGAAACCCCGGGAAAACGTCGACGGCAGGTGGTCGTCTCCTATTGTGCCACGTTGGAGACAGGTGCGCCACGTAGGAGACCCGAGTAGCACGCAGAAGACGGAAGCACCACAGGCCTCACGTAGAAGACCAGTGAGGGGCGATAGAGGGCGTGAACGATACGGCGTTTGTGATTTGCCAGGGAATTCCCTCAACTAGGGAAAGAGGGTAGACAAGAGCATAAAAAGAAGATCCGAATGGCTGTGATGAGGGAGATGCTCGGATATGCAAAGACGCTACCATGATGTGCTCCGATAGTTGTAGCCGTGCTGTAAATCTGAACCATGTACCGTTTTTGAATACAATCCTTTTTTCATTATCTTTAACATCGCTCGGAACCCTTCTTCCTCCCTTCACCTGGCACGGCACCATCCATGGAACCTTCGTTGGCCTCACGGACCCCGGAATTCACAACAGTGATGGCAGCGGCGAGATTGACCTCACGAAACTTGGGACGTGCCCAACTTCACAACACAGGTCAAAAGCGACATCCGAGTTACTTCATCGCTCCGCAGAGCTGTGTAGTGGGGCTCTATTTGCTGCTGCCTGTCATTGTGAGATGTTTTGTGGTGTATTGCAGCATTTCGCAGATGGTTGCTGCAAGCCAAATCATTCCGCCTGCCACCATCAATTCTCTTCCCGCCCAGTGGTTATCAGCACTGGCCAGTCGTGATTTTCCGGGCCATGGAGGAGCTGTTACGATCGGCCAGCGGGGGTAGTGACCTCCTAGCCTCTCCTGCCCCACTGCGACGAATCGCTTCATGGAGCTAGCAATGCGTCCCCCTCCGACAGAGCTGCGGCGCCAGTAAGGCGAGACACTTCTGGCGGATCGAGGGTTGTTTGTTGGTTCATTGTCACCGTCACGGACCAATGGGAGCAAGAAACTCCTGGAAAAGGGTGTTTTACGGCGTTTCCTCACGCACTCCGGTATGCCACGGTCGTTTGACAGACGCTCCAGCTAACTGCTGGGTCATCCCGGGAACCAAAACGCGCCAGCTTGAGTCAAACGTGACAATCCCTGTCTACGAAACTCCCCTCCTTTCTGTGTGTTCAGTGAACAATGGTGCGGGAGCGTTTGTGTAAATCGTCGCCTTCAACGCGGGTCCTTCGACGACTTTGGACGCTCCGATTGGACGAAGGTGGGGCGGCAGATTTCCCTGGCCTAGGGATCTAGGAAGGACAAAAGGGGCTTTAGGCGGGCGTTTTCGGCTCCTCAGTGTATTTCAACTGAGTCATGCTAGAGTGATGAGACGTAACGTTCTCCACTCCTGATGGATGTATTGTAAATAAACCCAGTGCTCCTCGTTCTCGCTGAGAACACGTTCCTCCCTTCAATAATGTCCTTAGCGTGGATGAGTCTGACGATGGCATGGGCCAACTACCCCTTATGGCATGCGCGACCCTTACAGGTACAATCCTCTTACAGGACTCTTACAGGTACAATTCTGTGTGACGCCGTCTCTACGATCTATGGAAAAGCACGATGTTCGTCAAGGCAATAGTGCTGTATGCATAGAGAAGTACGGCGCATGTGTGTAAATGTTTTTCAGCATTCTGTTCTTGTGTCACATTGACACATAGCCGTTACGAAGGAACATCAATAGTGAGCCCATACCCAGTGTCACACCCCCAATTGGCCCAGGATCGGTAATGCTACTCTAACGTATTTAAGAGAATAAAATAAGCCATTGAAAATTATTAAGCTGTCTGTGCGCTTTACAAATATCGGGGCCGACATTATACTTCCACGTTTTATATTTTGTGTCGGGATTTATTGTTCTATTGTGCAGAACAGAGGCATGACAATTGACGCTACTTTACCAGACAAAATTAATTAATTATAAGCCGGGGGATCCCGTGCCGCATACGCAGCTGACCAGAAGTTGGGTAGGCCGAGTGTTGAAAATTAAAGAAAATTAATGAAGCCACTGAACGTCGTGCATTTTTCTAAGAGATGAGTGTTCTATATAAATTTGTAACAGCCGACATTATATATACAAAATTTTCCTCGTGATATAATGTTTCATCAGTAAGCAAAACACAGCTGCTCTCGCTAGCACAATTATTTTTGTATGTGTTTTTTGCAACAAGCAATTTCGATCAACTTCAGCTCCGAATGGCTCGTATGGTCACAGTTAATAAACAAAAAAAAGAAATAAAAGAATGGTTTGAAGAATGAACGATGCACTTCATGATCCCACGTTTAGATTTGCGACACTCGCACTGCCAGCACCAGGAGTCATGTCAGATGAGGAAGGAAACAAAATTATCTATATCTGTTATATACTGTATATTCATATATGTCATTTTATTGACTCAACACATTGCTTTGTAACACTGATTGTACATTTTACCTTAGACATTTTCACTTATACATGGTCATTGGTTGCACATTGCACACACTAAAGTGTACAAACTTTATTTTATTATGTCCCCGTTGTCATGAATATGGACAAGAACCTTGTCAAGCTGCAGAAAAACAACTTTTAGTTCTTGCCCCAGGGTTCATTTTCTGTAAATGAATTAATGCGAAATAAGATTAATTAATTAATTAGTCCCTGCTTTATTTATTGCTTGCTTGATTGATTTATTTATTGATTGATGTGCTCGCGAGAAACTTTGTAGAAAGGCAAAGCGAGGATCGTGTTGGCTTCCCCTATAATTGCTTAGTGACTGGTTTGAGACCCTGTTTACTCACCGCCTGTGGGATCGGTCCAGGTCGTAACGGAACATATTGTAGTGTTTCTTCCCGGTTTGAAAAAAAAAGAAAGATAGTGTCGCATACCGCCGTCGCCGTCATGCCATCGCCGTCGTCTTGCTTGTGGCCACACACAGACTCGCGTTAAACACCACTGTTTGCTTTTCACAAACGCGTTGGTCCATTTGGTAAGTCTTCGAAGAACACCACACGGTGCCGGATACCCAGCTATCTGCAAAATTTTTTCGCATAACATGGATTCCCACAGTGTGTGAGATCTGCATAATTTATTCATGCCTTCAATTTATTCACGAGAGGCTTCGAAAATCGGAATTTAGAAAAAATTAATAAGAAAGAAATGAAGGAATTCAGCATTCTAATTATCATAACTCCGCAATGAATGTAATACAATATTATAGTACTGTGAATACCACGTCAAATGTAGGCAAGAAAATGTATACGCATCTCTAAAATGTACTGCTTTGAGCATAGGGATTTTACAAAACTTCCGTAAACAAAGTGAAACATTTATTTTTCGAACGCGTTAAAGTGGCGTATCAGTGTTCCCAACTTTAACAACTTGTAATAAACGTACACTGCTTACGGAATTGTGATATTCGGTTTAGTACAAGGAAATCGTTCATTTTCCGAGCCATTTATTACCTTTTTTTCTTTTTTTGTTTATTAACTCCGACCATACGAGCCATTCAGTGCTGAAGTTGATCGAAACTGAATGTTGCAAAACATACTCACAAAAAGAAAATGCCAGCGAGAGCACTGCAGCTGTGTTTTGCTTATTGGTGAAACGTTGTATCACGATAAAAATGTGAAAGCTTACTGCCAGGAAGCCGGGATGTTACACTGTAGCAATACGTACAGGCGGCCGAAATATGGGCTTAAGGAGCGTCGTGACGCTCATGATGTTTACGATGTTGATGATTATTATTGGATGTTATGGGCGCAAGGGCCTGGTGCAGCCAAGGAGCGCTAAGGCGAGCGACACCTACGAGGCTGGCACACTCTTCAGAGGGGAATAGTTCTGGTCCTGGTGGAACAGGCACGTTTAGGGAACACTAGTTGAGGTGCAACGCCAGAAAGCGAGCGGGCGTTGTCTTCCACATGGCGTGAGAGGGCACAGACTTCACATAACACGACACACGTGTCTTTGCAACTGTAATGGTTTCCTCGTGCCGATAAAAAAAAAATAATACAGAACGAGAAGCGTTGGCTTAGTATGTTAATGTATGTACTTGTAGCGTACACAGAAGTCGCACTTTCGCCCGAAAGGCGAAGCAGTAATATCGATAGCAAATTATTACATGACTGCACGAAGTATGGTGCGCGTTCGTAGTTTTATCGGCCGTATAATCGCAGTAAACATTCGCTTCGTAATTAGCGAGCGTCACAAAAAAACACGAACAAACGTGAACCGATCTCACTCGATGGACGCGGACTCACGCTGTCACAACGCTGGCGTGATGAAGAGCGCAACACGAGGGGAGCCAAGGCTTCAGCAGCCTTTCTCTTCAACGCGTCTCCGAAATTTGAGATCACGCGACGTCCAGGCGCGAAGAATGCGCACATGAAACCGCGAGCCACCTCCGCTCGCCCATCTTTCACCCTGCCGGAGATTACCTCCAAGATACGGTGCGGTGGCACAATCTTATTGCACATAATTAATTAGCTGCGGTGAAGCTCATAAATAACGTTATCCAACGAACGTTATCCAGATATATGAGACGGAGCAAAACTATTAGCTGGCCCACGTGGGTTCTAGAACTACCGTATATGCTTCCCTTCGGGAGCAGAGTTGCGCATCTGATTAAACGCGCCACTGGCGCCCCTATTCGTCAAATTAGGTCACATGCGCGAAAAGCAATCCTTGAGGGAAAGCCACGGAGGAAGGAAACTAAGGAGAGGCCCTGACGTCACTCTTTGTGAAGCAAAAGTGAAGCCGGAAGTTGGCGTTGCTCATCGCGATGCTCCACCTTTTGTGCCACCCTCCTCTCTTGTTTACATCTTTCGCGAAACCACGCCGCACTGCGCGTGGTTTCGCGCACGCTCGCGCAACATCCGGCAGAGCACGGTGCAGGTAACACAGCGCAACAAGACACGGTGACTAATGCAAACCCGCCCACACAGCGCCTTTGCCACGGCACGAAACCTACCAGAGCAACACGTGTGAGCGCTCAAAATCAGAACAACGCCGCCATTGTGGCCCAAAAGGCGTGGCCATACAACAAAAAAATATAAAAAAGCAGCAAAAAAATGAGAACCTACTACGTCATTTCCGCCACACTTTTCTCCTAGCGCGCGGAGGGAGTAGGGCCTCTCCTTAGTTTCCTTCCTCCGTGGGGAAAGCCAACTTCACGGTTGCATCAGCAATGCCGCCCGCCACGCCACCACCTTCGCGAGCCTCTGCGGCCTCTGCCACGCCTGTGTTGGATGTGTCGTATTAATGCGTTGTTTAGTGAACTTTAGATGGACGTTCTTTTTGTTGCCTCATGGCGCAGCGTCAAGATCACTGTACGGTGCTTCTCAGTGCGGCTTAGTTGCTACGATGACAGGGTGCTGCTCACCTCATTGCACAAAATAAAGTATCTTTCTTGTCAAACATGTGCCCAGAAAAAGAAGCGACACTCGAAGCAAGATCATCGTGCGTCGAAATCGGTACCGCGGAACGAGTGCGTCGGCTGTTCAATGTGACTCGTCATTTATTCCAGCGTGACGACACGTTCCAGAATGTACAAAGCTATTCCCGTCACCCATTAAATTTGATCATATTGAGTAAGTATAAATCTCGCTAGCAATATTTTTTCAATGAGAATAGGCGATAACGTTCAGGACATGAATGGTTCCTCTCGCACTGTGTAACAGCCGGTGAAAGAAAAAACTGTACCTGAAAAAGATAAAAACGTGTGAGTGCGAATATATATATATATAATATATATATATATATATATATATATATATATTTGTGTGTGTGTGTAAAGATTTACCTTACTAGATGTAGCAGGGCAGCATTATACAGCCTATACAATCCATCGTAGTCCATTTGACTGCAAAGCATAAAAATTCCAACTCGTATCGAGCTGTATTACGCTAAGCCCACCTCCATCTGCGCAAAATTCCACTTAGCTTGCGTTATTTATAAAGTACGAAGCTCAGATAATTTGTAGCATTTGTTTTATGCGCAATCGTTGTTTGCGCAGGTTACCTATTTTATCTTAGCATTGTGGCAAAAACGGCGTGGGACGAGCGATTTGTAGGACTTACTTTATCTAGAATAGTGTAAGTTCGAGTTTTCTTATATTAAAAAGGAATGTTTCTGCCCATATTGATTCGCAACGAATGATTTATAGCACCAATTTTATCTAAATTCGTTCTTTCGTCGAGTTTCCCTTGTTTTCTTGTGAAAGCATTTATGTGGCCAACGACGCGGAAAGAACGAGTAAGTACATTCGGTCCCCCAGCCGCGCCGTCTCCTGCATTCAAGAGGAGTGGCTTTGCTGCTGAACTCTTTCCCTACCATGGAGGAGATGGTGGTGGTTTTGTAGGTTAAGCCAGATTTATTTTTCTGGAGAAACGAGTGTACTCAATATTTTGTGTAATGCATAAACAAAATGCAGAATGAATGCTTTTTTCACGCATAAAAGTTTTACTAACGAGTTGTACGTCATAAAAAAAGGTACAAATTGTCAAATTCAAGATTGTGAGATAAAATTGAACAAAGTTTGTAAAGACACGGTTGTATCTACTAAGAAAAGATGTAACAAAAATTATTAGATATACAATATGTAGTGCCGTCTAATAGGCACTATATCCGAAAGAATCAAAATTTTTCATTGAACAGGTACATACCACAACAAAATAATTTAAGTGCAAGCACTACAGTTTGGCGGGCCGGGCTGCGGCCGCCAACGTTCCGGGCTGGCTTGAGTCGTCGTCGCTCTGAGTCAAAATCGGACGAAAAGGTAGCATCCTCAGACTCGCTGCTGCTCGATCCAGGGATACAATCAGCCGCAAACGCAGCGGAAGTGCGAGATACGCGATCTTTCGAAGCGCGCGCGCCGCTCGCGGAGGTGGCCATTTTTTCTTTCTGCTTTGACGATCGGCAAACTTCAGAGTGCGCTCAAAAATTAACGCCTGGTGGGGAAAAAAAACGAACTGCTTAGAATACAAAAATATAGTTCTACTCGTTCACGTCCTGTGGCGCAAATTGTACGTGAGCGGTGGGGAGGGTGTCAAATTATCGATAGCGGGCGGCCATTTTGCTTTCTACTTTAACGAGCGCGAAAACTTCGGAGCGCGTTCAAAAATCACCCCCTGGGGGGGGGGGGGGGAAAGCGAACTACTTAGGAAACAAAAGAATCTAAGTTCTCCTCCTTCACGTCCGATAGCGCAATGCGTCCGTGAGCGGCCCGGAAAGCCTCGAAACCGGCGTTTCAAGCCATAGTTAGCTGGCTAACGATGCCCAATGGGTGCGGTACGGAAAGAGTTAATGCGTCGGCGGGCAAGATGGCGGACCTACGCGCAACTCTGCACCCGTAGGGAGCATATGCAGTCACAGTCGTTTGAAAGGGCTACTTGGCGTTGACACGAGAGAATCTTGCGTGTGATCGTGGCTAAGAAAAAAAAATGCACAAAGGCCCTGTTGAGGTGCTGATGTCAGAGCCAGCTGAAGGACAAAAAGATGTTTCGAAGAAGGTTAAGAAAACTGCCCTCCCCCTCCCCCCAGTCAAGCCAACAATAAAAACATTCTGCTTAAAGTTACACGCGATACGAAAACACTAGCAGTGAAAACATGGCTGAAGAAAAAAAAAAGGTATGTTCTTACCCAGTGTTTTTAGAAAACCAGCGTTTTTAGATCTCTTTTAGATCTAAAAACGTTGGTTCGTACCCTCAATAAACTGAATACTCTGCAAAATGCCTGATGACCTTTGAACATGTTTTCCTAGAATGCTGTGATTCAGTCTTGCATAGGGACATTCTGTACCAGATGACTATTAAACGTATACCACTATATTCGTATGGATTTGGGTTTGTACGAGTTAGAAATGTCTTATGACGAAATTGCGTTCCTAGGCATCCACAGGTTGTGGAAAATGCGTACGTAAGTTGGACATGCTGAAATAAAATTGTCAATACACGCTCAGTATGTGAAATTTTCATAGAAAGCGCTGTGAAGTACAGGCAGCTGTATTGGGCGCTGCCTGAACCACCTATTTGGATTACAGTGCTTGATGACTTGGTTGTATTAAAGAAATTTTAATCCTGTCGTGTCAGCCAAAGATGGGCTGACTCTTTTTTGATCATTGTACTTTTGGCTACAGTTTCGTGTTTTTGACTGGAACCTTTCAAACTCTTTAGCACTACTACTACTACTACTACTACTACTACTACTACTACTACTAATAGTAATAATAATAATAAGCTATAAAAGCTACTACATACTTTTCGCTGTAAAATTGGGCCAGAATATTTCTAACATGACGCTCTGTAAACTTGTATAAAAATCCTCACTTTCTTTCTTTTTTTATTGCTAGGTGAAACCTAATTGGTGCTAGTCAATTAAATCGCGCTATGCAACATCCGGAAATTGTTTCCGCGCTACCTGAAGCACACCGGTCGAGCGATCCAGCTGATGTAAGGAAAGTTCACGGACCGTTTTCCCGGTGTTTTCCCTCTATCAAGGCTGTTTGTCGCCAACGGGGCCGATACCACGTTGGCGCACTCACGCCTCAATCATATAGATGCAACCTTGTATAAGTGTTGCATTAGGTCTGCGGAAGTAAAACCAATGAATCTTGCAATACACTTCAATGAGACCCGTTCACCGCGCTCCTGATTCCATAAAAAAGCCAACGCGACGAAAAACACCAACTCTTTCAGCATTTTGACTGCTCCAACGGCTTGTTTCGGTTTGACACTCAACGAAGCACAGCTTATTTTGGCGGCAAATCGGTGGCCGCTCGTCAACACTGCGCGCATTCATAACCATGGAAGCGAGCGGAGACGCCGAAGGAGGACGACTCGGCATGTGACAAATGTTGCTACGGCGAGTGACTCCAGCCTCGCCCGGTCCTCAGATTTCAGCCTGGTGAAGCAGGAGCAACCGCGATGAAGTTGCTAAAACCAAGCTGGGTGACCCATGATGGTATGTTTGCGGTGTAGGAGCATTGTTAGGCTTACATTTGCGTGTTTATCAATGGGCAAAGCTCGCCGGTGTCGTATTGGCATGACACAAAGGGAAAATTCTGTGTATAGCGGCTTCTTCGTGCGCGATACTTCAACATATTGCTTCGGTCAGTGCTGCTGAAGGAAGAAACGGTGGTCGATAGAAGGGTACTCCGATATTCTGCGGCAGAGCTGTAGTGATTACGGATGCGGGTGTACCGCGTCTTCCGGACCGATCTCGACTTCATTTGATCCCTCAGTGCTCGCAAGTGCAGTTCTCTGAAACTGCTCTGTGAAACGGAGAACACGAGATTTCAGCGCAACGAGCATAAATTGGAGATGTCGCGGACACATTCGTAGTTGTTTACAACGTGTTTGCGAGCAAGCCGTGATGTTGCCACTGGCGCGACATTTAGAAAAATCATTCTAAGCGGCTTACATAACCTCGTGTTACAGCATACAAGGCTAGAAGACGTTTAACTCTCAAAGATAAGACATAGTTGTGCCCTTCACGTTACAACTCCATGGCGCCATCCTTCATCCGTGAGCGACGATGTTCGCTGTTTCTTGCTTGGTTACTTCAAAACCTCATACAAACGTCTTTCAGGGGCAGCACCGACAAAAGGTAGTGCCATTCTTTTTGTCAACGTGTTAAAGAACTTCAGGTGGTCGAAATTAATCCGGGGCCCTCCAGTATGGCGTCCCTCGTAGACAGGACGGCTTTGGGACGTAAAGCCCAATCACTTCACAAATTTTCCGGCATGACTTTTGGATTTTGCTGGATTTTCTGTGTGCCGGTCACTTCGAGCGTTTCGCTGTGCAGGGTATGCATCCCGATTGCGTTCAGAATGCTAACATGTGGATGCTGAATTTCCAGGTCACCCAATATTTTCTGTGGACATCCATCCTGATGGGTCCAGATTCGCTACCGGAGGTCAAGGTGAGCCCCGAAAACCGTATTAGAGCATCGCGTTAAGCTGAAAACAGGTGGTTTCGGGTATTCCATATTGTGTAGTCACCTGCAGAACTCACGGTTGCAGCTGGTGTAGTCGCTTCAGTACGTAATTATAGGTGGCAGCCGCATTGCAACCTCCCTGCCGTTTTTTTTTGTCCAGAATAGTCTCGTGGTACATTCAACTAGTTCCTATGGTGCGTGCTCAGACTCTGTTTGCAGTGATTCAGAGCATTTTAGAGATTGGAGCTAGAGAAAGTCTACCTGAGCTGAGCATGTTGGGTACTCCCAGAGCAATTGGAGTAGCCATGTGATCAAATTTCTGTCGGATCTCAGTCACGCTTCCAGCATGAAGGCAAGGATGCCTTGGAGTGCTCCAAGCTAGAGCACGGCACTCTAAATGAACCAGGTGAATGTGTTCCGAGTGCTTTATTTTGACTAGCTGAATGTAAACTGCACTGCAAGAGTGAAAGTGAAAGTGCGAAAGTGAAACTGAAAGTGACCAACTGAATGTACCATCAGGAGCCATGTTTTGCTGTATTGTGGGTGGGTCAGGATACCACTGATCTCGTGGCTGGCATTTTTTGGATATGTGTTGCTTTACCTGCCACAGAGTAGCATGTTGAACATTCGATGGAGTCTCAAAAGTCCTACCAGTGTACAAGAGAAAGAGAAATTCAAGGATTTCGGTTGCTTTACTTTGGAAACTAGTGTAGTATTTCTGTACTTCCTTCCCCCTTTTGACCACATAAATGGCTGTTGTGTAGATGTCCCGGCACTTTCTGGAGCTGGTCAACGCAGGAACATGACCAGGAAGGAACATAATCTTTCTTTGTTCTTGTCCGATGGCAAACAGGCTCGGACTGTGGCCAGATCTGCGTGTGGAACATGGCACCTGTGGCACGGGAGGAAGAGGAGCTCAGCGATTCGGTGCCGAAATTGCTGTGTCAGATGGACAACCATTTGGCATGTGTCAACTGCGTCCGGTGGTCCTCGGATGGTCGTCACCTTGCTTCTGGTGGTGACGACAAGGTCATCATGATATGGATGATAGGACGGTAGGGTTCCCTTTCACTCATAATTTTTTTTTATTTTCGTCGTCTGGTATATAAATGTAATTTCTCCCTCTCCCTGTTGGGCAGTGCTGCCAGACAAAACCGATAGCATAGTCGCTGTATCCCTCAATATAGTCAAGAAAATAGCCATAATTTAATGAAGATCATGTTAGAAAACTGGCATTCCAGGCTATTTAACTGTTGACACAAAAAAACATGTTTGAATGATGGTTTATTTTATTATTGCAGAAGATTAAAAGGTGTAGTGTGGCTGAATCCGTGCTATTTTCTTTATGCCAAGCACGCCTGGTTATGTCAAATTCAATTACAACCCGTAAGGTTCCAATACCTGATATTGTTCTTGAAAGTAGCCTGAACATGGCAGCCAGTACAGGGGCCAAATCTTTTGTCACTAAAAGCTCCTATAGGTAGTCACTTTGGCAAGCAATGTAGCAAGATGTTTTCTTAGAAATGCTGCTCTTGGTGTTTACAATTTGGCCTTAAGAACAGAAGTGGACTCGATGGAAAAAACTTCTGGGCAGGCACACATTCTTTCAGCATTATTTGCACAGGTAGTAGTTAAGTGGAGTTATAAAAAGGGGACGCAGCAATGCAATGTCAATAAAAAAATGATTGCATTGACAAACCATCACTGAGATGCTGCATCATGTGGAAGTGAAATTATTATCCAAGTTAACTGATCAAGAGGCCTTTGCCTTTGTTGGCGTTCTGTGTGTAACAAAGGGCAAACCTCTCCCTCTTATTGTTGTCTGCACACAGGCTATTTATTTATTTACCCTTAGAGACCCGACACTGCAGTCATAGACATAATTGGTTTTGCACCGTATAGTTGTAATGGACATAATGAAGTGCTTTGTTTGTGGCTGTTATACATTTCGGTGTGGTACCAGAAAAATGTAAGGAAAGGTCAGACACGTTTATGGAAAGGCCACCAACGTACTCGTCAACCTACATTCTTGTTTGTTTGTTTTTTTTGACTGACTGACTGTTCCGACCTGTTTCTTCTGGAAGGCATTCCAATAAAAAAAGGCTTTCCTTTTAAGCATTTCAGTGTAACATGCATTGTATCGTGCACTTTCAGCTCTCATTGAGGTGACTGAAATATTCCTCAGTGTAAGAAAGAGTTTGTCTTCACTTAACACCATAATATTGAGCTGTGACAAAATAGCATAGGAAGCGAGCATTACAAACAACCATGACTCATTTTTTTGCTGACTATACTTCAGTGAATGCCTTCAATCCCAAGGGAGTGACTACTGGACTCCCCAGTGCCTCTGTTCATTTGATGCTTGTTGCTAATTCAACTCCCTTTTTTGCCTCCTAGGTACGGCATGAGCTCCTCGGGTATGTTCGGCGGGGGAGGCAAGACCAACGTGGAGCACTGGAAGTGCGTCAGCACTCTGAGGGGCCATTCTGGAGGTAAGCATCTGCTACTTGGGAGCAGCTTATACTTTACGGCTCAGTCTGCTTGTCTTGCAGGAATCTTGCAGTGAGGGCTTGGATCACGCTTGGATTTTACAAATCCAAATCGGTGGTATCAGGAAAAAGCATAAAGGGCCATGTGCTTTGTCAGGTCAACGACAAGTCCCCTTGTCAAGACGTTGGCTCCAGGGTTGACCCTTTTTGTAACACTGTTGATCAAGGCTGACAGAAGTGACGTACGACCGGTTGATGCAACCTCATCGTCCATTGGCACACCCTGACCATTTACCTCATGTTACAAGAACAGTGGCTGGTCATTAAGTTGGTGCTTGGATCATGTTTGAATTTCGCTGGTCCAGATCTGCCAAAAAAAAAAAGCATAATGGTCGGTTGTCTCTGCCCTGGAGCACAG
The DNA here is from genome assembly GCF_038994185.2 of Dermacentor albipictus. Taxonomy (NCBI): domain Eukaryota; kingdom Metazoa; phylum Arthropoda; class Arachnida; order Ixodida; family Ixodidae; genus Dermacentor; species Dermacentor albipictus. The sequence continues at coordinate 132,876,012 of NC_091822.1, forward strand.
TGGAAGATGCCACGCAGTGCTGGCAGAATTGATGCATAGTTTCACCTCTCACTCTTTGTCGATGGACCCTAGCCATTTAGATGACATTGCAAGAACAGCAGTTGGTCATACTGAGATGGGAAAGTGAGTCCGGGACTGCAGTTCACCTTGAGGTTTATCAGCTTACAGTCTAATTCTGTGTTACCTTTATCCGTGTCGTCTGTTACACCAGGCCGACTTGAAGTCTGTGTATTTTTTTTAAATTGGGATTGAAAGCCGTGGCAAGATTTAATACTATTGTGCTCAAGCTCCTCGGATAGTGCTCTAGCAGTACACTAGGGTGACATATTGGCACCACATAGAATGCATCGTAAATGACACTGTGCAGCTTTAAACAGTGTCCTCCAGCTGTCTATCGAACGCTGACACGATGAGAATTGCCGTCAGCATTAATGCAAGCATCGCATGTCGATGGTGCATGAGATGAGACCAAAGGAAGACAGTCGACATCCATAGTTTGAATCTTACTATTCCTTTTGCTTGGACTACTGTATGCACCACAGCGTGGTAAGCACATAACTTCTCTTCGGAAACGGTAATGTTTGTGCATACCACACTCATGCCAACAAGGAGAGGCAGAACACTGCCCTGGGTCTACTGCATAATTTATTGAGAAGAGCGTGACAGTGTAACCACTAGGCTTCATTGTTTATGCAGTGTAATTCACTGCACACCTCTTCAATGTATGAAGCTCGTCTAAACTTCTACAGGCGGCTTGCATCTTCGATACTGTGGCAGCACTATGGCAGCAACTCACCTCAAGTGTCCTTATAAATGTTATCACAATAAAATGCTGTTGCATTGTCATTCGCAGATGTCCTGGATCTAGCCTGGTCTCCATTCGACTCTTGGCTTGCATCGTGCAGTGTCGACAACACTGTGGTAATCTGGAACGCCAAGAGATGGCAAGGTAGGAGCGAGCTTGCTGTCTTCTTCACTTTAATATGGCAGCTATCAAACTCATTGCGGCATCAGTATTTGTAAACCTAGGGCACTTTCATGTGGAAACAACCTAGTGTACTCTTCGCAGAAGGGTCCCGTTAAGGAATGCTATGCATTATTGAATAAACACACCCAACTGCACATGCATTTCTACAAGATAGCACATTGGTCTTGCAAAGATATGCAGAGTCACAGAATATAGTGTATGTTGCATGGACTTTCAGTGTAAAAGATATGTCACAGTAAAACCTCAATAATGCAAATTTCACAGGAATGAAAAAGGTGTATGAATTAATCAAATGCCAAATAATTGAATGTATCAAGAAAACAAAAAAAAGTGCTCCATGAAGGCATCTTTACTTAATGAATAAATCCGCAATCCCTATTTCTATTTTGCACAAAATCTGCACGTAAGCTGCATTTCTCATTACCTTGTGATTGATTAGCATTTGCAGCACTGAGGGCCTTGCTACTTCCTTTACACTGGGCTGCAGCATGAGACCCGTGTGTTCATTCGAGTAGACATACTTGATGGTCTTACAATATGCACATCCTGGTTATTTTTTCACTTGTTAGATGGTCGGCAACAGATAATTTGTCCTTCGCGCTGGCAAGCTTGACGCCATCATGCGGGCTGCGTTAGAATCGTGCTTTATCCTTGATAATTTGCGTCGTGTTTGTGACATTACGCTTGCCTTGCTGGGTCATAATGAAACTACTAGTACTTGCCGCAACTGCTGTGGACAAGTTCGTCACTATCGACACAGTCATAGATGGTGACCATGCATTTCCGTAGGCACATGGCCAACACGGGTCATGCAGATCGTGGTAAACCCAGTATAAAAAACAAAAGCTCAAAGCATTCCGGCATTCTTACTGTTCGTGTTTGGTTGCTGCTGATGGATGCGGCAATGCTGTTTCTATTGCTTAGTTTCTGTTAGACAGGTGGAACTCACAGTGTGCAGAAGGTCTTTCAAATTAAAGGTAGCACGGCCAAATACTACCTAATTAGCAAGAGTATGATGCCAGTGCACGTGCTTGATGGGACAAGAGGGCTAGACTAATCAATGAAGGTCGATTTAATGAGGTTGTACTGTATCTAGAAAGCAGAATCATAAAATGTACAGTCGCCGACCGATAAATCGGACACCGATAATCAGGACATGCTCAGTACTCATTCGGACAGCTTTGGGGCACTACCAATGGCCCCATACACTCAATGTGTAAAGACGACCATTATTTTATGGTCCACACATATTTTATAGCCCGTCCGTGACATAGTCCGTGCATCGGCATACAGAGAAACTCAAAACTGGCAGAAATACAGGTGGATTTGGTTGTGCGTAAGCGGAACTACATGCAGCAATGCATAGACCACTTGCTCCATGCATAGGGGCCATAAAACATAAATAAATTGATCTTTTTTGGGTACGTTTTTTTTCTCTCGGACATATGATAGTTCGGATTTATTTACGTTCCCCAGGGATTATCGGTTGTCAACTGTATTAGTCCGGCTGTTGTGGTTATGCAGCAGACTTCCATCAATTTGATTTTTCGGTAAATTTGATCCCTACCCAAAATTTGGCTCGCACTCATGCATTTTTATGGGCTCAAATTTTCATTATTTCGATCCTAAAATGAACCTTTGCTGGATAATTCGAACGTTACCAGTCAGCATGCATGTGCCCCTTTAGTAGCAGCATATCTCGGCGGAGCGTAGGGGACAGTGAATTCGTTCAACATGTGTAATCTCCTGTTGAAAACGCTTATTTTTAGCCTGTCTTAGGAAGATTTTCAAGCAATAACGGTAGCTCACAATGTCTCATTACTGTATTTACCTGATTCTCAAGCACCTTTCTTGTCCCAGAGAATTGGGCTAAAAAAGTGCCGGCAAACCACAACTGTTTGCAGCGTTTGTATGCATAACGTGCTGTATTGCGGCGAAGCAGGCTTCAAAAATAAAAGACCAGCAGCTAGTGCGCAAAACATATTAAACCCTTGCCCATTTTTCTTGCTAAATTGTCTGTGGTAGATTTCTGCTTCGGCTGATGACCTCTAATGTCATATGTATGTTAGTTTTCCAACAGGCGTGCATTTAATTTATGGGCGTTATTAGATTTGGGGCACATACTGCCAAATGAATCAGCGGTGTGTTTTGGCATTTTATATGCATCTTGTTGCCGGCTAATACATTCCCTGGAAAAAAAAGAAATCTTTTGGCACCAATGTTGAGCACATCGCCGAACTGCAGTCATATGATGCGCTTTCCGGCTGCTTGAAATAAGAAATCTGCTAACCCAGGCTGAATTCGAGTGAGCAAACGTAAGCTTGTCAAAGCTGCAAGAACGACAGCGCATGTCTTGGGCCACTCAGCCCCACCAACTCTGTGGACCGGAATCTTGTGCAGCAACTATTTGTGCAACATGTCATGTTATGTAGATGACAACTACAGTTCACTCTTTGAAATTTTTTAGTGACGTTGGATATTATGCTTTTTTGGTTATGTTTTTTCTCATAGTCTTTTTCGAGAACGTGTAGAGGAGGTTCTACTATATATGCTAGAGAGAATCTTGGAATAGGAGACACTAAAATTTGATTGTTTATTAGTTTGAACAAGAAAATGCCTAGGTTACATTTAACAAGATCTGTCACTGTCAGATTGCTGTGCAATTGCACATTAATGACTGTCTGATTTGTTTCTTCTTTAAGCTTAGAAAATTAGGAATCTGTGTGTTTCACAGATCTGTGATTCTTAAACAAGGATCTGCGCAGGTACTTCTTTCATGTGTAAAGGTTTTGTTGCTGCCTGTTTCCCTAAGTATTTTTTTTTTTTTGAGCATAACTACGAGTCGCTTGTGGCAAAAGCACTATTCCCCTTCTCAGGTAAATTTGAGGAGGCAAAATTTATGAGTGAGGCGACTTTAGCAATATTTTCTCTTCTACACGTGGTCTTTTGCAGAAATCCTGGCTGTCTTAAAAGGGCACACTGGACTCGTGAAAGGTGTCTCATGGGATCCAATTGGAAAGTACATTGCGTCTCAGGTGAGGCTTGAGCTCGACACGTGTTCTCACTTTTTTTATGCTTTGCTGTTCATCATTCTGGTTGCGCCACTGTTTGCACTTGTTCCAGTCTGACGACAAGAGCCTACGCGTATGGCGTACTCATGACTGGCAGCAGGAGTGCGTCATCACGGAACCATTCTTAGAGGTGGGCTCTATTCCTGCTAATGCTCTGTTTGCTCTTGCCATTTGCAAAACGATGGTCATGCAGATATATGAATCCTTCGAATGCAAGGTATCTCTGCCTGTTGCACACTGGAGATTCTTCTTCTTCTTTTTAATGCATAAAATTAGATTTATGTCTAAGTAACTCATTAGTAGGCTTTGGAGGAACCATTTATTGCGATATGTTCAGAACTATTTGATAAGTTTACTCTCTTTACTGTACATGTTTCCTTCGTGTGCTTTGGTTCTTTAACTTGTTTTTGTTTCAACCATATGCAATATTATGGAAACCCTGCCACAAGCAGTCATTAATTCCCTCTGACCCCTCTCGAACTTTATGTGACAATGGGAATTTGAAAAAAATGCAACTGTAAGCATAAATGCGAGGAACCTTTTGAGGGCAATGTAAGTTCCTCCTCTTTAGACAGAAAAACCATGTTTGGGAAAATATTAATTGCTGCATAATCTTGTAGGAAAATGTAACAGCCGGCCAGTTCATTACGCATACTTAAATTTGTCTGCAAAATTTGGAAAAATCACACTGAAGCCTGTAGAGACATGAAACTCTCAGCTGAAACTATCACCTGATGTTTGATGACTTGTTTGGTGTGCTGTTATCTGTGTAGGTTTGGGTGTGGTTTTTATAATTCTTGCACACTTATTTAATTCTCATTTTATAGTTGAGTTGCTTTCTTTCCTGTTTTTTAGACAAGCTTAAGAGACTCCTACAGCTTCAAGGCATTGTGTGTTAAATGTATCAATGCATATCTGTTCTAGTGTGGAGGCACCACCCACATCTTGCGCCTAAACTGGTCTCCCGATGGCCAGTACCTCGTCTCTGCGCATGCCATGAACAACGCTGGCCCCACAGCCCAAATTGTTGAGCGCGACAACTGGCGTACCAACAAGGACTTTGTGGGTCACCGTAAAGCCGTCACATGTGTGGTGAGTTTCGGTGGCTGCTTGAATGGCTATGAGGATGACGACAGCACATTTGTACAACTTTAACCAGACATCTGTAACACTATTTCTGTGGACCTAATGTGAACTTCCTGGCTGTACAGTAAATGCTAGTGCATTCAAATTCCGCGGGGATACTATGAAAATTCGAATTATACAAAACTCGAACTAACGAAATTCAGAGAAAAAAACGCTCGGTTAAGGCGCGTATATAGTCCGACATGGCGTGAGCACGCACACACACATGCTACGTCACGTTGGTCTATACTTTGGTCTATACTAACGTCTATACTTTGAAGCACTGGCGCAGCCAACGCGGTGCAACGTGCCCGACATTGAGGTGGCGGTGCTGAGAAAAAAGAAAAAAAAGGCCGCAATTTTGCCAGAAAAGCAAAGCATTGACAGCAAATTAGTAGATAGCTATACGAAGTAAGTATAGTAGTTTTATTGGCTGTATAAACTTGTAAACATTTGCTAACTAAATTAACAAGTACCAAGTACGGTGTCACGTGCGCACAGGTAAGCATCAACACAACTCGCTCGATGACCGTGGAAACTCGCTAAAAAACGTTGCAGTGAGGAATCACGGCAGTAGCAGCAAGCGAATTGACTTTCGTACAGCTCTCGCTTAACGTAGAAAGCACATTGCATATGAAGCTACCGGCACTACGCATACTCCGCAAGTATTGCAGATAGCTTTGAAGAAGAGGCCCACGTGGGCCCGCACGTTGGCCACGTCGCAGATCGCTTTTAAGTTACGGCGCCTGCACGGTCACACCGTAAGCAGTAGCCGCTAGAGAACCCCCCCCCTCCCTCCTTCCGCGTCACCCCTGTGCCTCGCGTGTGGCAGGAGAGCACGCATCCACCCCACCTTCCTTGCTTGCGCACGCAAGATTCAGCTATGTACGGCGGCTCACCCTCGCACTCATTCACTCGCACATACAGCATGCGGTGCACGGCGACGATTTTATCACCCTTGAGCTTTTTTCATGGAAGTTCACAGGAGAGAAGCGACTTGCAACAGAGGTGTTGGCCATGCCTGGCCAGACAAAAATGCCTGTCTCTGTCCAGTCAGGCCTAAACAAAGGGCCGCAAATGGAAAAAGCAAAGCTGCGCGATCCCCGTGCGGCGATGCCAGTGTCGTCAACGTGCTCCCGTGCACTAGCACTCTCCCCATCCATGATGGCGCAGAGTTTGAATTATCGGTGACGGTGCAGATTTCAGTATGAATTAGCGGGATGTATTACATATTGCTTTCAATACATTGCTGGATGGAGCGCGGCAGCTACTTCGAATTATCCAAAATTTTGAATTAACGAGTTGTAAATGAGCAAGCTTTTACTGTACAACACGCATTGTTAGGTACTACAGCAGAACCACACTGATATGATTTCGTTCCATATGATTTCCCGGTGCCAGTGTTCATGATCGAGAACACAAAAAATGACCAAATACAGTCACACTTCTTTTTTACTAGTTAATATGTTGTCGGAACACATAATCTTTTGGCACCAACGTTCACTACATTGCCAGACTGTGATTGTGAATACGGTTACGTGATACGTGAATACTGCACTGGCAATCTTCAGCCCATTTTTTTTTTTTTTCGGAAGGCTGGTTGGTAATATGACATTGTGAGCTATGGTCATTGCTCGAAAATCTTCCTAGGGCAGGCTGAAAATAGACGTTTTCAATAGGCGATGACGTGTGTTCAATGAATTCGCTGTCTTTTAAGCTCTGTTGAGACTGATACTGCCACTCAGTGGGTGTTGTCGGCGCGCCATAGGGGTCAGGCACATGCATACCAACTGGTCAAGTTTGAATTATCTGGTGAAGGCCAATTTTAGGATTGAAATAATGAAAGGTCGAGCCTATAGAAATGCATGGGCAGTGGCTGGGACCTTTGGTTGTGATCGAATTAACCGAAAGATCTAATTAACTGGAGTCAAATTAATGTAAGTCGGCTATAGTTGTGACCTCTACGACAAATTACTATTTATCATGCCAGAGCAGTGAACTGTCTCATCATGCCACGTTGTTGTGCTGGCATTGCATTTCAGAAAAGTGGAAATTTAAAAAGAAAATTGTCTGCAGCTGAGTGAAAAAAGATTTGTGCAGCTGCATATTCCACATCATTAGGATTTTCTATGAGCACCTCCTCTCTAAACTGTTGTGCGTGAGTACCGAGACACTTGCTGCAGCTTCTGCAATGCTTTTGAGGGAGGCTCACGTGTATTCACAACAGCGCAGAGGGCTTTATGGCGGCACCCAGGTAGCTCTTGTAGGGGACATTCCGCCTGACGAAATTTCGGGTGTGAAAGCGTGATGTCAGTGGTGCTGTGTAATCACTTTTTGTGACAGGCCATTAATGGGCAGTGTACAGTAAACTCTCAGTTGTTAATGAATAATTCAGAATAACAAACATTTAGAAAATCGCTGGTGAATTCTGTATGCATCCTATGCAAAAATCTTTCAGTAAAACAAATTTGTTAATAGTGAATATTTCAGTTGAACGAACTTTATCAGTGGACTCTGGCAACACTTTGAAGCAAATCTTCATTTGAACACTGTGTGCAGCATGACAGTGAGCATGTTACCGGTGCTGAACTATAAAATCTGGAAATTGTTTCCAGTGTTCATCCCAAAGAAGAGCGTGATGAGGAAGATGCAATGGCAGAGGCAGATTCAGATCCTTTACTCTAGCCGAGACTGTAGGATGCCTTGGAAAGTTGCGAGACTTCATGTCTTGGCAACAAGCTGTACCAGAGGAAGTGCCCAAAAACAGAATCTCTGGACACCTTTGTTGCTTCTTACATTTTACGAGCACCAGTGCAAATGAAAATTCGTTTTTTTTTTTTTCAAAATGAGACTGGCAGTAACATAACTTTTCAGGCTGTCTATCAACCAGGAAAACCGGGAATTCTCAGGGATTTTGAGTAGTCTGGAAAAACTCGGGGAATTTGTGCCTCTATCAGGGAAAATTAGCGGTAATTCTGTTGAAAGGGTCAAAAGGGGCGGTAATGCTGGCACTTCAAGTAATAGATAGGAATCGTAATAAATCGTCTTTGACGCCCTGTCGTCGGCTGGAGGAGTTCCCAGTGTACAGTTAACGACCAACTTTCTGGATGCCAGATAATTTGGACGGCTTCGCGGCACCACCACGTACCCCATATAGTCGATGTATTGGAATGTCTGAAATTTCGGACGGATGAACCTTTCGCCGTCCGATTTTCCTGACTTTTTGCCCTGACCGCAGGTTCGAAACAGCATTAATCAAAGCCAACACCGCTGCTTTACTGATTACCTCGCCGCCTCTAATCGGCGCTCTCACATGCAGTTCCGCTAACAGCAGTAGCCAGCACTGCGGCAATGCTAGGCCTAGCTGCTTCGACGTTAGCTATTAAGCTTCTTGCCGTTGGGTGCCGTGTTTTTCATTGAAAGAATTCGCTGCTGTCAGCAATGGCACAGACTGCACCTTTGTGGTCCTCGCAATTGGCTTCGAAGCTCGGACAGCACGATGCGTTAGATAACGCCGGTTTCTGATAGTCAGCTTCGCCTCAGTACAGGAATGTTACTTGGTGAAGAATACACAAAAGTATTGCTGTGAAGCATTACAAGCGTCGGAAGGGGTATTGTCGTGGGTCACAATATCTACTCTTTAATTATACATGCGTGCATCCGGGATCTCCTGTTACAGTACGAGCACCGATATGCCTCATACGTGTACTGACAGGCCTTCAGAGCATTTTCAAATGTGCCTGTAGCAGTTTCAGCCCTTAAGGGCAGTAAATGACATGCATTTATTTTTTCCAAGTGGCCGATTTTTCAGACGTTTTCGCGGCACCTAGGGAGTACGAAAAATCGGACGTGAATTGTGCAACTGACCAAGAAGATGCTTCAAATGGTTCATGGGGCGAACAAGTGGCGGAAGGAGTACAAGAACAGAAAGAATCTATGCATTGAGGAATGAACAGGAAAGGAAGCATGCTGCCGCCGTTTTGAAGGAGCTTGAGCTAAAAAAAAAGTGTTAGCTGATGCTGGGATGCAGGTGTCCATCATCCAAACCAAAATAAACTTTTTAAAGCAGTGAAACACAACACTGAGGTGTCGTGCGTGGGCTGAGAGTATGCCAGAGCAGCTGAGGCTGACTTACGAGCTCTTGAGAGAGAATCTCAATTGTGACAAAGTTCGGGCCTCATACCACTGAGCTTGCTATCAGTTGATAGAAATAGCTCATATTAGAAAATATTTGTTTCTGTATGCGTCTCATTTTTATTCGTATTTGAGAATGTCCGACTCGATTTGCAATTTTTTTGAAGACATTTTATTTGCTGTGCATTTTACTAACCCCCCCCTTTCTATTCTCTTCTTGAATAACATAAAGACTACTCCTTAGTATTCAAACTGGATTAAGTCATTTTTTTTTATTTGTTTCATATGCTTACTAAAGAATGACAGCATTGGGCGATGTGGTTTCAGCCCATCTTGACATAAAACATAGTTCTGCGTCACTCAGGGAATTTTGCAAAGGCACTCAGGGAAAACCTGGAAAACACAGGGAATTTGGAAATGTCAACTTGGTAGACACCCTGCTTTTATACACTTTGTATATGTTGATGTATGTAACTCCATAAATTGCATTTCACATTTTGACTAAATATCTGCTGTTGCCCTATGCTGTTCCATATTCTAGTGAATATTCAGTTCCGTGAACTTTCACTTACAGTGAACTACAGTGAGAGTTCACCGTAGTAGCTTTTTCATTGAATGTTGTCTGAGTGAAATGTTGCTTGATTTTTCATTTCACAGAGATTCAACCCACACATCCGATCAAGGGTAAACAAGGACAACAACAAGGTGTGTGTCACATGACTGTAACTTTTTCTTCAATTTAGGATTTGCACTTCACTCATTTTCTTCAGCCTCTATCATGCTTGGGATGAACTTATGAAAACTAACATTGTTGGGTCTGATTTCTCCAGACACAGACGTTTTGCTGCTGTGCCATTGGAAGTCGGGACAGGTCTCTGTCTGTCTGGGTGAGTAAATGCATATTTTATTAATTAACTAGTTTGTTTGTTTAGTTACTGCCTCTTCAATTTCAGTCTTTGTGGCCTTATGTTTTCTTTGGAAGCTTTACTGATGCCTGAATACATTGTGCGTGCGTGCTCTTGTCTCTCATTGCAGCTAACCTGCCTGAAGCGACCTCTTGTGGTGGTGCATGACCTCTTCTCAAACTCTGTGTTGGACATATCCTGGTATGTTGACATTCAAAAGTAATTTTATGATTTGCTGTGATGCAGAGTGCGCGATACTTCATAGATGCATGCATTGGGTATCAGTGACCTGTTTTTATTAGATTATACAGCCAAGCTGGAGGGAAACCTTTACAGAATGAAAACAGTTGCAAATGCTTTCTGGCTTATGGCTTATGTAACAGTTTTGTCGATGAGCTATGTGACTCTTCACATGTATAAATGGGAACAATGCCATTTGTTTACGCAAGTGAACATAACAATAAGAGCATGTCTTTGTTTGAATAGATGGTCGGTGTTTCATTCTAGCCTAACAGTACAAAGCGAAATTATAAAAACAAAACACTGTCCTGACCATCTATACATTTTGCTTCGGGCATTTCTTAAGCCCAAAACGTTTAAGCACTGCTGGTCTGACAAACAATGCATCTGGGTTTCATGTTTCAGGAGCCAAGAAGGCAACCAGTTACTTGTGTGCTCCTGGGATGGCACCGTGGCTTATATCGACTTCACTGGGGAGGAGATTGGGATGCCAATTAGTCAAGATGAACGAGTAAGGAAACAGCGTGTCTGTAAAGCTTTTTGTGTAGTGTGCACAGTTTGATGATGAAAGTTAACAAAAATACAGCAACTTTGCCACTACAGTCAATGTCCAATTTTTCTGACTTCCTAGGTAGGGGCTGTCTGAAAAAAATGAATTAATTTCCTTTACTCGCTCCAAGCGATCAAATCACCACAAGCACGCCCAAAATAGCTATGAAGGCCTGCAGTGCACTTACTAGGTGTACCAGGGCTCGTACCGTGACAGGAGATGACAACTGTAGACGTCTATAATTAAAGAATACATACTGTGTCACATGACAGTGGTCCCTTCCTGTACTGCTTCACTGCAATGCATTGTGTATGCTTGACCATGTAACAGCGCGTATTGAAGCGAAGCTGACTTTTTGAAAGTGGCATTATGCAATGCTTGATCTTTGCCGTACTTTCTGTGCTTTGAAGTGACTTGTGATAATGACAAAGATGGAGTCGGCGCCATTGATGACGGCAGTGAATTTTTTCAATGAAAAACATGCCACTGAATAGCAGGAAGCTTGATAGCAAATGCCAAAGCAGTCAGGCCTAGCATAGCTGGGGGGGCTACGGCTGCCAGCTGATCCGTGTATGAGAGCGCTGGTTTAATGCTGTGAGATAATCAAATGGCGGCAATGGTGGCTTCGATTAATGCTAATTTCAAACCTGTGGTAACAGGAAAAAGTTCGGCAAATTGGGTGGCGAAAGGTTTCAGCATCCAAAATTTCAGACGTTCATGTACATTCACTCTACAGGCTTTGTGGCAGTACCGTGAAGGCATATGGGTTATTAAGCATGTGCAAAAATTTTTTTTTTCACTTTACATACATGCTTTCTTTAACCTCTTTCGGGTGATCACTGCGATTTCATGACATACCAGGTTCTATTTCAAGTCAGAACATTTAAACGAGACATACATCCATCCAGACATAACTTTTAGTTCAATAATGCAGTCGAACCCACGTATAACAATATTCAAGTGTCACGAAAATTCCATTGTTATAACCAATAATTGTTGTAACCAAGCTCCATGAAAAAAAATCAAAATAGGGGGGTGGCAGAGCTGATGTGAAAAAACTATAATGGCGGGGAGGCCAGTTTTCCTCCCCACCACCTTCCTTCTTTTGGCTGCTGATTGTTTTTACTCATTTAACTGCTTCCTGGGTGCTCTGATCACATGTAACAAGCCGCGGCTGTTGGTGTTAAAGAATGGCACTGCTATAACAACTGCAAAGAGATGTCACAAGTGGCAAGCAATATGCGAGCACTGCCGAGGCATCGCTTTGGGGGCTCCAAAAGGGGCCTTTTAAAATATGCGAGAAGACTGCCGCAGCAGCCTGTCAGCTTGAGAAATCCAGAAGAAACGCTGAGGAGAGATCGCCACAAGCATCTTGCCGCACATTTTTTCTGGCTTGCACGAGAAAAGCCTATGTTCGTCAGCCTTGCATGCTTTACGTGAAGCTTGCCAACATCCTTCTCCACGGCATCCGAGTGCTCCACATAATGCAGCATAAGGTTCCTCGCAAAAATGAAGCCCTAGAGGGACTGAATCATCTGCCGGGTTTCCTGTGAGGACAACGTTGAGGCAGCCTGCCCTACTGCAAGTCCCATTTCAGTTTCCAACTACGGACCTCCTTCTGTATATACTTATAATGTAATTGTCCCCATTTTTGTCATCAGTAAAACTGATTCTGATTCTGCGTCATCGCTGCCGTCATTGTCGTCGCCATCTGATGCGAGCATGATTGCGACGATCGTCTCATCGGAGAAGCACTAAGTTTCCCAATCTATAGCCGTGCGCTTTCTTTTCATTGGCAACGTCGTGCATTGCCAGTGATCAGTGGGTGGATCAGCCATATTCCGTTTTGACGGCGAGTCAAGTGAAGCCAAGAAACCGTGTGGCCAGGAATGATTTTGACGCAACCAACAAAGACGAGCGCGAACGATTAAGCTGTTTGCAGAATTGCGCTGAATGAGGAGCCAGCGAGCAACATGCGAGCAATCTGCTTGTGACGCAGTTGGCGCGGCCTATTGGTATTTTGGAGGGTGGGGCAGCGTAGAGCTATGGGCGCAGCTCATTCTTGTTCGGAGGGGTGGAAGGGTGATGGGAGAGAGCTATGCGGAGATTACTGGAAAATGAGCACGCGGCGGCTGTTGGAGCAGCGGCCCATTGTGCAGCGGCTCGAATTTCTCGTTTTCTTTTTTTCTTTTCAACGATTGCACATTTCACTACCTTTCGCCTTGGACACCCAGCAGCCAGACTTCATCGTTATAACCGTTAATGCGGCATTGGGTCATTGTAGTAAGTGGGTTACTTCATGGAAAACATACAAAAGTTGACGGGGCAGCAGCTTCTCATTGTTATAACCGATATATCGTTAAAACGAGTATTGTTAAAGTGGGTTAGACTGTACCTATCAGCACATTACATTTTTGCTTTTTGCACCAGATCACTGTGTTTTCAACAAAATTGTGCTATGAAAGGAACACATGCAACTACATCCCACAACTTATAACTCAGAGCGGGATGTTTAAGCGTAATTTGTATTCTAGCATCGTTTCTTTTAGTCATCTGGATATAACATAAGTTGCCGACCGATTATTTGGACACCGATAATTCGAAGACGCTTCACTATTCGGACAAATCTGTGACACCACCCATAGACGTAAGGTGCAAGGAAAAACGAAATTTCATACACCTTACAGATCAGAAATAGCAATATTTTGTTTTGACACATCTCTAGCATAGTCATCAGCCATGTCGCCGGCACCTCCTCGAAACCGAAACTAGTGAAGCCTAGTCAATCTAGTAGTCTATTTAGTAGTAGTAGTAGTAGTTTCGATTCCATGTCATTCTTATCATCACCGTTTGTGGCTGGCATGCGCTTCTCGCCCCCCTCGAAATTTTGGTTTAGTGTGCAGTCTGTCCAGGCTTCCCGAAAAAAATTTTCAACAGATGAGCAAAGTCAAATGTTTGCCTTTGCAAGACAAAATTTCCCATCATGTTAGATGTTTTGAAGTAAAAGAAAAGGGAACATTGAGAGCAAGCACCCTTTAGAGCTACAACAGCTTTTACTGGCACGCAACACATGCTGTCAGTTTTTGATGAAAAACTCGCAGGTTTTCACCTTCTGATAGGAGATAATCCTAAGGTATATATATTCGATTATTCCTATCACAAAGGCGAACAAATTTGAAAGGGGGTTTAAGCAAGAAAACACAAATTGTAAGAGGTTAAAGGAGTTCTCAGACCTGGCGCTCATGTGTCAGGTGTTTGTTAAAAACAGCTAACTGTTGACCTAATGGCCTATTGTATGAGGGCTGAATTTCTCAGCATACAGTACTACAGTATGATTAACTATATTATTTTTTTTCACACTATCAGTTCAGAAAGTAAGATGCTCACATGGGCCAGTTGACTATATTTCATGTTGCAAACAGCGCAAGAGACATTTGGGAAGAAGAAGACGATGCAGCGCATATTTTGTCTATGTCTTTGCACTATTTGCAGTATGGAAAGTGCTTTATTTCATTCTTGATCGAAGCAGGCTAGTGAGGCTGCTTCGATCAAGGACGAAATAAAGCACTTTGAACTATTCCATACTAGGCTGCTTTGATCAAGGACGAAATAAAAAATGCGCACTCATGGTGTTTCCCCACGTCTCTTGTGCTTTTGATGATGTTTGAGAGTATTGAGGCAATTGTTATGTTCATGCCTCCAACTCTGCTGCTGCCTTGACAGAACTTGTGGCACCAAAAATTGTACGGCAAAAGCTTGTCGGGTCCGGGAAGCCAGCAGCGGCAGTCAGGGGCCACCTTAGTGGAAGACCCCGAGGTGCTGAAGGCCCAGGAGCAGTACTCGAAAGCACAGCAGCAGCAAAGGACGGCCTTGACTCTGACCAAGGAAGTCAATGGGGTCGCACCTTCTGCGAGCCCAGCTACGAGCAATGTGCCTACAAGTTCAGCCAACTCGGTGGTGCGCCCTATCAACACCAACAGCAACAGCAGCCGTCCCCTGCCACATATTAAGGTGAAGCAGCGCAGAGACACTGTCGAGACTTAGGTCTTGGCCACTTTGCTGTTATTACCATGAAATGCCCTGGAATGTTTCATTTGAGGCCACATATAATGTTGACAAACAAAGGAGCATTCATTGTGAAGCCGTGTTATTGTCTGCATCTGGGGTCTCAAAACTGTGTCCTGCTTTGAGCAATGTACATACATGACACAAAGGTAGCTTTGCCAGGAACTGCACTCTATTATGTTTGAAAGATGGGGGAGATCTTTCAGAGGCCGAGGTTAATTTGTGGGGAATGAAAAAACATCTGGCAGAGTGCACAGGCTCTGAAAAGTGGGCCATGTTTTTGAGACTCCTGTTCTGCACCTTAAGTTCCTGAACTTGACTCCGCAGAACTGTTGGGCTGTAGCTTTCCTTTCATGAGTTCCACAAGTGTTCTTTTGGAATGCCACCATTCTATAATGATACCGTAATCAAATCCACACTATGACACTGCCTTCATTTTTATTTGTTTTTAAGAAATGTACGATCACTGGATTGATCGAACAGTGTGTGTCTGTGTTTGTTGATGTGCCTTGTGTTGGTCTTTCTTCATGTGTGGTATCTCATGTTCTTGGCACTGTCCGAAAGTTAGTGATATTCTGTGAAGCCACAAAAGTGAGGCTCCCCAACTGGGCTGTGGTCTTTCACATCAGTCTACATTCTTTGTTGAAATGCGTAAAATGTGGTTTAAGGGGGGACACGGCTCTTTGGGATGCGCAATAAATCGCGAAAAAGTCGACTTTTGGAAAATTGAATTTTTTTAGATCTACAGCTATTGTTCCACAACTACACAAAGTTTCTCGACTCTTGAATCAATATTTTAGCCGCAACATCACTTTATTTTGTCGATACCTGCAGAATTCCAACCGAAGTTATTGCAAAAACGGTACTTCTTTCGCAAAGCACAGCTGATGTTCACACATCGTAGCGTGGACATCTTGGTGTCATTTGAAAGAGTGATCTTTCTTCTTCAAATTTGCGCCAACTCCGGCTCCATGCTGCCATTGGCTTCCTCAAATTTCTGTGCCACAAGAGAGTCCCAGCACGGCACCTTATCGGTTGTTTAGCACATGTGACCTGTGCTCAGCATACGATTGGCAGGATTCCTTTCTCGTCGTCTGCACTGCACTCATCCGCGTGGTCGGCTGTGCGCCATATTGTCTGAGCGTCGAGTCATTGTGAGTGAAGTGACGCCATACTACGCGATGGCCCGTAAGAAATTTCATACGAGGAATAAGTTTGGGGCAAAAAAGGTGCGACGTGCGCTTATCGACAACTTTAAGAAGCCTAGCGTGACATACCCAGATGTCAAAGTCGTCGTAGCCCCCTCCTCACCTGCGTCTGCTGATGCCACTGATGTAGGCCTAACAGGCCCGTCACTGTGCGAAGGAGCCGAAGTCGCAATACTAAGTTTCTGAAGGCCGCAGAATTGGAAGAGGGCAAAAAAAGAACCGAAGAAAAGCTCCAGCGGCTGTCGTCCACTCCCACGACGGAAAGGAAGCGAGATCTTCTGACTGATAACGCCGATGCCGCAGCTGAACCTGTTGAACCACTCGATGGGACCGTGTTTACTATAGCAAGTTTAGATGCGATGAACATTCTGCTTGTGTGAATCGAGTGCAAGTTATGCAATGGCGGGGACATGAAAATCGTCAGAGGTGAGCACGAATACAGACTCTCTGTCAAGTTAATTCTTATGTGCGGGAACTGTGGCGATGTGATGTCGAAGGGGGGCTTGCTGCGCATCCACGATGACCAGAAATCAAACCCGTTCGCTGTGAATGTTCTTGCTGTTCGCGCAATGCAAGCAACGGGAAACCAGCAAACAGCCCTCAATGATATGTTTTCCACGATGAACATTAGCCGTCGCAGACTTCACACGAAGACGTGGCAACGCTACGTGAAGGAAAAGCTGACTCCCGCGACTGCTCGTGCTGCCTGAAATGTGATAAGTGAGTGTGCGCATTCGGTTTGCGAACTTTACAACGAATTGTGTCTCGACAACACCGGGAGCATCACAGTTTCGTACGATGGGTCGGGGATGACCCGCGGACACACCTCTCACATTAGCGTCACCGCCGTGATTGAACTGTTTATGGGTCTTTGTTTAGATTACGTTGTATTGAGTAATTTCTGCGCTGGATGCGAGATGGGCCCAAATGAAAATGATCCTGGTTTTGGAAACTGGAAGAAGAATCACCAGAGCCAGAAGAATACTGAGAAAAAGTTGGGAGAAATGAAAGTGGGGGCCGCCCTCTTTCTGTTCAAGAGGTCCCTAGAATGGCACACCCTCCGTTATACCACTGTATTGAGTGATGGGGATAGCCGTACTTATCTTGCACTGCAAGAGGAACATGTTTGCGGTTATTTGAAAATATACAAGGAGCACTACGTAAACCATGTCCAGAAACGCATGCGTACGGCGTTGCTCAACCTTGTTTTAAAAAACAAAGCTTCTGGCCTTCAGAGCCTTGGTGGAAAGGGTCGGCTCAGAGCAGACCTCATTACAAGGCTAAGCTCATATTATGGATGGGTGCTAAAAACGCACAAGGGAGACGTGGATGCCATGCACAAAGCAGTGATCGCAACTTTTTATCATATCACCTCCAATGATTTTGAATCAAACCACACGTTTTGCCCAACAGGCCCCAACGCATTTTGCCGTCAAAATGTCGCAGAGGCTAGGGGCAAGCCAGCACCAAAGCAGCCTCGCAACCTGCCCCCTCATGTTTGCCAGGCCATGCTGCCCATTTACGAGCATTTGAGTGACAAGAAGTTGCTTGGGAGGTGCCAGAGTGGAAAGACCCAAAACAGCAACGAGAGCCTCCACTCGGTTATCTCGTCTCTTGCACCAAAGGATCGCCATGCCTCTCTGTTCACCATACAGGCAGCTGTGGCGGAGGCAGTGCTGAAGTTTAATGCAGGGAACGTCAAAGCATCTGCATCCATAATGCAAGAGCTGAGCCTCAGCCCCAGCTCATTATGCAGTGATCGCATGGCTGAAAAAGATCAGTGGTGATTGACAGCTTCAGCTCGAAAGCGTGCATCAGCTGAAAACATGCATCGAGCTTTCAAAAATCGCCACACAGGCAACAATTCTCAAACTGACTATGTGCCAGGGTGATACTAACCAGTTACAGCTGGTAACGTGTAAAGATTTTGCAATATTTTTGAATAAATCGAGCTGTTTTTGTTTTTCTTGATTTTCTCAAAACAAGCTTTTTACTCACCCTGCCCGTTCAGAGCAACGATATCTCAATCTGTAGGACAGCTACAGCTGTAATTTCTTTTGCTACGGGGCGGCTAAATAAAGAAAGCTTGAAGTGCTGCAAGCATACTCTTATTTGTCTACCTCTGTAATTTTTCGTTTGCTTTCTTTTCTTTTTATTAGTAGCTGTGCTGTAAACACTGAATTTCAATAAGCTGCTAAATTGCTATTTGTTGTTAGATTGGAAAACTACTTGTAGCACTGCAATCCTTATACATTCTGCTTTCCATTCGTGCAATAAATATAACTTTCTGGCCAGTATATCTTTATCTGTTGTTTCACCAGCACATGCTAACAAAAATTTAATTATCATTAATTACTTGAGCCACAAAAAAAAGTAATTGCATTTTAAAAATCAGCACAAGAAAATATATATATCTGTGCATTTAGGTTGAATTTGCTTAATAAATAAATTAAGATACCTCCAGATGCCATGTCCCCCCTTAACATTGCGAACACTGTAATGACTGGCTGTTTCCGTCGGGCTTACAGCGATGCGAACAGACTCTGCTTCAGATATTTTGGTTTTCTGACAAGAATTGAGCTTCACGCAGAGGACATTACTACCTCTTCATGTTGCCATTAAACTTATTTTGTGTCTTGCACTTTTCAGGACTAGATTCAGGACGCAAATGCACTTCTCACTTTGTTAGCACTTTAAGATTTTTATGGCCTTATCCAAGAGAGAGAGAAAGAAAAATTTATTCACAGAAAGGCAGAGAGGTCGGCCTGAGCTATAACTTGCTCTGGCCTGCTACTCTACATGGGGGAAAAGGGACGGGGAGGGAAAGGGCTGATGAATGATGATGGTATAAGGAAGAGATGCGTATATACAAATTCACAGAGTTGTGGCATCTCTAAAACTTCACACCTTAGTCTAGGGATGTGAAGTTGCTAGAAGTAACTTTCTCAAAGTGATGGCTGAAGGACAAACCTTAAACCAGTAATTTTTGCATACTGTTCTTCTTCTTTACAGGGCCCTACCGACAAACAAATTGAAACAAGAATGCCTGACGGCCGTCGCCGGATTACACCACTCTTCATTCCTCCTGATCCTGAAGTCGGGTGAGTACTAATCTTTGTTTTCAAAGCGTGCTGAAAGTCGCTGCAGCTATGTGCTTGCCATTTGCTGTGGGTATGCCACATCAGGTCATGTTGACATTGCGGAGCCTTGCTACAATGAAGGATTTGTCAGCAAAATTTAAGAATGCAGTCCAACTCGGTTATATCAAACTCACAAAAAAACGCCTATCAGTTTGATATAGGGCATGATTCGATATAAGCCTGCTAAAGAATTAGGCTTCATAAAAGCACATACCATTTGTAATCCATTTATGAAACTAGCTTAGTTTCGCGCGAAATAGTCCTGTATTTCCTTCTGCTTGAGAAATTTCGCTGCCTGTGACGCTCACACTTCTCCACATGGCCTCAAGAGTCTGAGCAGCTCAGGCTGCAACCTTCCACATTTGCGCAGAAGCGCTGGGCTAGTACGACTGCAAGAATCACCCGTTGATGTCGGCAGTGTTGTCTCTGTTTTCGGGCTCTTCTGTGCTCGCAACGCTATCATCTGCACTCACAAACTCCTCGACTGTTGATCTGTCAATGGCTTCCGGAAATTCTGACAGCTCACTCCAAACTTTGGCGACACCGGCAATGGCTTTGTCGCACTCATCTGAATATTTAGAGTCATGACCGGGTATGTGGAAGCCGGCATGGCATGTCTGAAGCAATTTCGGATGAACCACTTGCACACGGCCACCTTGACGTCGCCGTGCGTACACATTGGGTGCCATGGGCACTGGGTCGCGAGTTTGTCCACTTTAGCCCTAATTTTACCCTTATTCTTCCTTCAAGATTGTGCTGAGTGCTTCTCGAAATCTTGCACGCTGTGACCACATCAGACTTCTTACCGTGTTCGACTCGATTCATGATTTCGAGCTTCACGGCAAATGGAAAATTTTGTCGCTTTGCGCTAGCCAAGCGACAAAACACGGTGACGGTGCGGTAAATGAGTGGGAGTGGGAGGACAGAATGACAACATATAATGACATTACGAAACATTATAGGTTACAGAGGTGCATATTCCCGCGACCTCACGCAAAATTGACAAAAAAGCAGTCTGTCGCATGGCGGCAGTTACAACCTAGGACGTATCCGACTCCTGCGCTCTCGCACATCATATATCCGGATGTATATCCTACGGACAAATGCAAAACACGTGAATCCAGAGCCACTCTGGAGCATATATTAAGGGAATGCCGAGGGCTAAATAACAATAAAGAAAACGCGGCCTCTAGCAGCAGCCTTCGCACGCGCTGGGAAGCCGTGCTGCTCAGCCCCGCCCTCGAAGATCAATTATGGGCCGTCCACCGGGCCAAGGATGCCGCCAGGACCCAAGAACTCCTGGCCGTCACCTAGGCGGGGCCTTTGGCCCTCTCCACCAACTCGCAGGGCACACAATAAAGTTCTTTCCTCCTCCTTGCGCTAGCCATCAAGGCAGCACTTACGGGAGAAGGCCCACAAGTCGCAAACACAACGAACCAAAAAAAGCAGCAAGACCACTCGCACTTCCACCATCTTGCACGACGATGGCACAGGAGCCTCTGATTGGTTGTCTGAGCAAGCATTGCGGGTGTGCCAGTACCATTTTTTGCGGGGGGTGTCAAGAGCTTGCACGACCCGGTGCGGATCGGGTAGGCAGAGCGCATGGATGGAGCCGCACTGCCGGGTTTTCCCGCTGCCACGAGGGAAAGCCAACTTCCGGGGTACTTTTGCTCCGCTTGACGTTCGGTATATCAGGAGTCACTGTTATTTTTGTTCGATGTAAGGGTACTTTTTGCTATATATACTCTTTGTAACTATATCATGTTCAGAAGAAATTGTTCAATATACAGGATAATTCAATGTAAACAGGTTTGATATACTTGGCTTAGACTGTAGCAAAAAATCAGATCACAAATCAACTGAAAATGGGAACCATTGGCACTGAGTCATGGGTGTTTCCATCTGCAATCATTCATGTATGAACGTCAAAGAAGCTAATCTTCATCAGGAGCACCTGTCTGCTTTAAATAGTGTAGAAGCCACCCGATACGACTATGGTGTGGCGCTGCTAAGCACGAGGTCGTGGGATCTGTCCCGCGACCTGGCAGAAGTGACCGCATTTTGAAGGATGGGGGGGAGTACAAAAATGCCTGTCCTGTACATTGGGTGCACGTTAAAAAATCCCCCGGTGGTCATAATTAATCCGGAGTCCCCCGCTATGGCATGCCTCATAATTAAATCGTGGGTTTTGGCACGTAAAACCCCAGAATCCATAGTTTAGAAGCCACAGAATATTGAGTCTGCCTTGGAGAAGTGAACTTCTCATGCAAACAAACTATAAAACGACGACTATGTTATGCTTCGAATGTGTGTACTTAACTGAAAATATAGCAGATTTCAAATGTATGACATCAGCAGTTGGTATTCCTGCTAGGATGCTACGTTAGTAGGATGGTTTGGCATGTTTCACCAATCTGCCATAAGTTAACCTGCAAATTTAATTCCAGCTTTTCATAACTTAAGTTACTAACTATATTTGTACCACTTTTACTGGCCATATCTTTTGCACTGCTGTCATTGTGATGAATAGATTGCAGTAGGCGCCAGACAAATGAAATTCTGACGCGTGCAGTTGTTGCCGTCATTTGAAAACGACTACCGCTGAAGGAAAAGTAGCAGTTCTAGAATTGCAATAACTTCCTTTAAACTCAAATGGTTGCCACTCTTGACAAGCGACCATAATAAGTTGCTTAATACAGAAAGATGACGCGGCACAATAACTGACACAGCATAGCAGCTGTTTTGGTGAGGAGCATCCCTGTGGTGAAGGGCATGAGTGCTCCTCTTGCAGAGATGTTCCTGTGCCGTTCAACAGCCAAGCACTGCCTAACTTCAGCTCTTCCACCGAAAGCAAAAGCAGGATCGTCATTGAAAAGCGGGACGAGTCCTCCAGTGTCCCTGCGACCGATCTCTGTGACAAGTCCTCGGACAAGACTCCCAGTGTAAAGGTAGGTACGGGTTCAGTCTTCTTTCAGTTTCTTTTTTTGTTTTGTTTCTTTGTTTGTCATCTTTGGGTTTGGCTTTTCCCTTAATGCACGTCTAGATTTGGTAAACTGCAATCGATAAGACTTTTGCAAACAGGCAGGTGCAGTCGAAACTTGTTATAAAAGAATATGCATCAGACACGAAAATGCAGATATATCGAACTTGAAGGGAATCGTGAAATAGTTTGATAGATTGATATTTCAAAATATAAAATATGCCTATCTGAAGCTTATCTGAGACCTCTGCATGTCTTGGGCAGTTTTCAGAGATTCTGAAAAGTGGGGACTCATCTACTTCTTGGAGGCCATGTCAAACGCACGAGAGTTGACTTATTTGTCGCTCACGAACATTACAAGTTGCTTGTGCTGCAGAATGGTCATATATACTGATTGCAATGCTAACCCTAAAAGCCCGCGTCACCCACACACGAGAAAACAGTGTGTCATGCTCATCAAAGTACTTGTTGCATGATTTTATTCAAGATAAGGTAAAAATTAATGCACTGGGGAAGCAAACTAGCCTATATAGATACACACTGTGCTTCCATTAGTGTACTCGTACTGCAAATCACGCAGGGGCATATCTGGCCATGTTTCTGTTAGAATACCTACAATATGTCATTTATAGCGTCGATATAACTGCTGTCGCAATAAAGGTAGGAGACGCACGGTACAATTCGGCCTTTGATACAGCGTCCGACACGATAGTACTTGCTGGATGCCACATCACACGCCGAATCATATCGTGCGTCTCCTACTTCACGGCAGCAAGTTCAGGGTGCGATCATTATGCATGGAAAACAAAAAGCGCATTGCTTGATTGGAAAACTGGGGGCTGCTTTCATTACGGGAAGTGTGTCCATTATGTGAGTAAATGCGGTATTCCCCGCGATGTGAGAAGGGATTGCTAATCTGTCAGGAGAAGCACACTTGCAGGGGCGCAGCATGGTGCCACGTTCGATGTATAGAATGTGGCGGGGAACGAGGGTTCGATGTAGGCGCAGTACTTCACTATAGTTTTGCATGGGATTTTTAAGGGACTTTTACAACTGTTCAATATAGGCAATAATCGAATATATTTGAGTGTGATATACCCAGGATCGACTGTATTCGTTATTAGCATAGAAGCAGATATCGATAAAAAACATTGCAGTCGGGTCTGTCCGAAGGAAACGCAAGTGATGTGTCTCTGATGGGCCAGCAGAGGGTCTTCTGCTGATTTTGATGGCACATCAGCGACTTGTCGGCTGGAACGTTCACGCACTCTGCACTGCTGTGAATACACAACTGTGCAATTGGTGCTACCACGCGGGATCGTCACATTGGCTTGTTGACTGCGGTTCAACCAAGCCAAGCTGCTGGCCAAAATGCACTTGCCGCCAAAAGGCTTCAAACATGGAGAATGCTGCACATTGATCTGTATTGCCCTCATAAGGCTGTCAGTCTAGCCTGCGTGCCCGACCTCATGCTCAAATGCCAGTAAGTTCTTTAAGTGCAAACATAGAAACGCGCATGGTGCTGGCAGACTTTTTAGATACAGAGGGCACCGCACATTTATCCGTACTCTGCAGTGAAACATTGTTTTAATGAAACAGGATATAATGAAATAATATAATCAAGTGAAATTCCCCTTGAAATCCCCATAGAGATTCATATTGCAATGCATGTAATAATGGATATAACAAAGGAAGAGGCATAAAGAAGTAATTTTGACAGCCTCTTCAACCTTATTTTAAGAAGGTTGCTGTATATACAGCCGTCAATATAGCCTGTGCATCAGATTTTGCGCTTGGTCACTGATGAGGTCTATGAGTTAAAACATATTGACAATCAGCTTCCCGTGCCGGCTTGTCACCAGCCACTTTGCTTGCCGCACTGCTTCATCAGGTGTCAGCAGGCAAAGTTGCGGTTTTTGGCTGGTCAACATGGTGGCAACATTATTCATGGTTGCTCTGTTTGCAGCATCGATCATTGTGCATGCCCAAAACACTATGGGGCATCCATTATGTGTCATTGTATGGGTAAGTGGCAGTGCCGCAGGGAAGTCCGAATAATCATGCAGGTCCAAAATATTAGCCATCTGAAAAATTGGTCAGAAGCTGTATCTAACATTCTGACTATCTGAATATAGATCTTTAGGCACATGCAAACAAAAACTTGCTTCACTATAGCCAATACAGTCAACAGCCGTTTTTCCGGATGCCTGATTTTTCGGATATGCCCGATAATTCGGATGCCCTCGTGGCACCATACCCTGTAGGATCAATGTATAAGAACATCTGAAGTTTCGGATGCAAAAAACCTCCACTGTCCGATTTTCCGGACTTCTTGACATGACCGCAGGTTCAAAATGGCATTAATCGATGCCACCGCCGCCATCATATTGATTATCTCCCTGCCTTGCATCAGCGCTCTCGCATGCAGATCCCCTGGCAGCCGTAGCCACCACCAAGGCAATGCTAAGCCTAGCTACTTTGACATTCACTACCAATATCTTGCTGTTCGGTGCCATGTTTTTCATTGAAACAATTAGCCGCTGTTAGCAATAGCGCTGACACTGCCTTTGTAATCCCCGCCAATGGCTATGAAGCCTGGATAGCATGGCACGTTGCATAATGCCGGTTTCCGAACGTGAGGTTCACATCATTACGGCAGTATCGTACGGTGAAGCGTACTTAGAGTGGGAAGGCCCAACTGCCACAGGACACGGTACGTACCGTACTTACTCGATTCTAATGTGCCCTCGATAGTAATGCGAACCCCTTTTCTGTGACCAAAACATAAAAAATATGAAAACCTTGAACAAAACGCACACTTGCTTCTCCCTGTTTTTCTCAACAGTTATGGTGGCAGGCATATCAGAGTAGAGCGGCGTCTGATTGTTGTTTCCAATCTGTCCGAAGTGGTAGCCATTTCTATGGCACAACTTCAAAATGTACCGCTGAAAACTGCAATTTCTCTTCAAATTCTTTGGGAAATTTTTGGCATATCCTTGTCTGCCTTCGAAGAGAAAAGCCATTTCATAAAATTTGATAGCCAGCAGCTGCTCGCGTTGAAGTCACTCCGCATTAGCCCTTTCTGTAGGGATAGCTGCATCGCCCGCACTTTGAGCAGATCAGTCGTCACAGGTCGCTGTGCCACTCACTGCTCTTGCATGTATTCCGTGAGCAGCTCATCTGTTTCGGCGAAGCGGCCCTGCTTCAGTACACTGAAACCTTTTCTTGTTGCTTTGTTGGCGAAAATATTCTCCTTCTATTTGCATCAGTCATGCATGCAAGTTTCGGGAACTCCGAACGCCCGTGATGCGGCTCTATTTCCATCCGCCTGGGCGCACATGATAGCTTTCCTTTTAAATGCGGCGTCATGGTGGACTCGGCGTGTCTTCACAGTCGGTGTTTCCATGCTGATTGAACGAACACAGAAAACGGGAAGACAAGCGGTAGACTAGGTTACACGTACAACATTGAGGTATGCACATGGAGGAAGGTATGGCAGCTAGGCTAGGAGTCTGCACGAGGCGGCCAATTTTCGAGTGCCGATGGCGATATAATAACGCGAATTTAGGGTTGTACTCAATTCTAACTCGCATGCAATTTTTGGAGCCGTTTTATAGGAAAAAAGGTGTGCGTTAGATTCGAGTAAATATGGTAATCCTTAATTATACACGCATGCATCCTCCATATCTTATCACAGTAAGATCACTCATACGCCTAGTAAGCGTACTCGCAGGCCTTTAGAGCTATTTCAGATGTGCCTATGGCGATTTGAGCCCTTGGGGGCATTAAATAGCATGCATTCATTTTTTCGGACTGCCTGATTTTTCCTATGTTTTCGTGGCCTTAGGGAGTCAGAAATATCAGACGTTGACTGTACTATTTTGAAACAAATCATGACCAACCAAATCTTATGTTACTTTGTTATATCCAATAATTCGTTATATCAGTGTATATTGAGGTTCGGCTTTGCATGCCTGTTATACCCCTGACACACAGATGAACTGAAGTCCTTGAACGTAAACCCCCTTTCTCAATGTTGAAGGATACTTTAAGAGTAGACATTCACCACTGACACGTAGCATGGCGGGCCTCATTTATGGGCCCTCTGCATGCGCAATGTGGCAGCAGTGCATTCATGACTGCAGAGAACTTCTGGTCAGTCATTTCTGACAGTCCATTTAGCCAACAAAAAAGTATTTTGTCACATAGTATACTGTAGGCAAACATTCTTGATGTTTTCAAGAACAAGGAATGTGCACCATGTGTTGAGCTCGTGTACGGGCTTTTCTTGCTGCACTTAATAATGCAATTGACTTGTCAATTCACTCTGCAGCAAAAGTGGTGTCAGCTGGACGGCCCTATAAATTTATAGGCTTTTGTAACTTGTGTGTTTCCGGAGGGCTTAACTGGAAATCTTCTGGGAACTCTGTAAACATTAATTAATTAATTGTAGGGTTTTACGTGCCAAAACCACTTTCTGATTATGAGGCACACCGTAGTGGAGGACTCCGGAAATTTCGACCACCTGGGGTTCTTTAACGTGCACCTAAATCTAAGTACACGGGTGTTATCGTATTGCGCCCCCATCGAAATGTGGCCGCCGTGGCCGGTATTCGATCCCGCAACCTTGTGCTCAGCAGCCCAACACCATAGCCATTGAGCAACCGCGGCGGGTCTCTGTAAACATGAAAATAGTCTATATGCTTTTACTGAGCAATGCAGCAAAGCACATGGCACTGCTTTTTTAAACCAAAACTGAAAACTGAAACCGAAAACGATAAAAGGGTAGTGTGTCGGATCAAAATGCTGCACTGCTGCATATAAAATTGTTTTTGCAAGCGCTTATATTATTAAGGCACCATTTAACTTTCTCAAATTTGTCATCATTGAAGGTCACACAAGGTTAGGTGTGTCCTTTTCCACAAAAGACCGTCATCAAAAAGGAGATACTCCTTTGTCATGTACCACATTGCGGGAACACCTTTCCAGAGTATGTTCCCTAGTCCAAAAGCTTTTGGAGTGCCTGGGTGTTGGGGTGTAAGTGAGCCTTGACTTTAAGCACTTCCTAAACGTTGCTGAGTGAAGGGCTGCACCATTCCACATCAGAAGTGGTCATTGCAGTTCAGTGGCACTCCTCAACTAATCCTGAGCTAAAATTTTTGTAAGCCATTGCGCTAAAGTATCTAGTCATGGGCAGTAGTGTGGGGAAGTGCTTCTTAAGCAACTAATTGTTGTAAGAGGCACTGATGGGAGTTGCTTCAATCAACAGGGGGGTTACCATTTTATTACACTTGGCCGAGACAGCAGAAAGTATCAAGCTGACTGGTTAGCTCACATGGTAGAGTGGCTTCCCCGGAAAAGCGGCGGTCCAGGGTTCGAGTCCCGGACCAGGACGAATTTTTCTTCAACTGCGAGGCTTTTCTTTCGAGGAACCCGTATGGGTTTCCTTTGTAGCAATTGCTACGAACGGGTGGATGTCTGATTTTCCCATTATTAATAGCTCGCGTACTTACATTCAAATGCATAATTAAAGATCTCATGTAATCAAAATTAATCTGGAGTTCCCCATTATGGTGTACCTCATAATCATGTTGTTTCGGCACATATAACTCCAGAATTTAATTAATTTTTCATTTCTTTACTTTTTAGTTTGGTGACTGATTATATGGATCCTCTCTGCCTTCCGTAGGAGGAACAGGTGGCAACACCAGCGACGCAAGGTCAAGGTCTGGAGAAGGACACACCTGCCTCCACAGCGGTAAACACCCTGCCAAGTTCTGCTCCACCAGCTGTGTCAACAGCAGCTTCTGAACTGTGAGTGGGATCCTCGCTACTCCATAGTTTACTGATTTCTAGAAAGGCCAGCCACATTGCTTCACTACGGTGGCTATAGGGGTAGGTGTGCTGATTGAGCGTAGTTCACCACTTCTCCGCATCATGACACAATAATGGCGCTTCTCTCAGCAGAACGGTTCTCCTACACGTGTTGTCTGTATGCAGGGAAGAGTGTGTGTATACAGGTGAGACAAAATGCATGTTTGAGGAGATCACTGCCGCTGATTTCAGCTACGATGTATGCCTCAAATATCATTCTGTGAAGTGTAAGCAAAGCTGTATGGATAATTGTGCTATTGTCAGGAAACACAAAATGCTGGAACAATTTTTTTTAGCTTCTATGCAAGAACCTCGCACTACAGCTTTGAACGAGTGGAGTTATCTTGGAGTTTTAGGCTGGAACTAAGCAGTAGTCTCTTCGTAGATTTAGTGCAGCCAAGTATCATTTGAATCAAATAAATAATAAGGTTAAATGTCCAGAAGCACACAGGCTCGCTTTTTTATCAACTTTGTTTTACCTGTTAGTGGAATGTGTTCTGGCAAGTTTTGAAATCTTAGAATAGATTTTTCTCAGCTTGCACATTATGGCCAATTCACACTTTTAGGAAAACTATCATTTCAAAACTGCAAAGATAAAAACTGACTTCAAGATTGTTTCTAGGCTAAACATGTTATTTATAGAAAAATAGTATAGATTTCTGGGTCACAGTAAGTACAAAAGTACTACCTTTGTTTTGAGTGGTGCTGTTTCCTCAGAAAAAGGCATAAAATTGCAAGCATCCATGCCTATCTGTAATATAGGGCATCCAGAAGGTACTTGTTCAGAAGAATTTCATCTAACTTTATAATGTTTAAAATGATAGTTTTCCTAACGTGATACACTCATTGCTTAATGTGACATGTATAATGAATGAATGGCAAACTTTATTTATCCCTCTTTAAGGGAAAAGGGGCAAGGAGATAGGAGGTTAGAGGAGAGACTACTTGAGGTAGGCCTCCGCTACCCTCTCTGCCCACCCAAGGCAGCCTCCCACTGCTCTTCACTAGTTATTAATTGTTTGAGGAAGCGAGGAGCGGAGTGATGAAGGCGCCCCCACCTGATGTGGTTTAAATCTGCTGTGGTAGAACCACAGAATTTACATGCATAAAATTTTTTCCGTTTGTGATAGAGTAATGAGATGTGCTACATGCTCTAATCACAACATGACAAATCATTCTGGCAAATTTTGTTAGAATCAGCTTGTCAGTTCAAAAGTTTACATTTCAGCCCCGCATCCCCCCTTAATGAAGGCCGTTATCCTCATAAACAAAAACTTACAGGTTAGCACATTACTAATACAAGAGGTATCATGTGGTGGTGGATCAGTGTACTAATTTCTGTTGAGAGTCAGGCCCGCATATTTTGTTCATACAACCCTCCCCTCACATATAGTTAAACCTGAACTGTTACTGCTAGAGCTTGCTTATCCTAAACATCCAGCTTGGATGTGGTGTTAGTACATGACTTTGTAACGCTGCTGGAGCACTCAAAATGCCCAGTCGAAAATGCAATTGATGGCTGAAGTCTGTATCTAACTGCTAACTATACTTGTCGTGACTGCAGCTAAGTGTGAGTTTTCTTCTAAGGTCTGATAAGCCAGCAGCCAAGTCTGCTAGTGAATCACCGATGCCAACAAGCAAGCGGAAAGCCACAGAGACAACACCAGCCGTGGCAAGGCCGCCGGAGAAAAAGCGAGGTCGACCTCCACTAGATCGCACACTACAGCTTCAGCAGCAGCAGCAACAACAACAGCAGCAGCAGCAGGTAAATACTGGCTATACAGGAAGTCAAACAATAGTTTAGAAAAGCTTTTGACCTCCAGGAGTAGGTGAGCGTATGAAGTACTGCACGTGTAACGTTCACAGTGCATATCCCAACCTTTGATCTCAAGCCTGCAAGGTATAAGAGCACTGCGTAGTATAAATATCGAAGCAATTACCATGATCTTTGTACCACAGTCATGACACACTGTACAGTCATTTTCTTAAAGGGGCTTTCAACCAACCCTCGGGCTTGGTAAACTAACATAGTCTGCGGGTAGTGTACGCTGCTGTGAACATCTCAGCCAAGCTTTGCTGTCATACGTGGTGCGTGGAGCTTGCAAGTGGATCACAAAGTCACCTTTCTCTCTAACGCCCTCTTTTCAACAGAAGGCTCTTTCCTTGATCTCTTCTAGATGTACTATTTCGTCATTCCCTTAGACGGCTGCTATTGGCGGATAGCTGACATCGAGGTGCGATCGGCTACATGGCACAAGATACCACGGCCACAGCGGGGTGTTGCCACGAGTCCACTGGCTAAGCACATTGCAGCTCACTGAAAACAGCCGCATTTGCCTTATGTTCAGCGCTTCGTAGGCACCAAAGGCAGAAGCCGTGGCATCTATGTTAACATCCAAAATGAAATTTGAACTGTGTGCCATGAGGACATTTAGAAGGCGGAGCATTGGGGGCATGCTCTGCCGCGCCGTAGCGTTCGCAGTGCAAGGCATTGAAGGAACGGAAGCAGAGCAGAGGCCGTGTTTGATTGCCAATAACTTCGCTTCTGCTGAATGCATTGAAGTACTTTTTGTGCCTAAGTATTTCTGAAATAGCCTATTTTTCATTTCAAGTGCCTTTCTTCGCTTTGATAAAAAGTGGTACCGGGCCCCTTTAACTTTAGCCAAATTAGGAACCTTTTGTTAGGCTATCCACACTTGGCACATATTTCACAGAGTTCAAATCTATTATCTGCACCGTTGCGTTATGCATTATGTGCATGAGATTATTGCTCTAGATACTTTATGAAAACTAAGTTGAAGAGCATACCATATTTACTCGATTGTAAAGCGCTCTTGATTGTAACATGCAACCGTTTTCCATGACCAAAAAAAAAAAAAAATGAGAACCTCAATTGTAATGCATACAGTCGCCGACCGATTTTCTGGACTCCGAAAATTCGGACATGCCCGATTATTCGGTCAGCCTCGCGGCACCGCCATTCTCCCCATAGACCATAATGTATAACAACTGCCGAAAGTTCGGACACCTTGCAACCGCTCGTCTGATTTTTCGGACACTCCTCGAGCCAACTCGGTCGAGAGCACCATGCACCGACTCTGACCGGTGTATGGTTCGACTTGCTGAACGCCATTTTTGTTTTGAACGGAGCTTCCTTGCTGCCCCACGAAGTGGCGCTACTGAAAATCCCCGCTCATCATCATCGTTTCTGCCTGGTTAGATAGAGTGGCTCTGCAGCAGTTCCGGTTTCAGCTTAGTAAGCCATGTCAAGACAATCCAGCAGCTGATTTGTTTCTTCGCTGACGCTGCGAGCAGGCCGCGTTTTTCGTTTGTGCGACTGGTGTCGGCACGGTGGCGTTTGCTTTGTGTGCTGTGTCGAGGTTTCGATGAGCCAACGCGGCATACGTAAACATCGCGTCAAACGTCTAATGCCGCCGACAGTGCCCGCGCAGACTGCGCTGGGGAATGCCGGCAAGCGGGTGCCGGGAGGCCTTCCGATGTGCCACCCTACTGACGCGGAAAATGTTCTGCCGAGACCTGCGCAATGGTTGCATTGCGATTCCGGACACCGTCTCATTTGACAGCTTCATAGGTGCTGACACCGCTGTATTGACATGCGCAGAACTCGACGACGGCAAGATCATTCGTCAGGTTTCTGCTGCACCGCCGGAGATGACACACCATGTGCTACGCTGCCGTCGCATGCGGAGCGTGTACAAGCAGTGACTGTGCTTTCAGCCGCTAATAGTGACCGTACGACCCTCTCCGAGATTCAGGCTTATCTGATTGCGCGTAAACGGAACAGCGTGCAACGGCGCATTCACGATTTCTTACAAGCCTACTGCCGAGCCCGAATAAGTGCGTGGAAATAAAGGATTTCTTTTTTTTTTTCTTAATCTGCTTTTTCGGACACCTGTTTATTCGGACATTTTCGCAGTCCCCGTGAGGTCCGAATAAACGGTCGGCGACTGTACCCGTTTTCCATGACAAAAAAAAATAAAATAAAGAGTACAATACTGTGCACCTCATGCTTTTATATAGAAATACTATTCTCTCTCATTTGGAAAGAACAGATTTATTCCCAATACACTAAAGTTGTGATTAACAAAAACACAAATGGAAGCAGCATACCTTGCCGCCAAGATTGTCACTGCGCTGGTACGAGTCGCTTTGGGCAATAGGTATCACTCGTTATCGCTATTAGACAACTCCTTATCGCTGTCAACAGACCAAAGCATATCATCCTCGGTGCTGTTCATGACATTCGAAATCCCGCACTATTTAAAGGCCTTGTTGACCATGGCAGACGGGATCGTGCACCATGCAACTTTCACCCATCCAGCGAAGTCTTGCAGTGAGGCACGCTTAATTTTATTGGTGGGTGTGAATTCATAGCAGCCACTGACAAGCCATTCGGTGTAGAGCACATGAATTCTATCTTTCACTGGCTTGTTCAAACAAATATAGAGCGGCTGTAGCTGCGATGTCATGCTGCCGGGTATCACGACAAGGTCGGCGTTGCATGCAGCCAGCTTGTCCTTGATGCGCTGGTCAAGGTGGCACGTGAACGTGTCGAGCAAAAGCATCCCACGCAGATCCAAACTGCTGCCAGATCTCTTCCGCCAAACGTTATCAATCCAGTCAGCAACCAAGTCCGTGGCCATCCAACCTTTTTCATTTGCGTGCACAATCACGACACTCGGAAACACGATTCCTTTTGGGAGTGTCTTCTGTCTGAAAATAAGATACGGAGGCAGCTTGTGCCTATCTTCAGTGCAACAAAACATTGCGGTGACTCAAGTTTTTTTTCGTGGCCGGAAGACAAAACTGACACTTGCTTCTCCCCCTTCTTTTCAACAGTTGTGGTGGCAGGCATGTCAGAGTAGAGTGGTGTCTGATTGGCATTTCCAATCTGTCCGAAGGAGTAGCCGTTTCTATGGCGCAACTTCAGAAAGTACCGCATAAACTGTACAATTTCTCTTCATATTTTTGGGGTAATTTTTGGCATATCCCTGTCCACCTTCGAAGAGAAAAGCCATTTCATAAAATTTGATAGCCAGCACCTGCTCGCTTTGAAGTCACTCCGCATTAGCCCTTTCTATAGGGCTAGCTGCATCGCCGGCACTTTGAGCAGATCGGTCGTTAGAGGCCGCTGTGTCACTCGCTGCTCTTGCATGTATTCCATGAGCAGCTCGTCTGTTTCGGCGAAGCGGCCCTGCTTCGGTCCACTGAAACCTTTCTTTGTTGCTTTGCTGGCGAAAATATTCTCCTGTTTGCATCAGTCCCGCACGCAAGTTTCGGGAACTCCCAACGCCCATGATGCGGCCCCATTTCCATCCGTCTCCGCGCACATAACTTTCCTTTTAAATGCGGCATCATGGTGGACTCGGCGTGTCTTCGCAGTCGGCGCTTCCATGCTGATTGAATAAGCGCAGTAAACGGGAAGACAGGCGGAAGACTAGGTTACGCCAGCGCCTGGTTACACGTACAACATGGAGGTATGCACATGGAGGAAGGTATGGCAGCTAGGCTAGGTGTCTGCACGAGACGGCCATTTTTCGAATGCCGATGGCGATGTAATAACGCGGATTTAGGGTTGTACTCAATTCTAACTCGCATGCAATTTTTGGAGCTGTTTTATAGGAAAAAAGGTGCGCGTTAGATTCGAGTAAATACGGCAAGTCCAAAATATCAGTGTTACCACATAAGCATCCCACAGTATAATACAATGGCCATTGGCGTTATCAGGAAACCTAGGCACATATGTCGCATAAGTCGGGTCTTGATTATCATCCACTTGCTTGTGTTTGTGATAGCCTTGAAAATCAAGACTGTAACAAGCGCCACTTTCCAGGCTTGCTACCAGTAAACAATACAAGCAGTGATTTGGAAACGAAGTTCGTGCATAGTTCGCACCCATAGATAGTAGTCCACACAGTGCAGATATTCAACATTTAGAGATTTATAGTCTGCAGACCGCAAAATACGGTGTGCTACTGTGTTACATCTCTTGGGTTAGCCCCAACTTCCGTTCCTTCACTCCTCACCGTCCACCAAGTGTTGTGGTCCCATGAGACCTGGGATGGTTTTCTCAGTCATTCACTTTCATGCTCTTGTGTGTCTGTACTGGATGTGTCACCATAAACGGATGACAACATTCTACTGGCACAGGGCAGCACAGTGCAAGAAAGGCTCTCGCCCACAGGCGTGAAATCATGCGAAAGTGATTGCATCCTCAAAAGTGAATGACCAAAAGCACCACCCTTGCTCACTTGGTTCATATGATATTCAATTTGTTCAGCGATAGAGGTCAGCTGTATAGAGTTGAGCTGTATGAGAATCCACTAAGTGAGCTGTCCAGTTCAGTGCGTGTTGAATGGGTACAGTGTTGTAAAGGTTGGCAGTGATAATTGGCGCCTGCCCTAACAGCCTCCACCAGATAGGGCACGCGCTAGCCTGCCCTATCCAATTTATGCGATGGACAGTCAGCTCAATGGACCCTTGCAGAATACCCTCCAGTCTCAAGTGGTGCCAGTTGCACTCTCGATGTCATTACCGACGAGGACAGAGATTAGGTGAGGGAAGCACCGCACAATGACTATTGCTAAACAACTCACGATCATTCGGCTACACAGCTAGATGAACTTCAGTTACGTTTACTGAGGATGAAGATTCAGCGCATGTCTTGACTGTACTTTAATTTGTCTGTAGTGGCAGCATGACAGCGGCCAAAATACAGATTGAATCTGTAATGGCTACATGACAGTGTTTACAATATACAGACTGAACAGAGGTCACAGGGAAGCTTATGCGCGCGCAGCAGCCTGTTGGCAAACTTGGGCCATATTCTTGGACAATCGCTTTCGTCGCATTGGATGCATCGATGGGCAACGATTTTGGTATGGCCGACTGCTGGTAACTCGACCCTGATGGGATTGTCAGAATTGATCGCATTATCCTGCAGGTCAAATTAAAGAAGATGCAGAAGTAACGTCAAAATGCAGTTTTTGCCCGATTCTAACACACCCTCAAATCAAGTGTGTGTCCACTTTCTATGCATACAAAGTAGAAAACTTTTGTAATAAAACTAATTATCTTAAACAAATTAGGAATCTAATGCACACCCAAGTTCTTAGCTAAAGAAGTAGGCAAGAATCTAATAGGTCTTGCACCCTGGCTCCGATTTTCCGAAGTCAACTTCGCCGCACGGTTCGTAAAGTCAGCTTTGCCGCAATACGGTCGTATTGTGCGGCAAAGCATCAACGTCGCGAACGCAATTTCTTGTTCAATTTTGCTATAAGAAAAGAAGGGGCACATTTGAATCGGGTAGATACCGTAATCAGACATTGTGAGCCACTGGTATTCCTTGAAATTGTTCCTGGGGCAGGCCAAAATAGGCATTTTTGATAGGAGATCACGTGTGTTCAATGCATTCACTGTCCCTTGAGCTGCCAGTACGTCCCAGATGCTGCCAGTAGCCAGGTTGTTACTGAAATCATAATAGGGGCCAGGCGACTGCATGCTGGCTGGTCAAGTTTGACTTATCTGGTGAAGGCCAATTTTAGGACCGAGATAACAAAAGTTTTGGCCCATAGAAATTGATGGGCGCTGGCTGAGACCCTTTGTTGGTATTAATTAACTGAAAAATTGAATTAATGGAGGTGTACTGTATAATCATAAGCGCTGGAATAATACATTTGACCTTTCATTCGATCCCCTGAGCTCTGTATTGGGTTCAGTGGGTCACGTCCAAACAAAAGGTAATGCAATGTCCCAGTCCTGTCAATTATCAAATGATGTTTCCCAAGTATTACGTCTTTTTTTTCACGGTCTCGTGGAAGATGTATTAGAGAGGTTATACTGTATAACTCTTTGACATGCACATGGTGTCACACGAGAGCTTCGGGACGTCTGAAAGATTCTGTGGTGGAGCGGTTGGGAAAAACAGCCGTCCTATTGCCGCTCGCTACCCCTGTGGTGCTTCCGGGAGTGGAGGATGGCAGTTGCCTTCCACGCTGGCGCTCGCACCACTCTAGACAACACCCATGTGACGAATTAGCTCATATGTATAACCACCTATGCTACCTCTGCAGACGTGTTGGTTAATGGCTCTGTTCTGTACGGAATTGCCTATGAAGCAACAGATGCTACCTAAATATTCTCAATGTAACAATATACAGCTTCAAGCATATTATTCCTTTAACAAAGTGGGTAGCTTTCTAAAAGTGTTCGGCTATTTACTTACATTGACAGCCATTGACGATGGTTTCCGCACAATTTTTTCCCTTACCATATAATTCCATTGCAATTTTTGCAGGCACAGAAAGAAGGTTCAGGGCAGTCAGCCGCCAACGCCCATCAGTCTGTGCCAGGTGGCGTTCCTCAACGGCATCAGGCTATGTTTCCAGCATTGAAGCAGAGCATGCCAGCCACGGTTAAGGTGGGTGACGTCGTGGACATTGGTGGGTGGGACAACAGGTGCTTTGTGCAAAAGTTGATGCTTGTGTGCGAAATGAAAAATAAGAAGAACAAACAATGCCAGGTTGGTCTAAGTGCTGGCCATTCTGTATACACTGAAACCTCGTTAAACCGTAGTTGGCCGGCGCTCAGAAAAAGTATGTACTACACAGTAGTACTGCTTAACCGTAACAGCATGAGCAGAGTGTGATGAAAGGGAAAACAACATGCAGTATTTATTCACTTCGCGCGACAAAAGTTATTTCTGTTTGATGCCGTGGGGTCCTAGCAGCGACGACAGCGGCCAGTAACTTATTGAAGCTGCAAGCCAGTTTTTCAGCCAGCCCCCTCTTCTCAGCGAACACTCGCATGGCAGACTCCTTGTTGGCGTTATGTATTCGCCGTGAACGCTCGCAGTAGTGCTGCAAGAGTAGTAGTTGCGCCTTTTTTATTGCGGGGGCTGTTCTCGTTGCGACGATTCCATTGATGAGACTGACGTAATGTGCAGCTTCTGCCACTGTCGGGCCTGAATCGCTCGTGCTGTCACTCTCCGTGTCGTCCTCATTACTGTCGCTAGTTGACACTTCGGCAACAACAGAGGCAACGATGGCGAAAAGTCGAACCTCGTAGCCGACATCTTTTCGCGGCCGCAGCAGCGCTGCCAAGCAACTTTTTTGCATTCCAAATGCCATACACTGTAGTCAACAGTAGAACCCTGTCGTGTGCCAACATCGACTTCGTGTCACATTCGATAGTACATACGAACTATGTGTAATTTTTTTCTATGCTGAGCACCCGGCGTGAACTCTAGTGAACTGCAGTCCTTTAAAGTATGACAAACAGATTTGCATGGTTCTTTTGAGTTCGTTTTAACGGTAATCTAAGTAAATT
Source organism: Dermacentor albipictus (assembly GCF_038994185.2). Classification (NCBI taxonomy): domain Eukaryota; kingdom Metazoa; phylum Arthropoda; class Arachnida; order Ixodida; family Ixodidae; genus Dermacentor; species Dermacentor albipictus. The sequence continues at coordinate 132,913,640 of NC_091822.1, forward strand.
TACTGGTCTTCTAGTGCACTTAGTCAGTCATCTGTTGCAAATACAGTTGCGAACTGATAAATTGGACGCCGATAGTATAATACTGACATGCTCGGTAATTTGAACAGATTCATGGCACTGCCAATGGCCCCATAGACTTAATGTGTAAAGACGACTGATATTTGGGACAGCCGCAAACTCTACTTTCAATTATTCAGACTTTGTCTGTGGTTGTAGTGTACGCCAACTCTGCCGCCATTATCTCCTCCTCCAACCGCGAGGAGACATCAAGTATCGCCTCAGAGATTACACGTTCTATGTTAATCCCTGCGGCCTTGCCTTTGTCGCAACACTACGTCTCAGAGATTTAACTGCAAGTGCCAATCTTGGAGGCTTTGGCTGAATTATAGGTCACATCAACATCACGATCATCACATCCTATTCCAGCAATTCTGCCCGTGGCGTGCTCTCGCCATTCTGTTTGTCGAGTTCGCCTTTCAGATGGCGTTCCGCTATTCTGTGCTTGTTTGTTTAATTTGCATTCCAGACAGTGCTCTGCTGGCTCCAAAAAGTCTTTCTCGTGAACATATTGATAGTTCGTGTCAAATGGCACCAACGGTGTCCTCGCAGTCCGACTCGGAATGAGTATCGAGTCACAATCCGAACAACTCCACAACTGAAGAGCCTGAACCTGCCACCTACCACAATGTGCTCAAATGCGGACACCATTGATGACCTGCTACGCTGCGGTGTGCCAATTTCTGCCGCCGTTACAGCTGAAGACTTGGCAGATGTCGACAGCGTATTGTTGTTGTATGCCGAACAGATGATAATGAAATTATTTAAGCAAGTTCTCCCACTGGCAAACAGTGACTCTAACTCAGATGATGATGACGCGCCATGTGCTCCAGAGCTTTCACATGCGCACTCGATCTTTTACAATCCTTGCATCAGCGTATAGGGACAGCACAAAACTGGTAGAAATACAGGCGTACTTGGTCGCACGTAAGTTGGAAGTGCGTGGAGCAGCAAATTGTCCACTTATTCCTTGTACGGGGGCCTTAAAATGTAAATAAAATGATCTTTCTGGATACATTCGTTTTTTTTCGGACATTCTATACTTCGGACTTGCATATTTACGTTCCCCGTGGAGTCTGAATTATCGGTCGTTGACTGTACTATAATCACTTTACTCATTCCTTACCATGAGGAAAATTGGTGTTTTTAAAATGATAGCTTTACTAACTGCATCGAGCCGAGTTTTGCCATCGCCAGCAATTTGACCTTCATTTCACCAGAGCTGTGCTGTAGCCTTGGCAACGTGCCTCGTGACTTGTCGCGCTGAGCTCTGCCGCCACTGTCGGCTTGGCGCATGCTGCTGGGTCGCTGCCTGACCACGTGACTCACCGTGTGCCTGGCTAAGAGGACCGCCGCGCTCGCCTAGTCAGTGCGAGCTTGGCCATGGATGAGTGCAAGGCCGGGCCGTTTTCTCAGAGTGTTGTGCGGAAGCAGGAGGCCTTGAGCTGTCATTGCGTCTCACCACCCCGTGGATATCGCCTGGCGAGCTGCTTCATTGGAGAGAGTCAGCAATGCAACAGGCGTCACACCGCCGAGATCAATGTAGCGACCGCGTTTGCACGCTGTTCATTTCTACTTCGACAATGCACATGTTCGCAGCGCCTCTTTGCATGTCTAGTACTTGCGCTTTCCCTGTGGCACCACAGGCATTGCATCGTTGAACGATGCATGTCTACTCAAGCCTGATCACAGTCATGTCTAGCCACTGACCTAGGCACAGCCATAATACCTGACTTAACAATGATTGTATACGGAAGCATAATAATTTCAGCTAAATCAAAGGTTAACCAAGTGAAAGGAAGGCCTAAGCAGGCTAAACCAAGCTTTTGCTTTGCGTATCCAGGGTTAGCAGAGCTAAGCTGCAGTCAATTTTTTGTAGCTTAAGCCAGATATTTTTTCCTGAACCAACTGCTGCACTTATTCTTTTATGTAATACATACACAAAAGGCAGAATGAATGTATTTTCACACGTAAATGTTTTATTAATGAGATATATGTCACAAAAAAGATATAAATTGCCAGAATCAAGAGTGTGGGATAAAATTGAACAAAGTTTGTAAAGACACGGTTGCATCTATTATGAAATATATGTAACAAAAATTATGAGATATAAAAAATGTATTGCTGTCTAATACGCACTGTCTCCAAAAGAATAAAACTGTTTCATTGAACAGGTATTCCATTACAAAAATTTAATTGCAAGGACTACAGTTGAGTGTGCCGGGCTGCAGCTACCATTGTTCTGGGCTGGTTTGCACCATCGCCGTTCTCAGAGTCAAAGTTCAGCGAAAAGCAGCATCCTCAGACTCGCCACTGCTCAATCCATCGATAAAGTCAGCCGCAGATGCAGCGGAATTGCGAAATCTGCGATATATCAAAGTGTGCGTGCCTCTGTTGGAGGCAGCCATTTTAGCTTCCTACTTTGACGACCGTGAAACTTCAGAGCATGTTTAAAAGTTACCGCCTGGAAGGAAAAAAAGCGAACTGCTTAGAAAACAAAAATATAGTTCTCCTCCTTCACGTCCGGTAGTGCAACGTTTCTGTGAGCGGCGCGGAAGGTCTTGAAAGTGGCGTTTCAAACCATCGATAGTGGGCTAACTGCAAAAACGAACGACAAAAATGCTACTGTACTTGGAGTTGAGTGAAAATTCAAGAATCCCAGTGGAGTACCCCACTACAGCATGCCTCATTTCCCCTTCCCCCTTCTTTTTAATAGGTGGCACAACTCAAGAATTCGGAGGTGCAGAGGAGCATTCAGCTGCAGACAGACATTCCAGTGCCTGGATCGCGGACAGTCAGCAAGGTGCGATGCAGCGAGGAGGAGGTGGTGTTCTGGGAACACCTGGTCTCGGGACGAGGAGTAGCCCTTGCTGCTAGCAGGTGAGAGAGGACGCTTTTGAGGAAGGGTAACAGTGAATCTAATCACCTTGCGCTGAGCTGTTGCAGCTGTCAGCAGCCTTGCAGCGTCGCCCATTTTTATGCACCTTCAAGCTAATCATGCGGCTTAGCTTTCAAGTGAAACACAGTCACAGTTGCCTTGTTGTTGGACACACCAAGGTACGGATATTCCATACCAGCAGTATCAGAGAAAACAAGTGATGTGGCAATCACTGATGACAGGAATTCTTGGGGTGAACACAGGAGTGACATATTTGCACTTGGTCACCTGTCATTGCCTTGCATGTCATTAAGTTGTGAGGCCTTTTAATTGAGGTTTGAGTGTCATTTTACAGCGTTATCTATTAAGATTGCTTCATCTGTTTTCTGTGGAGCCCATTGGAAGCAGTACTGTTATTCCGTGTTTATCATCATGTTTCCTTAACGCACATGTCAGTAGACAGGAAAACACTGTGCACCCCAAGGGTTTGACCCTACGTTTGGGATCTGTAAACCATTGTAGTTTTTGTCATGTTTGTGATGTAATTGTTGTGTTTGGTGACACTCATTCTTCTACAGCCCAGTCTTTGTGCTAGTGGGGGTGTAATAAAGCTCTCTGCACGATTGGTCTGCTTGGGCAAGGGTGAAATGTATATAAGTAGAAGCAGCAGTGCGGGACACATGTTTTTCTTGAGGCATTGCTAACTAGGCATTACTGCCTCCAGGAGAAAAAATCATGACACTTGTGTGCGGTTTTTGTTCTTTTATCCCATGGTGACACACACTTCTGGTTCACCGGTGCAGCCATGTGGTGTGTGTGGTGTGTGAAGACCGGACTTTGACGGCCCTGTCGTGCTTAACGGGTGCCAAGCTCATGCCACCACTGTTGCTGTCATGGCCCGTGGCCCACATGTTGTGCAAGGGAAGTTGCCTACTTGTTCTGACGACCCACGGCTCGCTGCACGTCTGGGACCTGGGCAGGCGCATCTGCACGGTGCGGGATGAGTCGGTGGCCCTCCTTTTCCGTGACACGGCGGGAGCCACGCTGCGGGCTTCTAGCATCACGGACGAGGGTCTGCCGCTGTTGACGCTCACGACGGGCAAGTCGTACCTGTTCAGCAAGGACCTGGGCTCGTGGCTACTGCTTACGGGAAGCGAAGATGCCGTGGCGCAATGTTCGGACCACCATGCATCCATGCCAGCCATGGCAGATGGAGTCAAGAGCTCAACGCTGCCCTTGGGATCGCTCCAGCACAACATGTTCAGGTGCGTGTTGGACATTGTTGGTTGATTGACGCTTACAGTTTGAAAAGGCAGTGAACAAAAGATAAGCAAGAGTAAACTAGCAATGAATCTCAACTTTGAGTTGTACCTCAGCTTAAAGTCAAGTTGAGATGAGTTCAGTGCTATGGCTGCCTTGTCTGTGCTTTTATTTTGCACACTGGGCACAGTATAATGAAAAAGTTTCATCTGCTTGACTGTATTGGCAAAGCTTCAAAGGGACCCATTTTCTTGTGATTGAAAGGCAAACTTTGCTGTATAAGAAAACCTTTTCTTGGTTGAGAAGAAATTCTGCGGTTTTTGGATAACTTTAAGGTGAATAAATAACGAGCTAAATCAAGTTCTCACTGATTACAGAGACAAATATACACACCCACTCATGTTTGAACAGATATGTGACTGCTACAGCTACATGAACTAATATACATACTGCTGTGTTACATTCTTAATGTAAATATCAAGTAATAGCAAAGTTTGTTTTGACAGTATTATCTAATGAGCCATTTTTGGCCATGTTTTGCTGCCCTGAGATACGAGCAACCTGCAATCATCTGAGTGACGTTTAACTTATTTGAGTTTGGGATTGAACGGCTTCAGTGTGCATTGGAAACATGGCAGACTGCCGAAAAGCTCTGATACTTGGTTAATTTATCTAGAGCAGTGCTGCATAGCCCAAACCAATGAAGGCCATAACCTACTTGTCATAGAGGCATGCGGGCAAACGTTAGTGGGAAATGTTACATCTTTTGCTTACGAATGAGCGGTCTGCTTAGTGTCACTTAACTGATATGTATCGGAAAAGTGCAAGTTGTTTCAATTGTAGATTATGCACCAATAATGTGGTCTAGGCATCGGTAACTTCATACGTACTGTGGTCATGTGCTTATCTGCTCTCAAAAGAGATCCTGTGCATCACACTCTTTTTGTTTCTAATGTTGTCCGTGATGCTGCCAACGTTTCAGATTGTGCATTCTGTGGGCAGCAAGATTGTCGTTTTCTTCCTCGTATGGCAGTGCTTTTGTGTGCAGCACCAGGACTCCATAAACGTCTAAAACTGCCCGCGGGACGCTAAATATGTGCTCACAGGGCCGCATGCAACCTGCGGGCTGTATGTTATTCAGCCGTGAAGTAAAGCTTTGAATAATTAGGAATTTAGGGTCGTCTTGCGTCCATGTGTCCTCCTGCAGGGTGCCCCAGAGGGCCAAGTCGGTGTTCCATGCTGGCCCTTCCCTGCAGCAGGCTGGCACACTGAGTTTCCTGGACGGCCAGATTGCCGCATCTTTGGCTCTGCGATCGTCTACCGAGTACCGATTCTGGACACTCACATTGGCACGGTACCTTGTCACCGAGGGTGAGCACTCTGGCATGGCAACTCTATGAAAAGGATTGTGGGGAAGCACTGTGTAGTATTTGCTGCACCCAGTGCTCTACTGTGACACTGCGGTGGAACTAGCGCCAGCTGCAGTAGCCCACTTGCTATGATGTTGTGCTGCTGAGCTCAAGCTCACAAGTTCGTTGGCCAAAAGGGGCCTGCGTGGATTTAAGGACACTGGGTGGTCAAAATTAATCCAGAATCCCCCCCACTATGGCATGCCTGATAATGAGGTCATGGTTTGGCACATAAAATCTCACAGTTTAACTTAATTTCAGCTGAACTAGCCACGGTCAGGTTTGTTGTTAAAGCACATGTGTTTTAAATCTAGTTAATGATAGTTAACAATAACTCATTCTTTGGCATAATTTTTAGTCCAGTGTTGTCACGAGTCAGATTATGCAGTTGTGAACCTCCATTTAACATAGATATAACTGATTATTGGATATAATGAAATAAATTTCAAATGTTTGTTGCCAGTATGGGCATGTAACGAATGTATGCTTATAAAAAATATGTAATACAGCCGAATCTCGACAATTTGAACTCGAAGGTGCCCGAAAATTTGTTCGTATTAAAAGAAGCTCGAAATAAAGAAAGCTAATTAAAGGGAGGACTTACCTGCTGTGGCACATGTGCACCGAGCTAACACATGAGTGGGAAGCTGCACAAGATTTATTCACACGTATTTAGAAATTACAGTCAGGTGTATTGATGCTCGTACTGCGATAGGAGGCGGCGGGTGCACGCGTGTGTAATAAAAGGAAACATATGTCCCGTGACAATTGCCCCTTGGAACTTTTGGCATGCTTCACCGCGTAAGAGTGGTGTACTGGGGCGAAGTTGACTTTCGGGAACGAGCATTATGCAACGCGCCGTGTATTGCGCGCTCCAAAGACATTGGCGAGGATTACAAAGGCCGAGTCGGCACCATTGCTAACAGCGGCGAATTGTTTCTATGAAAAACATGGCACGGAACAGCAAAAATATTGGTAGTGAACGTCGAAGTAGCTAGGCCTAGCATTGCCGTGGTGTGGCTACGGCTGCCAGCGGATCAGCGTGCGAGAGTGCCGGCTCGAGGCGACGCGGTAATCAAAATCGCGGTGGTGATGGCTTCGAATAATGCCGTTTCACACCTGCGGCCATGGCAAAAGCCCAGGAAGTCTGATGGCAAAAGTTTTCTGCGTCTGAAATTTCAGATGTTCTTATATATTGACTCTTTGGGGTACCTGCCGGTGCCGTGACACTAACAGAAGTCAGTAACCCATCACGAATAGAAGTAATCGGTGATGCGCACCTGCACATGCCTGTGCACAAATTTCTGACACGGCTCTTTTTTTTTTTTTCTGCACGCTGCATTGAGAAATCTCTCCTAAGCTTTTCCTCTGTGGCGGGGTCAGAAGAATGCTAGTCAGAGGCGCTGCCGTGTGATTTGGCGCATTGCTGAGAGCATTGCCGGAGCTGAGTATGTTCGAATTAATCGTCGCAAATGCTTGCATGTTCGAATTACTGGGCTTTTTCGCCCATTGGAATACACATAGCTTTGACGGAACAACAGCATCAGTTCAAATAAACCGAAAATTCTAATTAAGCATGTTTGAATTAACAAGATTCAACTGTATAATAAAAATATTATCGTTGCGTATGCCGCTTTGTTGTAATAAAGTTTGACTGAATGTGTATGTTGCACTCTGTGATAACCATGCTCTTATCATAGCTGAAATTGTAATCGCAACATGTGCATGTGCCCAGACGCTGCGTCAAACATCTTTGACAGGAATAACGCTGAAACTACATGTGAAACATGTTGTAGTGAAACACATTGTACACGTCCAGCTGTGCCGCTGGACACATACAATGAAGTACAGTAGTCCTGCATTATAAGTAAGTCAGCGGGACGGCGAAAAAATTCGTTATAAGCGGTAATTAAATATAACCGACCACTCGGAAAAAGCTATAGCAGTCAAGCTGTAATTGTGCTAGAGCTGCGAAGAAGTCAAAATACAATGTATTCAAAACTTTATTCAGGTGCAAATAAGGCAGTGAACCTTGGCTATCTCATGTTCTTGCCGGGCGTGAGCAACCTCTGCTCTAATTTGACCAAGCATTGCATGAAGCCGTGGTCGGCGACCTTATTTCGCAGCAGGTGTAGGTACTCCCGTGTCTGCACCATAGTTTGCACTTCACGTGGCTCTTCGTCATCGTTGGGGCCACCAACAGTGTCAATTAGTATCTCCGCATCCGTCACTGGGGCAACCACGAGAGCAGCACCGCCAGCCAACGTGAATGTCTTGAAGTCACCGCCTTCTACCTCTTGGCTAGCAATTTTAGGAACAGCCTTGTACAGATCACTGCAAGTCCAGTCATCGTCAGGCTGGTCATTGTCAGGATCGCTGACGATGGCGCGGGAAAAAGCTGGTATGCGCAAAGCAGTTGGCGACCGTCAAAGGTGCGAGTTCTTTCCATTAAAACTTCAGCAAATGGATCACACTAAGCAAATCAATGTTGTACCTCTTGCTGGCGTCATACGCTGTAAGCATGTGCTGCAAAAGAACCTTGCGGTACTGCTTCCGAGTGGTCTCAACGATGCCCTGATCCATCGGTTGCAGTACCGCAGTTGTGTTTGCAGGCAAACATTCCACAGCAATCACCTTGAGGTTGTCGATCTTCCCATGGCTCGGACAATTGTCAATTGTGAAAAGCACTTGCTGATTCTTTGCGTCGTACCGTCCATCCAGAAGGCACACCTGGTCTTTACAAATAGCTGCAGTCATCCATGCTCTCTTGTTACTTAGGTAGATGCATTCCTTGGGAATAGTAGCGTTTCGGAAGCACCGCGGCTTTTCCTACTTTCCCAGTATTAGCAAGGGAAGGGATGCCATGGCTCGAGTCTAAGGTTGCGTTTGTAGTGCCGAAAAAATGATTAGCCGCCCATTGTGGGTACGCAGTGTGATTGTGAAAACAGAATTGTTTTGCCGTGGAGGCTTTGCGTGATCACTGGGCAATTTTTTCCTGAAGTGTGCAGCCGTGAAGTTTGCAAAACAAGAGTTTTTCGACGCACTTTTGTCGACGCTACTGTGCTATTTCTACAGCTTGAGTGTCGGTGTTTGCGCACTGTCTTGTCCGTGCCATTGACAAATGTCTAGGAACAAAATTCTATGCCCCTTCCATGCAGTTGGGGACCATTTGTGTAAAGGTGGATGGGGCGAATTGAGCATGACTGGCCTGAGAAAATTGCCAGGGAAACACCAGCTTGTGTTCACCCGCAATGTTGACAGCTTCACTTGCCACTGGCGACGCACGGATTTTTCGTGTTTTCAGCAAGTTATTAGTTGATTTGTACTGTTAAAAGTGCAACGAACCTAGGGACGTGTTTTATTGCGATGCAGGCCGATTATGGTGAGCGGCGAGCAGATTTCTAGACCGGCTTCCCCAAAGTCGTCTTCCCGATTTGTTAATGTGGCTCCTCGCGTCGAACATGGCATTTATAATTGGAGGGCACTTATTTCGTGCTTTTCGGCACGTTTCAGTTCCAGAAAGTGCTCTTTAAAGCAGTAAAGCTTTGCCCATCGAGCGCACCCTGTGGAATGCTGTGGTACATGTCTGCCCGTGGTCTTTTGGCCACTTTTCGGCATCCAAGAGACCGTGGTATTCCGGCACCGCAAAGCGTTGGGAAAACTTTATTTTCGCGTGGATTCTATCACGGGGCACCAGTGATGCGATTGCGAACGAGTTTAGCGGTTTGGGCGCGCTGCCTCATGGAATTTGACAGCTTCCATTCACTCCGCAGTAAACAGCTGAGAGCACTTGGCACTTGTTGGTACCCATTACTAGGCGGTCATCGGTCGTGGGTTTGGTGCTTTTGTGGCCTGTTCTGTGCCTGCATGAGACTAACTCATCGGTGGTGTTAATTTGACATTGCATGCACAAAAAGTCACCGCCGCCAAGCGGTGGCAATGCCTCCGCTTGCTACTTCACTCTAAGCAAGTCAAGCTCTTTGTGCGGTTTGAGTAATGTGGCTTAATATGGATGCATTTGGGTCTGGACAGGAAGAAGTTTCGAATACAGTGATATTTTGAGTAAAGTGATTTCTTTGTAATTAGGGATTACTGTGTATGTATAAACTGATTCCTTAGGCGAAAGGAGAATACGTCTTCTCTAGTAAGGATGCATTTGGACATCCTTTATTCAGACACCTATGCAGATGCCAATCGTGGCTTCACCTACTCTGGTTGTTTGCGCTGTCAGAGGCTGAAAATGTAAATGGGGTTCAATGGCACTTGGCAGGCCTTACTGCTTTTTTTTTATAAGGTGGCTTTAACCCCAGCCCACTAGCAAAATATTAAACTGCACTGCTCAGTTAAGACGACCTTTAGGTTGATAAAACTACTTGTACAAGTGCTTGGCAGAAGAAAATGGTTGCAGTTGTGACCTGTGTTGAATCATGCTTTGGCATAGGCACAACCCTGTATTGTAGTTAAACTTGAAGCTTAGCAGTGCACTGAGGGGTGACAGTCCTTTCTGCACACGTGCATTCTGTCAGTTCTATCACATTACAAATGTGGCTTCAGGTTGCACACTTGCTCAATTTTCTGCGTACATAAATATGTTTAGAAAGACAAGGTAAAGAAGACACATAGTTCAGGACATGTGAGAATGCTGTTCTCTTTCCATTTTAGTGCTTGTGGGCTTGTTAAACCTCCTCGATCCAACTAGTGGCTCAACAAAGACATGTGTAATGAGGAGACGTTGGATTACAGAGTTGCTATATTATGTGACTGTTTTTCTCATACAATTCACCCCTTGTTCCAGGTTTGGAAGGGAGGCTGAAAGATCTCTGCACCCAATTTCTTGGACCTATTGGTGGCAACTCACAGTCATGGGAGCCCTCTGTACTGGTATGCATACAGCTCTGTCTATCCCGTCAAAGTAAGAGAAGCACTTGATAAAGGAAAGTGACGTTCATCGCTCCTGTCAGGGTGGCAAAAATATGGTAGCGAGAAACAGACATTGATAAAAATAAAAGCGTTCTGAATTTTGCAAGTCAGTTCTGTGGAATCCTATAAGGTGGAGGAATGTCATAAAAGGGAAAAATTGTAATTTTTTCGAATGTAGCATGAAACTACAAAGGAATCTCAGATGGGTTTCCCACTTTGCAGTTGAGGAAAAAATTCGCCCTGCTGCAGGATTCGAAACCAGGACCAACGCCTTCCCAGGGCAGTCATTCTACCATCTGAACTAACCAGGAGGCTAGCAGATCGCAGCCTGTGGGCGAATTAATCGACAACTCGAAGCACAGGGACACAGAATATGGCTAATCAGCTCTGTAGAATCCCGCAAGGTGGAGAGAGTATCATGAAAGGGAACAATTGGATCATCCAACCGAATGTAGCACGAAACTACAATTTCTGCAAATGTTTTTTTCATATCATGGTTACATTGGAAATGCATTCTTGCCACAGTTTAATGAAAAGGGGTCCTGAACCACCCTTCAGGCCTCGTTAAGAAAACAGTCCGTGGATAGCATACGCTGCTGCGAACATTTTAGCCAAGTTTTATGGTCGTGGGCGGCCCATGGAGCTCGCAAGCGGAGCGCATTGTCACCTTTTTCACAAAAGCTCTCTTTTCAACAGAAGCCTGCTCCTCCCTCTTTACGGGTTGCTTTACTTCGTAGTACAGCAGATTCCCATACGCAGGTGCTATTGGTCAATAGCTGACATCAGTCAAAAAGGGTGTTTGGATCAGTGTACTTCTTACTGTTACTGTGTATATTTATTGACACAGTTTAGTAAACAGGCTGAAGCAAGCGAAAACCTGTTTTTGGATTTCGATAATAATTATGTAGTTCCAGAAGAAGCTGGCCATTGTCTGCTTAAGCCTGGCCACGGCTGCCCGTGTAGGAATTAAACTTTAACCGCCCTGATTATTGGTGTCGTAGCTGTCGGGTCTAGCTAATTTCGGTTAGTTTTGAGCACTCAGTTAGCCTCGAACCATGCGGAACTCAGACCACACGAATGCTTGCCAGAGTGCGGTCACTCTTGGCTGCTCCTGGTTAGATTCCTTGGCAAACTTGTTTCATATTGAGCTATTGATAGCACTACAATATGCACAAGTTGGTTGTGGCTACTATGTGTTGGTCAAGCTGGTGCAGGACAAAGCCAGTCCATACAACGTAGCACGGCCAGACTGGATCATACGAATGCGAGTGTGCGCTCAAGCCGTGTCATGCACATAGCAAATGCTGCAAATACGCACTACAGTTGCACGTAGCTGCAGTCTGCTGTGTAGTGTAGATAACGCAGCTGCAGCGAGGCGCTGCGATGAGTTTGCTGGCTGAGCGCATTGTGGCTCTATGAGAACAACCGCATTTGACGTGTCATAGTTGCGAAAATTGGAAATTGTGGTGTCTGCGTGAACACTTAAAATCAGATTTGAACTGCTCACCATGGTGACATTCAGTAGACGGAGCGTTGTGGTCATGTCCCGCTCCGCCATAGCCTTCGCAGTGCAAGGCATTGAAGAAGGAGTAGAAGCACCGCTACAGGGGCGTTTGATTGACAATAACGGCTCTTCTACTGAACGTATTGAAGTACTCTTTGTAGCAAAGTATTTCTGAAATGGTACATTTTAATTTTAAATGCGTTTCTTGATTGATGAAAAGGCCCCTTGAACTTATTTTGCATGTCTGTATTGACTTGACAAAACCTGTGAGCGTAGTGTACATAATCAGTGGCCTATTTTAGAAGAAAATGAACGAAAATGGTGGAGAGAAGCTTTGATGTCTTAGAGAACTCCAGTCAGAAGCATCAGGCACAACTCTCGTGTTTTGTGGTTAAAGGATGTTCGGTGCAGGCTCTCAGTCAGCGTGGTTTGTGTAGCATCTGCAAAAGGCTCCATGTTGAGGAGAGCAGAGCTGGTTAGTTTTCAAAACATCTGCACCCACTGCAATAACTGCATTGGCTACATTGACTTGGGGAGTAGTGGCATAGCCAACAAGCCTAATATATTTCACATCATTAGCAACAGGGGGTGCAACTTTTACATGGCACATACATTTGTGAAGGCTTATTTCAAAAATGTTTTTCTTTTTAATCTCCTTTTTCATCTTGCTTTCGTGAGTCCGGGTTGGGAGGTTCACCTTTTATTCGTTGTCAGTTTGTGTGCAGTAACATTCAGTGATCACATTGTCTACGTGCTGTCGTAGCTTTTCACTGTCTCTTGAGGGGTTGTAGTAGTAATAAATATAATTTGGACCATGCTTCTCGCAGGGCTTGGACAAGCGTGGCCTTCTCCAAGAAGTGTTGCCCTTCCTGGCTTCAAACTTGCGGCTTCAACGACTCTTCACCGAGTTCAAAGAACAGTTGGACATGGCTGCCAATGAGAGCCTGCTGCCAAATGGTTGATCTACAACCTGCAATGCTAGACATTATTCACTCTCACCTGTCAGGCCTATAGCACAAACTGAAAAAACTCTAGCACGAATGGGGAAAGCTCTCGTAGTGGAGCTGTGACGTCAACCCCCGCAGCCTTCCCTTTAGCAGTGCGTGTACCAGAATCTTGAACCTTTCGGCGCAGCTGTCTCGTCATTGCCTGTTTGCTATGGCTGCAGTGAAGAGAAGAGGAAATCGTGGTTTTGAGATTTCTGAAATGCATGTGAGAAGTACTGTCTGAGAAGCCTATTTTAATTGTGGTGCACCGGTGACTGCTGTTGAGGTGTTTCTTAGCAAACCGTGCCAGGATTTCAATGCAGTGACGACATCGCCTTGCCCTCGCCGGTGTGCCAAGACCAGTGTGGAAGAACAAGAAAGACATTGTTCATGTGATTTCCAAAGTTTGCATGGGAAGTTGTTGTGGTCTTAATATTTTTACCAGCTGCATCGTATCAATCTGTCACTTTCGGACATTCGCAGCGTACAAACAATTTATTTCTCTCTATAGTCTCATTGTTAAGCCACATTATGTTTCGCGTTAAGCGCTTTCGGGGTGCAGGCGTGTTGGAACTCAGCTGTAACAACAGTATCGGTGTGCGTGCCATGCAGTGTCACCGACATGCATAGAAGGACTGTATCAAGCTTTGTGAAACAGATATGTAGTGTTGAATACTGTGCACACTGAAATTGGAGCCTGGTACTGTGACCGAATCCAAATTGAGGCGCTCGTTATTCCTGGCACGAGAATGCCGTTGCTGTGGTTATTTATGCACAATACACCATGGACTCAGTTCCTGCTAGGTCGCATTACTGCGTTACTTGCAGTTCGTCAAATGGAGGGCAACACCACACCATGACTGAAAAGCTCCCTGTGCTTCAACAGCACTAGTCAGCAATTCCTGCACTATTATTTTGTAAACAGCCACTGGTAGCAGAGGAGGGTTTTTCAACTGACTCTTTACCCTAAATTAATCAAAATTAGCACTCGGTTGATTACATCAAGCTACTCCTCACTATAGTGGTTACTGCGGAGCATTATTGAAGAGATATGACTATCTCAAGCAGCTCCTTATCTCATGCGGTCAACGATTATTACTGAAGCAGAGCGACTATCTCAAGCAAATCCTCTTTGAAGGACTTTTAGGAGCACTGCTGAAACAAGTTGCTCAGGAGCATTACTTAAGTGATGCAACTATCTCAAGCAACTGCACAACTCAAGAGCTGCCAAGAAGCACTACTGAAGCAGAGTGACTATCTCAAGCAACTGATCTTTGAAAGAGCCTGGGGAGCCTTGCTGACGCAAGGTGCTGAGGAGCATTGCTGAGGAGCATTGCTGAAGTGATATGACTATCTCAAACAACTTTTTGTCACAGGAATTGCTGGGAAGCATTGCTGAAGCAGAGTGATTACTTTAGTTTAGGAATGGCACAGCCTTTTATGCCTAAGGGACGGGGTTGAGTTGAGGCACGTGCGTGGATGTGAGAGTTCAATTGCAGCACTGTGTTCCATCCACTTTTGGTGTCCACGGTACAGTTGCATGACCCCAAACGTGTGAGTGCAGGCACTTCTTTTAATTTTGTTTTTGTGTGTTACGTCTTAGTGAATTTCTGAACCTGTGTGTTTTATATTGTCCCTTCGAATCTGAAGTAGAGGTCCTGTACTATTCTAAATACCATGAGAACATTTGCCGCACAGGCCATTTCACAGCGTAGACGTTCAGTTCTTCCCGCTCACGTACTTTCCTCAGTGCTAACCAAAACATTGTTTATGCCTCTCTCATTGCTGTGCTGTTCGTATTGATGTTAACACTTTGTCCTTGGAAGCCTATCCTTACCGTTGAGTTCGAGATGATGATGCTATTTTTGTTTCGGTTCTTGCAGCTTATTGCTGATCTTGCCATTTCTTGGCACTACGGGCAACTAAGAGTTTGCGTTGAAAAGAGTAAGGATGGATGCTTTCTTTAATTTGAATATCGTATTTACAGGAAATCATGTAGGGGCACTATATAAACTTGGAATTCTTTGGCAGATGTTAAACCACAGAATCGAAGGTACATGTGACGAAATAGATGTTGAGGAAGTGGGTTAGAAATAATAGGCAAAGTTATTGAAAACGTCTCCCTTTTCTTTTTTCCTTGTTTTGGTTTTCATAAGTTTATGTTACTGTTGAAATGCTTCATTTTGGTGGCATTCTGCAAAAGAAAGCTTTGCGACACAATGCACATGCACGTACGTTCAGGCAGCAAGGAGCAATTGTGTTCACCTAGGTGTTTTGCATCAGTTAGAAAATTGATCTATTAATAAATTAGCATAAGCACTGTAGTGTAAAACATAGAGGTTTATAGTAGCTAATGCATTGGTGAGATAGGTTTATCCATTAGTTATTAGTTTTACTAGAGTTAATACTTTCGCATAATACTGTGGCAGAAACGGAAACAGCTGCAACATTGGTACCAGTCGGTGACATGTTATTTAGACGAGAACATGCTGGAACATTCTTTTGTGCGACATTTCCTGGCTGGGAAAAGTGTTTAATATTATGAATTACGCATTATTGCAAACTGATTGTGCCAGCAAGTAAGGATACACAGCCGCAGAATGTCATACAGTCAAAGCACACTGTAATTGAAGTCACAGCTGACATGGAAATGCCCTTGTGATAGCATATTCAGTGCCTGCTAATACTGATGACAAAATTTCTGTATTTACTTTCTTACATACAATAATTTGTTACATCCAACAAATTGTTATATCCGTGTTCATTATGTTGAGACTGGAAGGTCCAAGCAGTTTGGTTGAGCACAGTGTGATGAGGTGTCGCCACCAGCGCTGCTGGTCATGGCTTTGCCCTGGTATTGCAGTAAAAGGGCAATGCTGAAATGTATGTGTGGTGGCTAAAACGCTCTGTGCGTGGTACAGGCGTAGCTTGAACATTTATGTGAAGCTACCGCATGACGTCCCGCAATGTCAGGCTGGACCAATGCCAATGGGAAATCTTTCTTACTGAATCAATTGAATCTGTTCGCAATTTATTAACAAATTTTATAAACGCAGAACAGCTGGTTTTTTAATGATTTCTCTGGTCTGTACAACATTTTAGATGGTGGCACATCCATAGACAAAGCAGTGTCTGGCAACCTGTCATCTCAGCTCAGTTTCTTGTATTTATACTATGTATGTATAATACTGGCAGTTTGCAATTGTGCGCAGTTTGTGAGAGAACTATGCACTGGCCGTAACTTTTTCGTGGCAACAATTTTAGGAAAAAGCAAAAGTTCATATAGACGGCAGCATGTTTTATTCACTGGTAGTTCTGTCTAAATTGTATGTGCAGTGTACTGGCCTACGTTGTTCACTTTTTCTGCAACAATGTTTTCAAATTTGAGAGCACTGACTTTTTCTGAAAAGAATGTTATTGAAGCTGGGCCGAAATATTAAATGCAAGAGATATGAAATTAGTATAAATCTTCGTCTTGATAGACACTCTAGCGAGCCAAAGGTTGTAATGTTCACATATTCCATATATATATTCCATATATTATATGGAATATGTTCCATATTCGCATTTGTTTAAAAAAAAGTTGTGAAGGCTCATTGACAGCGTAAGCAGTCAATTGCATTAGTGTCGTGAAATACCTGCTTACCGTGAGCTACACTCTGCCAAAAGGTATTTTGCTAATGTTGGTGTGTGCAAGTATAGCACGCATGGTGCAATTGTTGAGACATAGTAACTAGCTGCCTGGCATTCATGCGAAATGCAAGAGCTTAGAAGCAGATAGCCCGCAGCACATCTTATGTGCACGCATGCTGGTACACAGTGGGAACACAGTTCAAATTGAAGTATTTCTTAAGTGTTCATCGGTTAACAATGCACATCACACAGTTCAGTGTCGCAAATTTAAGACAGTATGTGTAGGTGCATACCTGAGTTACGAGAGAAGTGTTGCTTTCCTCTCTGGAATGTTTGCAGGAGTGGATGCCTGAGTGCCGGCTTTAATGTACAAAGTTTGACTAAAACTTCTGCCATATTGGCAGGTTACTTTTGAGGGTGGTTAAAGATACTGGGCACTTCAGGACTGTACATAAACTTGCTTGAAAGACTTTTTGCAGGAAAGTGTTTGAATTGTACTTCATTGTATTCGGGCGTCAAGTATGCAATGAAATCCACTGCACTTAATGAAATGGTCTATCTCCCTTGCAAGGGTAGCTAGTTTATTACCTTGCTTCCACATTGTATTGCTAGTGCTACTACTACTACCGCTACTACTACTGGCCCTGGTACCAGTGCCAGCAGTAGTAGGTTTTAGGTATTTCTCAGTAAAAAAAAGAAAAAAAAATATATATAGTGTCACACATAGCCTTCAATTATCATAATTTTAGTTCTGAACAGGTTAAAATGAATGAAATGCTGATAGTATCAGTTCTGCATATTGATTGACATAGCCAATTGCTGATTGATGTGATTAGTACGGCAGGACATTTTACCTAGCAGGGATGTAGCAATGCAATGCTTTTCGTGCAGGGGCAGTGGTATAGCTCTGCAGTGGAAGTTACCTTGTGGGACAAGCTCAATACTGGTGGAGGAGTGTGTAAATCGCAACCACTGCATTGTAATATTTTGGCAAAGAAAGTGTATATGTGCATGAAGCAACTTGGCTCGAAAACTGCCCGTGTCATTTTGTAAATAGAGGAAAAAGAAAAAGGCTCTTTTTTTAAAGTCATTCATTTTGTTGTTTTCTTTTTCTTGTTCCTTTTTTTTTTCACCCTTGGGCGCATCATCTGTATTTATAGTGGTCATACCAGCATGAGTGTTTTCTACTTTTTTTCTTTTGTTGATTCATATTTTGTTTTGATATTTGCCCCTTTGCTATGTATATTTCGCATTTTGGGTGATATAGTGTTTTACCTTTGTTACCGCCCACCCTCTTTTTCGTTTACAACCATCGCTATTTGCATCGTAAAAAAAACAAATAAATTTGTATAAAACCTCTAGCAACCTGGCTGCTGTTATCTTGGATAAGCGTTAACAGGGAAACATTACAATTTCTCTGAGGTATTTCCATCATCAGTATGTAGCAGAGCATGATGCTCAAAGCATTATTCTGTGCAAATCAAGTTAGAGCCCATCCTCATGTGGCAAAAGTTGCGTGTTGAAAACTTCTGAATTATTGAAACTTCAAAATATGTGTTCTTGCTCTCTGAATTTGCATACATACACTACCCACTGCCTCTCAGGAATGTTTGCTTCTGAGACCAAAATGAAAACTGGACAAATTGGCAGATATTCATGGTAACAGGTATAGCTTGAAATAAACAAGGACGGCAGAGGAGTAGACAATACAAGCACTGACTCAATTAAATTTTCATTGTGCAAATGTACAATAAATATATACATGTGCCTATCAATGGAAGCATAAATGAAAGTATAGATAGCTATCATGCATTGGTAGCATGGATATATTTCGTTATCTAAACTTATCTGCGCTATCATCTAAATCAGCCTGGTCATGTGCTGCATTCTGTTACAGAGGTGACTGATCTGCTTACCTTGTCTTGTTGAATGTAATTCTATGCTTACCATGACACAGTGTCTTCAATACTCATTCTGTCAAAGTGACTTGTTTGGTCGTCGTCTGAAGAGCCTGTGTGGGCCTATGCATATGCAAGGGGCTATCCACTCCCTTCGCCATGAGATAGGAGTGGGCAGCTTTGTTTGCCAGCTTATTCTTGCAAGGTGCGCTTGTCAGAGTGGTGCAGTAGGTCTCCAAGCGTGTGGCCGGGAAACTAGTCTGATTAAGGGTTCCTAGGCCCTAAGGGCAGGCCAAAGGAAAACCTGATGGGCTGCTCTGACAAAACCTCGTTCTCTGCAGCTGCAATGTTTGGCACCATCAGGCAAAACTCTGGCTGGGCACAAAATGCCGTATGAAGGTTCCAGTTTATTCATCACTTGTTGCTACTGGAAAGGTAAAAGTGATGAATGGAGCAAGAGGACTGGGACGCTTTATAAGTGTGAACTACTAGTTGTCACTTCAAGTCTACGTCACGTAGGAGCTCTGTTTTACAGTGCAGAGCTGTCCTTTCGCAGGACTTCTGTGATGATTACATCGCATTCCAAAATGGATTATCATCGTGACATAAAATGACACGCAAAAGTTCAAAAAATATTTGCTTTAAGCTCCCATTATGGTGCAAAGGGAGCTTTTACGATTATCACCGAGTTCTTTGAGTGGCGCCCTCTCACATGTGACGCCAACTACGTTGCCGTGCTGCGCGCGCTCGCTACGTGAAGGCAACGTGAAGCTGTCGGCTGACCTGCTCTGCCACCGCTCGTCCTGTGTCCTTTCACTCCGTTGTCGTCTTGTTCGCGCTGTTCCCACTATGAATGTAAACCAACTCACCCAGCTTTCCACTTTAATACAGTATATTTCTTGTACATTGGGCCGTGTTTTTTGTGAACGCACTTTTCTTAATAACCCAGCGCTTTTGGCATCTCTTATAGTGGTTTGTGTGTGCAAGGCGAGGGTGGCATCCTGGTATGTATGCCAAGCGGGGCACGTGTTCAGCAGATGTGCAGTCAGTTTGCGGTTTCCTACGCCCATCGTCCGCACATTGCCGGAGATTAGAGAAGATGTTGTGCCAGCTATGAGTGGTGGCGTCAAGCCCGTTTGTTCCAAGATTGCCTTCGTTTAATACAGTATATTGCCTTCCACTTTAATACAGTATATTTCTTGTACATTGGGCCGTGTTTTTTGTGAACGCACTTTTCTTAATAACCCAGCGCTTTTGGCATCTCTTATAGTGGTTTGTGTGTGCAAGGCGAGGGTGGCATCCTGGTATGTATGCCAAGCGGGGCACGTGTTCAGCAGATGTGCAGTCAGTTTGCGGTTTCCTACGCCCATCGTCCGCACATTGCCGGAGATTAGAGAAGATGTTGTGCTAGCTATGAGTGGTGGCGACAAGCCCGTTTGTTCCAAGATTGCCTTCGTACTTCGTGTGAAGTGGGGTCTGCAGAAGTGTTGGGCACAACGTACAAGGAGTGGTGCAGGACGACGCATCAAACTACGGAATTTCTATGGAATCAAACGCGACGGAGCCTACCTACAAAGAAGCATATCAAGAAGCCTGTTCAGGGAAAAGGGCATATAAAGCTTATCGGTGACGCCACACCACCAGAAGACCGCAAGAAATTGCTTGATTTGGGTCCCATACATTACTTTAAACCCCATTTGGTACCGGCTGAAAAGGTGGGACTTGCTCGATCTATAGCAAGAAGGACTGATGAAAGCGTTCAGCCAAGGTGTGTGTCAGAAGGTACTGATGTGTGCGCCAGGGCTAAAACTAGAGGCATAAAGTTCACCTGTTGGATAAAACTGTGGACTCATTAGTGAACAATGGGTTAAGGGTCGCTGTTTTGGACAAAGAAGGTTCTTTTGTGGTGTTACCTAAAGGGGTTTATCAGGATAAGGCAAGTTTGGCTATTGGTAAGAACATTAAAGAAGTGAAAGATAATGTAGCCAAAGTGAAGGAAAAGGCAGTGGCGCTTCTTGATTCTTTAAGCCTAGAAGGTCTTCATAAGCGTGTTAAGAAAGCAAAAGAGGGACAGTTAAAGGTATTCCTCTCTGTGAAGACCCACAGACCTGAGATACCGTTCCGGGTCATCGTAACTTAAAGGAACACTTGGCAAAGCGAAGTTTCCACGATTTTACAAGTCCACCTTGCCTCGCTAAAACTGGGCAATCCTCTGGTTATCCCGAATTCTGAGAGCGTTGTCGAATACTTCTCGCCAAATAATCCACGAAGGTGTGCCACTTTTAGTGTGGACGTAGAGGATCTTGTTTTATTCTTTGCCTCACAACTAATTAATGTGCAGTGTCAAGGCATGCATTATGGAGCAGAATGATGAAATGCGGTTTGTCCAAAAATGTGCTACTGTTGAAAGGTTTCTTGA
Organism: Dermacentor albipictus; assembly: GCF_038994185.2. Classification (NCBI taxonomy): domain Eukaryota; kingdom Metazoa; phylum Arthropoda; class Arachnida; order Ixodida; family Ixodidae; genus Dermacentor; species Dermacentor albipictus. The sequence continues at coordinate 132,934,604 of NC_091822.1, forward strand.
ACTTGTTAACTTGTCTTGTTGTGTTTCTTGTTGTGAACTTGTCATGTTACGTGAGGTCGACAATGATCAGATGGAATGACTCGCTTTTCATACAAAAGGCTGGTATCTGTATCGGATCTAGAGTGGCTCCCGTCCTGAGTAGCATTTTTTTGGCGCAGGTGAATATGGCATTAGACCGGCGTCTTTCTGGGATAGCCATCAAGACATTCAGATATGTTGATGATCTTTTGGTTTTAATGGACAGAGATGACTCTACCAACAAGGTGGACGAAATAATGAGTATTTTTAGTGAGCTTGGTCAGGGTTTGAGGTTCACCTCGAAGCAACCAAGAGGATGAACCACAATACCTTGACCTTAGACTATGTTTTCTAGACAATCATGTCTGTTGGGAACGCTTCCCCCGTTCTGCCAAGCACCTGTTGAACTTCACCTCAGGTCTTTATAAAGTAGTAAAAAATGCCATTTGCATCTCTGTACTTCGTGCCATCCTGGTATAAACATGTGGGCATGCAATTAGTGATGCCTTTGCACATCAGGTAGTCAGGCTGAAGGAAGCTGGGTACCCGGGTAGCTTAATAATGGGCAGCTCTGAGAAATTGATTAAATGGGTAAAAAACCCGAGGAGGCAGAAGGCCGAAGGAAATAGCAGGAAGAACGTGGAAGTTGTACCCTATGCACATCGCCTATCTCATGGCCTGAAGAACGTTGCAGGTCGTTATGGGGCGCAGGTTGTCTTTTAGGCTCTTGGAAAATTGAGTGCTATTTGTCCTGCGGTTGAAAGGCGAGAAAGTGGAGCAGAACGTAATCCTAACGTAACGTGAAAAGTGAAACATGTTAACAAGTATGTAGGCTGCACTACCAATGGGACATACTCTTTCCCACTCGTGTGGGTGAGTGTACATGGGAAACCATCCGGTGCATAAATGTAAGACTTACAGAGCATGAATTGTCCTTGGACAAGAATGATTATACGCATGTGTCTGCTCATTGCCGGCAATGTAAGTGTAAGCCTCTGCTCAAAGAGACAACAATTTTGTGTGAACATACTAATGCATTCACCAGATTGGTCGTGGAAGCAGCCCACATTGAGCGAAAGGGCACTTGTTGCATTAGCCAGCCTTCGATCGCTCTTTCTCAGCAGGAATTAAGGTACCTAGATAGCTCGATACGGTAACGGATGCCCTGTATACACGTGGCCCAGTTGTGCAATCCTCGATTGACCATGTGATTGCTTGTGTCGCTTATATACCTGACGTGTGTTTCAGTAAACGTAATTGTGAGTCAGCGCTCGTCCGGTGTCCTTTCACACCGTCGTCGTCTTGTTTGCGCTGTTCCTATTATGAAAGCTATCCAAGGAGCAGCAGGGTTCCCGGAACTAATCGAATTGTTATCGCCATTGTCGTCCACTGGGTCTTCCGCACCTCATTTTCAACACAGGTGCGCTGCTCGTAGCTTCGTAGCACGCTGCACGTAGGCCTCTTTTGCGTGACGTAGCTCAGGGGGAGAAGGTACAGCCAGAAGGCCTTAAGTTCTCTAGAGTGCGTTGTCCTCGCGCGCTACTGGTGTTTGTAGGTATACTTGTGGTATACCTACGAGGTATTTGGTATTGTGATATACCAACGCCTCCTATAATATACAATGCCTGGAACGTGAGCCGCAAACGCGCTGCCCTGCCCTCGACTGTACTCTCCTCCTTTTGGTACGGTGGCGAGCGCCTCTTGCGGCCAGCCCTTGTAAACACGCCGGTGGCACGGCTACCGGGAGCCAACCGGGAGCGACGTCGGCAGCCAAGTGGCTGGCGCGTCGTGAGCTTTCGGCGGCGGCGGCAGTGGTTGCCATGGGGACCGGTACGGTGGCGCGCGCCGTCCTGCGGCGCATGGTCGCAAAACTCGGCACAGAGCTCCCTATGGAAAAGAGAGCGACGTTCCAGGCATATAGCTATAGGAGGCGTTGGATATACCTACGAGGTATTTGGTATTGTGGTATACGTAGGTATACTGGTGTTCGCTTTCGACCGCTCTGCTCCATCGAGGCGCGCTCGTGCCTGGGGTTCCGGCTCAATTGGTACGATTGTATTGGAGGGGCCGGATGCGGCGATTGGATTGTAAAACTTTATTTGTCCAACAGATGTAGGGAAGGCTTTAAGTCTTCCCACCTAGACGACGGCCAGGAGTCCTTGGACCCTAGCGGCGATTTCGGCCAGTTGGACGGTCTTCAGTTGAATCTCCGGATTGGAGCCGAGTAATAAGATCTCCCATTGTTCTAAAGACGTTATTCTTCCCTCAGAGGGAGCCTGTGGGCATTCCCACAGAATGTGATTAAGATTAGCCCTGGCTTTACATAGCTTACACTGGCTAGAGTACTGACCCGGGTAGTAGAGGCTGCACGACACCGGGCTTGGAAACGAGTTGGTTTGCAGGCGACGCCAAGTGGAGGCCTGGCTCTTGTTTAAGGATGCATCAGCCGGAGGATATTTAACCCGCCCTAGTCTGTAGTGTTGTGTGATCTCTCTGTAGCACACTAAGCGGTCTCGCCCCGTGAAGCCTTCGGCTAGCCCACCAGCTCGGAATGTGAGTCCTCGAGCTAATTCGTGGGCCGCCTCATTCCCAGCGAGGGAGGCGTGCGCAGGTGCCCAAACTATTTCAATTTTCCTGCTATCTCTGCAGGTCTGCAGGATTCTGTTCGCCTCGGGAGAAATTCTGCCTCTGGCAAAGTTCATCAGCGCAACCTTAGAGTCGCTGACTATAATTTTGGCTGAAGTACTTGCAATTGCAAGTGCTATGGCAGATTCTTCTCCAATTTGAGAGCAGTCCGTTGAAACTGTGCCGCTGGCTATCAATCTATTTTCAGCGCTCGCTACAGCTAGGGCCATGCGGCCGTTGCCATAGTCTGCAGCATCAACGTAGAGCACGTCCTTCGAGTTTTTGAAACGCTTCTCAAGAGCCTCGGCCCGTTTCTGTCTGCGTTCCTTGTGATGGATTGGGTGCATGTTTTGAGGTAGTGGTGGGATTATTAGTCGGTTCCGCACGCGTCGCGGCAGGTCTACTTTGATGCCTTCCTGCCCCTCATAGTTTACGCCTAGCCTAGCTAGGATATTCCTGCCCGTAGGGCTTCCCGCAAGTCTCTCATAGTGCGAGATCCTCACTGCTTCAATAATCTCCTCAAGCGTGTTGTGGAGCCCTAGAGCTAAAAGCTTTTCATTTGCAGTGCGGATGGGAAGCCCCAGCGCCTGTTTTATACTTTTACGTATGATGCCATCAATCTTCTTCTTCTCGAATGACCTAAAACTGAGGAAGGGAGCAACATAAGCTATTCTACCTATCACAAAGGCCTGGACTAGCCTAACTAGATTCGCTTCTCTCATCCCGGACCGCCTGTTGGCGATCCTGCGGATCAGCCTCATGGTCTGCAGTGCGCAGCCGTCTAGTCTCCATATTGTTTCGCCATTAAAACCGTTGGCCTGAATAAAAAGTCCCAGAACTCTGATTTTGTCCACTTTTGGAATGGGGATCCCCCCAGCTGTGAGAGAGATTTGCGGTTCCTCCTTACTGGCCCTGCCTTTCGGCTGGTATAGAAGCAGTTCCGATTTTTGCGGTGAACATTTAAGTCCCCTAGGTCCGACATAACCTTCAACTGCCTGGATAGCCCTTTGGAGGGTTTCCTCTATTTGGGCATCGCTGCCCCTAGCTATCCACAACGTAATGTCATCAGCGTATATGCTGTGATTTAGTCCTTCAATAGCCTCCAGTCTTTCAGGGAGTTTGATCATGGCCACATTGAAACGGATGCGGCGAGAAAAAATCTCACCATTGTCTGCTGAAGCCTAAGCATTCTTTGCCACAGGAAATTTCACATCCTTATTGGTCTGATGAAAATGCAATAGTTGTCCATCTTAGGTGTAAAAGTTGGTGTTTGTATTGGCGATGCACTGGCGTTTGTTGAATTGGAGGTGCAAAGGTCTGTTACTTGTGGTGCGAATGGCGGCACGGTCTGGTAGACTAAGTGGAGGATACTATGCTGAGAAAGGCCTACGCCGCGGACGCGTGTAGTACTTACTTCATTGCTTGCGACGAAACAGTTAAGGTAAGAAAGAGAACAAACGTTTGATAATGTGAATTAGTGGCCTCCTCAGTCCAGTTAGCCATTGGCCTTTGCTGATTCCCTGGCCTGCTTCACCAGCTTGCACTGGTACTCCAAGTCCGGGGCCACGTGCATGGCATCCCACGATTTTGGCGCGGTCTTCTGTGCTTTTGTCATCGATTCTTCTGGGATTGTTGGGTTCTGCAAGGTTAGGTGTCCTAACCTTGCAGGCATATATATATATATATATATATATATATATATATATATATATATATATATATATATATATATATATATATATATATATATATATATATATATATATATATATATATATATATATATATGTTTCGAGACACCGCAGAGCAACTGTATCTTCTCTGGTTAGAGTGGGGTGCGGTGGGGGGCATACCCTCCTTTCGAATTTCTGATGCTGCAGGGTATCTGTATATTGTTTAGGCAATATTCTTGGACCTCGTCGCCTTTCGGAATCCCTCTGGTAGGAAAGCCCAGCTTTTATGTCTCGGGCTGCGGCGTGTGCCGATAGACAATGAAAAAAAAAATATCAGGAGGAAAGCAACGATCGATTCGCCTCTTTCACCCGCATGGAGCAAACGTGCCATGCTTTACCTCTACTCTTTTTTTCACCCCTTTTCCCACGACGTGAAATATTCTTAATGACGGTGATAATTATTTGCAACGGCCACAAATATGGCTGGTACACCTTGGAGTCTCCAATAGATTTTGCACGTAAAGAAAAAGGAATGATGAAAAAGTAAACGTAACTATTTATGCTTTCAACAGTTCTGACAGATTGAACTGATCATGCGAAATTTGCGTTGAAGCTACCGCTCAACCGGGACAGCCCTTATGGTTAGTTTGCTTTTGCAAGAAACAAAATTAAAAAATTATTCCTGTTTTCTAGCGTTCACCGTATACAGCAATTATTTCAGTGATTAAAAAAAAGAAAAAGATGTTTGTTAACGCAGAAAAAAAAAATGTGGCAGCGGTGGGATTCGAACCCACGCCCCCGAAGAGACTGGTGCCTTAAACCAGCGCCTTAGACCGCTCGGCCACTCTACCGACACGGTCGTGGCGTGAAATCGTCATCGTTCCTGACGGCTGCAAATGGCTGCTTTAACCCACGACCGGCTTTTCCGGTCGTGCTTTAACCAAAATGTTTGGAACACGCCTTGTCTGTTGACTAAAACATTTCAGGGTGTCTACCAGCCGGGAAAACCGGGAATTCTCGGGGATTTTGAGCAGTCTGGAAAAAGTCAGGGAAAACTCAGGGAATTTGTGCCTCTATCAGGGAAAATTATCTAATTTTACTGAAAAGGAACGAAAGTCGCGGTAATGCTGTATCGAGTAACCGAGAGGAACGAATGGTCTTTGACGCTGCGTCGTCGGCTGCAGGAGTTGCCAGAGTACAGTCAACGAGCGACTTTCCGGACGCCAGATAATTCGAACGACTTCGCGGCTACATAGGGTCGATGTATGAGAACGTCTGAAAATTCGGATGCAATTGAGAACCCTTCACCGTCAGATTTTCCAGACTTTTGCGGTGACCGCAGGTCCGAAACGGCATTAATAAAAGCCACAACCGCCGCCATTTCGATAACCTCGCCGCCTCGAGGCACACTCGCACGCAGATCTGCTGGCAGGCGTAGGCACCACCGAGGCAGTGCTAGGCCTAGCTGCTTCAAGGTTTGGCATTATCTTCTTGCCGTTCTGTGCCGTGCTTTTCATTGAAAGAATTCGCCGCTGTCAGCAATGGCACCGACACCGCCTTTGTGGCCATTGCGGTTGCCTTTGAAGTTCGGAAAGCACGGCGCGTTGCATAATGCCGGTTCCCGAAAGTCAGCTTCGCTTCGTTATAGCAATGTTACGCTGTGAAGCATAACAAGTGTGGGAAGGTGCAACTGTCACGGGACACAGTATGTGTTCCTTAACTATACACAGGTGCACCCGCCATCTCCTGTCACAGTACGAGCACTGATATGCTCAATAGGTGTACTAACAGGCCTTCAGAGTTTTTTCGGGAGCGCCTGGGGTGATTTGAGCCCTTAAGGGCTGTAAAAAAAATGCATTCATTTTTTTCGGACGTTTTCGCGACCGGAGTCCAAAAAATCGTACGCTGACTGTACAATTGTTCAAGAGGATGCTTCAAATAGTCCGTGTGGCGAACTCGCAGCCGAAGGGGAACAAGAAGACAAAGGACCTATGCATTGAACAATGAACGGGAAACGAAGCATGCCGCCGCTTTTTTGAAGGAGCTTGCACTCTAAAAGCGAAGTGTTGGCTGACGCCGAAATGCAGGTGTCCCTCATCCAAGCAAAAAAAAGAACCTTTAAATAGAGTGAACCACCGTAACACTGAGGTGTTGCGCGCGGGATGAGGGTATATCAGGACAGTTGAGGTTGACTTACCAGCTGTTGCGAGAGAATCTCACTTGTGATGAAGTTCGGACCTCATACCAGTTAGCTTGCCATCAGTTGATTGAAACAGCTCATATTCGAAAATATTCTGTATGCATCTCTTTTTTATTCGTATTATAGAATGTTCGACTTGATTTGCAATGGGTTTTACTATTAATTTTCTTTCGAAGATATTTTATTCGCTTTGCATTTTACTAACCCCTCCATTCTACTTTCTTTTTGAATAAAATAAACACTACCCCTTACTATTCAAATGGGACTACGTTGTTTTTTTTATTTTTGACATGCTTACTAGAGAGTGACACCGTGGGGCGACATGATGTAGGGAGCCCGTCTTGACATGAAACAAAGTTCTAAGTCACTCAGGGAAAGCCTGGAAAACTCGGGGAACTTGGAATTGTCAACTTGGTAGACACCCTGCATTTTATCCGCCAGTCCATAACGCTGACAACGACGAAAGCAAAAGAAGCCAGTTGCCTTCATAACATGTCTTTCGACAGTGACCACGCTTGTCTGCTTGGGACACGTTACCGAGGCGATCATTTAGGAAGGCACCGACGGCAAAATTTTGTACCCCGCTTTTCTTGCTTCTTCGGATAGCTGTCTACCCTGTAACCGTAGTGCCATGCCATAATTAATTGAACGCATCCTCTTTTAAGGTTACCATTTCAGAATGCTCACCAAATGGAGTACGGCTTCTTATAGCGTAATCTTTGTTTAGAAAGTATATCTGTACGTCGCGAAAATCGGAGGTAGTGGCGAAAGCTGGACGCACGAGCCATAACTTCTCTGCACTCCGCACGAAATAGTAAGCTTGGTTTTCAGCTTTCGCTTTTGTTAGGCGATGATTTGTTAGTTCGATGAGAAACTACAAATAACTTTTTCTGTGCTTTCCTTGGATTCATTGCCTGTTGGCTTCGTATGGTTGTGACTAAACACAATCGCGTCCGCTCGCGTCCCCCTTCTTCTCGTTCATGAAATAAAGACGTTATTTTGTCTGACGCTCCGTCTGATTCAGAAGTTAGACAATCTGTTAAATGCACTTTAGGTTTATTTGTAGACGTTAGTAAAGCCTTTGATCAACCAGATTATGACGTTCTTCTTCAGGAGCTTTCAATTTGAGGAATTCGTTGAACGCCCCTAAATTTGTTGAGATCGTTCCTTGAGAACAGACGTTGATGGAGGCGAAACGCGAAAACACCCGTGTACTTAGATTTAAGTGCACGTTAAGCAACCTCAGGTGGTCGAAATTATTCGGGAGCCGCCCATTACGGCGTGCCCCGTAATCAAAACGTGGTTTTGGCACGTAAAACCCCATAATTTAATTTTAAGAACGGTCGTCAGTGCGTATGGTTAGGCAACGAGTAGTCATCTTTACATACTGCAGTCAGAGGCGTGCCGTAGAAGAGCGTGTTAGTACCGATACATTTTATTTTTCTATGGGAACCGTATAGTAAACGTTGATGCAACTGCTGAATTTGTCAGGTAAGCTGATGACTGCACCGTCACTTTATTTGGTCCAGTAGCGAGTGAATTGGTAAAAAGACGCAATATTGCAGTGGGGTAATCTGAGCTGTTGGTCGCAGTGAAACAGACTTAAGTGTAATTTATCTAAAGCAAAACTAATATATTTTTTTTTATGCTGGAAACAATCTTCCTGCGCTAAAAGGCAGCATTTTCTGCAATGTACAGGCAAGGAGTGAACACTGTCGAAGAACATAAGGTCCTTGGTGTGTGACACTGTCAGCACGCTTTACAACACACCCTCGTGGAACGGACACGTATATATACTCTGCAAAATACTGTCTGCAGTTACTGGAGCATTGCCACAATGCGGAGACATTCCTCTGCCGTAAACGAAACGCCTAATCTACCACGTACTTTTTTGCCTGGCATGGAAATTATTGTTGCCATGTGTGGCTGACTACCGCAAAAACAAACCTTTTGAAGATTCTCACTAAATAAATATACAAAGCGATTTCGTCATACTGGAAAGCGTGCACGGCTGAAAGTGCTCCCCCTTATAACGGGGAGCACTTTCAGCTGTAGTGTAAACAAAAGAAACTGAACTTTTTGGCAGCGTCGGGATACGAACCCACGCCCCCGAAGAGACTGGTGCCTTAAACCAGAGCCTTAGAACGCTCGGCCTCGCTACCCACGTATGCGTGCCTAAAACAATCGCCATTGTTGAAAAGACGGCAAACGCCGACTCGTGTACCTTTTCTATGGACAAAGAATCTGGCGAAAAGGAAGAACAAAACAGAAAATGAAAGGAACCTTAATACAACATAAAACGAAAGAACAAGTAAGTCTGGCAATTTTGCGTAATGCTTTTCAGTAGATGTTTAAAGGCTGTTATACGTTTTGCTCAGGACGGCTAATATTCTGCCCGGCAACGCCGCCGACAGCTCCTCATGCATGCTGTCCGCGATTGCGCAGCAAGGAAGCTGTCACGTGGCATAGTCTCTTTTGAACCATAGAGGAATAATGTCTCGCACGCTGTCATGGCGCTAGAAACGGAGAAAACATTGACAACCATGAATACTTTCCGGAGCTTTCCACCGAATCACTATAACTGTACCCTCATTGGTTTCAACGGCTCACATGACTCGTGCTCATATATAGCATGTGCCTTCCAAACTCTTGTCCCGCTGTTTTGTCTGCGCTGGTCGCTATGTTGAACGATAGTCAAAAATAGCTCAGCTTCGAGCTCACCTGCTGCGGCCTCATTCCGATGGGGATGGAATACAAAAGCGCTCGCGTACCGACAGCTTTGGGTGCACACTGACCAACCCTAGGCTATCTAACTCAAACGGTAGTTTACCGCTAACATGTCTCTCATAGCCTCTGTTGTGTTTCGGGAAGTAAGGGACACGATTAATCAATGAGTCAATCAATCTTCATTCATGCGGCTTTAAGATGTGCCGTTCGCATGCACGGAAGAAGGAAAAGGTTCAGGAGGGAGCATCACGGGACAATCTTAAAGCCTATAGTCGTAAAAAATATAAGGAAAGCATTTCATGGGAAATACGACCTCTCCACGTGAGGCGCAAGCAGTAATTCCTATAACAGCGGAGTGCGTAGAGAGTACGGCCAAGAGTAGAGGGGAGAGTCGATAATGATGAGGGCGTCACGTGCAGCTATCGCAAACCAAAATAGATCTGGAAAATCTGGCAACCACGGAGTGCCTACTTTCCGAACGTCGAGGCACATCGGAGAGAAAGAGGAGCGGCGTCAGTGGAGGTTGGGTTATCGGGGCTAGCTGCCTGGCGTCGTGTTCTCGCCTGTACTTTTCTCCTTCCGCCTACTTTGTGAGAGAAAAGAAAAACATCTGGCAGCGGTGGGATTCGAACCCACGCCCCCGCAGAGACTGGTGCCTTAAACCAGCGCCTTAGACCGCTCGGCCACGCTACCCACAGGGAAGCTAGCTCGGCGCAGATCACCGCCTGCCTGTTGCAATCGCCATTCTCGTTTCAGGTGGCCTATTTTTTCCAACACGCGCTTGCTTCCCACCGAACCGGTTACACGCCGATTTCCCGAGGCAACGAGGGAAACTTGAAGCTAATCATTTTGCCAGAGGCTTTGAATTCAAATTCGTTTAGGATATGAAAGCTGAGGTTGCTGAAGAAGGTTATTAGTGTACTTTATTTTATTATATGATATAGTGGCGGTGATCGGACAATTTGTAATTTCTGCCACCGTATTCGCTATAGTAGTAGTAGTAGTAGTAGTAGTAGTAGTAGTAGTAGTAGTAGTAGTAGTAGTAGTAGTAGTAGTAGTAGTAGTAATAATAATAATAATAATAATAATAATAATAATAATAATAATAATAATAATAATAATAATAATAATATAGGCAATCTGAAACTTATAGGTCATTCGAATTCTAGAAAGGAGCATGGACAGTGGTTACTCAGGTCATCGAGCTGATAACTGGGATAAGTACGCCCTGTCACTGGTGCAGCTGTCTCGCAAAAATAAACCCAAATAAAACTAGAAAAACAACTTGTACTACTTGCCATGAACAGTGGCGTAGCCAGAAATTTCGTTCGGGTGTGTGTAGGGGGGGGGGGGGGGAGGGCTCACGTTGTAGCTCGGTCTCCCCCTTATAGAATTTGTCGAGGGACCAAATACGTGAATCGCTGCATTACGATTGCCAAAGATGCTGCAAATGAATTCATGAACGCTATGCCCTGCCAAAACAAGTAAAATATGTATATCCTTATAAAAGAATATACTCGTATGTACCAAAAATTGTGTCCGAAATAACTGATATCAATGCTTCCATGTTTTTTGTCTATTTAATAAGTAAAGAAAGTATCACACGAAATTTAGAAATATATCAGTTTGAATACAGCAAAGCAGTGCATGCCGCTTATATGAACAATGTAAAATCCATAAAAGGAACAAGTTGAGGACAAATATTGTCACGTGGTAGTGACGGTGAAGAAAGAACACAGTAGCAGTACTGTGAAAGACAAAACTAGCTTTTATTGGGCGAACCTGTGCCCACAAAACAGGCTACACTTAAAGCACAACGATAGCGGCGAACACAGTCGGCGATCGTCGAAAATCTGATCAGCGGGTCAAGCGCGTCAGCTTTTATAGATCAGTCGTCGAATGTTCCAGATTAACTGATGGGACCCGCGTGTCTTCCACAAAGTTCTACACCATTCGTGTCATGCGATGAAATCTGATAACACAAGGTTCGGCGACAACAGACACGCGGATAGAAGCGTCGATAACTTTCCAGAAACGTCGGATACATGCAGGCGTGTCCCTCGCTCTGCGATTACAGTTGTTAAGCGGCGAAACGTGGTTGCCCGATAAAGATAAGTACACGTGTCATTACCCCCCTCTTAAAAAGCATCGACCCGATGCTGCAAACAAACGAAAGTAACAAAGAAAAGCACTCGTAGCAAAGAAAACAACAGGGAAGTTCATCAGCGTCCGTAAAATGGTTTAAGGCGCACCACGTGGAGCACTTCAGATCGTGCGCGGCGCCGCTGTGAGTGCGAAATGCCGTCTGGCACGACCTCATAGTCCAGAGCGCCAATACGTCGGATGACCTTGTAGGGTCCGAAATAGCGTCGGAGTAGTTTCTCACTGAGTCCTCGTCGGCGTATCGGTGTCCAAACCCAAACACGGTCGCCGGGCTGGTACTCAACAAAGCGTCGTCGGAGGTTGTAGTGTCGGCTGTCGGTCCTCTGTTGGTTCTTGATCCGTAGGCGGGCGAGCTGTCGGGCTTCTTCGGCGCGCTGGAGATAGCTAGCGACGTCAACATTCTCTTCGTCAGTGACGTGGGGCAGCATGGCGTGGAGCGTCGTCGTCGGGTTCCTGCCGTAAACCAGCTTAAACGGCGTGATCTGTGTTGTTTCTTGCACCGCCGTGTTGTAAGCAAATGTTACGTACGGCAGGACGGCATCCCAGGTCTTGTCTTCGACGTCGACGTACATCGCTAGCATGTCGGCGAGGGTCTTATTCAGCCGCTCCGTAAGGCCATTCGTCTGCGGGTGGTAGGCCGTGGTCCTCCTGTGCCTTGTCTGACTGTATTTCAGAATGGCTTGGGTGAGCTCCGCTGTAAAGGCCGTTCCTCTGTCGGTGATGAGGACTTCTGGGGCGCCATGTCGAAGCAGGATGTTTTCGACAAAAAATTTCGCCACTTCGGCTGCGCTACCTTTCGGCAGTGCTTTAGTTTCAGCGAAGCGGGTGAGGTAGTCTGTCGCCACGACGATCCACTTATTTCCGGTTGTTGACGTCGGAAAGGGTCCCAGCAAGTCCATCCCGATCTGCTGGAATGGTCGGCAAGGAGGCTCGATTGGCTGTAGTAATCCGGCTGGCCTTGTCGGCGGTGTCTTACGTCGCTGACAGTCTCGGCATGTTCTGACATAATGGGCGACGTCGGCGGTCAGGCGCGGCCAATAATACTTTTGTTGTATCCTCGAGAGTGTCCGGGAAAAACCGAAGTGTCCAGCGGTCGGATCGTCATGTAGGGCGTGCAATACTTTTGGACGAAGTCCTGACGGGACAACAAGAAGGTAGTTGGCGCGGACTGGTGAAAAGTTCTTCTTCACGAGGAGATTGTTTTGAAGCGTGAAGGAAGATAGTCCGCGCTTAAATGCCCTGGGGACAACGTCGGTGTGCCCTTCCAAATATTCCACCAGGCCTTTTAGCTCCGGGTCTGCCCGTTGCTGCTCAGCGAAGTCTTCTGCGCTTATCATGCCAAGGAAGGCGTCGTCATCTTCGTCATCTTGCGGCGGCGGGTCAATGGGGGCACGTGATAGGCAATCGGCATCGGAGTGTTTTCGTCCGGTCTTGTAGGTTACAGTGATGTCGTATTCTTGTAGTCTGAGGCTCCACCGCGCCAGTCGTCCTGAAGGATCCTTTATACTCGTTAGCCAACACAAAGCGTGATGGTCACTGACGACTTTGAATGGCCTGCCATAAAGATAAGGGCGAAATTTAGCTGTAGCCCAAACGATGGCGAGGCATTCCTTTTCGGTCGTCGAATAGTTGCCTTCCGCTTTTGACAGCGACCGGCTAGCGTAAGATATCACCTGTTCGACTCCGTTTTTCCTCTGGACTAGAACGGCACCGAGGCATAGGCTACTGGCGTCAGTATGGATTTCTGTATCGGCGTACTCGTCGAAGTGCGCAAGTACCGGTGGCGATTGCATGCGTCGTTTCAGTCCTTCAAATGCGTCGGCCTGCGGCGTTTCCCACTTGAACTCAACATCACATTTAGTTAGACGTGTCAACGGCTCGGCGATGCGTGAAAAGTCCTTGACAAAGCGCCTGTAGTAGGCACACATGCCAAGGAATCTACGCACTGCCTTCTTGTCGGTGGGCTGCGGGAACTTTGCGATGGCAGCTGTTTTCTGCGGGTTGGGGCGTACTCCGGATTTACTGATGACGTGGCCTAGGAACAGAAGCTCGTCGTAAGCGAAGCGGCATTTTTCTGGCTTCAGAGTGAGCCCTGATGACTTGATGGCCTCTAGTACTGTGGCAAGCCGCCTAAGGTGATCGTCGAAATTACCGGCGAATACAACGACGTCATCCAAGTAAACGAGACAGGTCTGCCATTTCAATCCCGCTAAAACCGTGTCCATCACGCGCTGGAACGTTGCAGGCGCCGAGCACAGTCCAAATGGCATAACCTTGAACTCGTAGAGGCCGTCTGGGGTGATGAAGGCGGTCTTTTCGCGATCTCTTTCGTCGACTTCTATTTGCCAATAGCCAGACTTGAGGTCCATCGAGGAGAAGTACTTAGCGTTGCAAAGCCGATCCAATGCGTCGTCTATCCGTGGAAGGGGGTATACGTCCTTCTTCGTGATCTTGTTCAGACGACGATAATCGACGCAGAAACGTAGGGTTCCGTCCTTTTTCTTCACCAGGACAACAGGGGATGCCCACGGGCTTTTCGACGGCTGGATGATGTCGTCGCGCAGCATTTCGTCGACTTGTTCTCTTATAGCTTCGCGTTCTCGCGGCGAAACTCGGTAAGGGCTTTGGCGGAGTGGTCGGGCGTACTCCTCGGTGATTATGCGATGCTTGGCGACTGGTGTTTGTCGAATCCTCGATGTCGTCGAAAAGCAGTCTTTGTATCGTCGGAGCAGACTTCTGAGCTGCTGTTGCTTAATCACTGGGAGACTTGGATTAATGTCGTAGTCTGGTTCGGGAACCGTGGTCGTCGGGGTAGATGTGGCGGAATCCGAGAGGACAAACGCATTACTGGTTTCCACAATTTCCTCGATGTACGCGATCGTCGTGCCCTTGTTGATGTGCATGAACTCCGGGCTGAAGTTTGTCAGCAACACTTCAGTTTTCCCTCCATGCAGTCGAGCGATCCCTCTTGCGACGCAAATTTCACGGTCTAGCAGGAGGCGTTGGTCGCCTTCGATGACACCTTCTACGTCAGCGGGTATTTCGGTGCCGACCGAAATAACAATGCTGGAGCGGGGCGGGATGCTCACTTGGTCTTCGAGCACACTCAAGGCGTGGTGACTACGAGGGCTCTCCGGCGGTATCGCTTTATCTTCCGACAGCGTTATTGACTGCGACTTCAGGTCGATGACTGCGCCGTGTTGGTTCAGGAAGTCCATACCGAGAATGACGTCTCGAGAACACTGTTGGAGGATAACGAAGGTGGCAGGGTAAGTCCGGTCATGAATGGTTATCCTTGCCGTGCAGATTCCAGTCGGCGTAATCAGATGTCCTCCAGCGGTGCGAATTTGAGGGCCTTCCCATGCAGTCTTAACCTTCTTCAACTGGGCGGCGATGTGTCCACTCATGACGGAGTAATCAGCACCGGTGTCCACTAAGGCGGTAACTGCGTGGCCGTCGAGAAGCACGTCGAGGTCGGTGGTTCTTTGTCTGGCGTTGCAGTTAGGTCTTGGCGTCGGATCACGGCTGCGTCGTGGTGAACTGAAGCTGGAACGTCGCGTCGTCAAGTCGTCTTTCGTCGGTGTAGTCTTGGCTTGCTGACTTCGTCGGGACGGCGGCGTGTCGTCATTAGGTCGTCGAGATGGTTTCTTCGTCGACTTCGTCGGCGGCGGAGGATCTTCGTCAGTTCGACGAACAGCAACCGCACCTCCATCGGTTGCTGCTTTTAGTTTTCCGGATATGGGCTCGCTGACCGGCCCCGGGCTGGGCCAGTGTATGGTCGGCGCTGCGGCGACAGGTAGCGGCCTGGTGATGGCGTAATAATAATAATAATAATAATAATAATAATAATAATAATAATAATAATAATAATAATAATATAGGCAATCTGAAACTTATAGGTCATTCGAATTCTAGAAAGGAGCATGGACAGTGGTTACTCAGGTCATCGAGCTGATAACTGGGATAAGTACGCCCTGTCACTGGTGCAGCTGTCTCGCAAAAAAAAAACCAAATAAAACTAGAAAAACAACTTGTACTACTTGCCATGAACAGTGGCGTAGCCAGAAATTTCGTTCGGGTGTGTGTAGGGGGAGGGGGGGGAGGGCTCACGTTGTAGCTCGGTCTCCCCCTTATAGAATTTGTCGAGGGACCAAATACGTGAATCGCTGCATTACGATTGCCAAAGATGCTGCAAATGAATTCATGAACGCTATGCCCTGCCAAAACAAGTAAAATATGTATATCCTTATAAAAGAATATACTCGTATGTACCAAAAATTGTGTCCGAAATAACTGATATCAATGCTTCCATGTTTTTTGTCTATTTAATAAGTAAAGAAAGTATCACACGAAATTTAGAAATATATCAGTTTGAATACAGCAAAGCAGTGCATGCCGCTTATATGAACAATGTAAAATCCATAAAAGGAACAAGTTGAGGACAAATATTGTCACGTGGTAGTGACGGTGAAGAAAGAACACAGTAGCAGTACTGTGAAAGACAAAACTAGCTTTTATTGGGCGAACCTGTGCCCACAAAACAGGCTACACTTAACCCTTTCAGGCGCCACTTGCAATTATGCATAGAAAAAAATCTTTTTTATATATAAACATTCTTTTTGGGACCTAAGAAACACAAAACCATCGAATTCTTGAAAGTTATCATGAAACTTTATTATTTCCAACATCGTACACAATTGTGTACACAGCGCCTCGGTGGTCACAAAATTCACTTGTGGAATGCGAGGAAGCAATTTCTCTCTTTCGTCAGGCACAGTTGCACGGCGCATTTCATGCAGAATATCCGGGTGCCTCGTGTGCACTTCTCGAGCTTGCACCTAATTCGCACCTTCTGGTCGCGAGATTCGGACCAATGGTCAAAGGAGTCGTAGTGCGCGTCGGTGCAAGGAAGCGATATTCTTGCTTTTTTGCCCTATCTTCGGTTGTGGTGCTTGGATCTCTGCAAGAGAAGGCCTTCCACGCTCTTTCTCGGGTAGTACCGACTTAATTAATGCTTCGGCAGCTTGCAAGCAAGCGAAAATTCATCAAATATAGGAGTTTAGCTCTAGGCAGCGTTTGATTGTCACGGTGGTAGTCCAGCCAAGAATTGCAGATACCCAGGTTCACAAAAGGACAAAACACTCTGTGTCCACTTCTTCAGCTTGCGTTCCCCAAGCTAACCCGCAGAACATATGCACCCCCACACAAGTCACTACCTAGAGAGCAGGAGCGATTCCTCCGAGCTCTACAGGTCAATACATTCCCCCACCCAACCAGAAATCACCTCATAGACCCTACAAAATTCTCTCCGCAATGCCGCTTCTGCGCAGAGCCCGGGTCCCTCAGGCACATAGTAGGGGGTTGCAGAGCGGCACCATTAAATCATCCGAACCCTTACCCCACTAACGAGCTTTGGGAGAGAGCCTTGGCCAGCTCCGACCTCGAGGATCAGCAACGGCTGATTGCGAGGGCCCAGGACGCGGCCCGAGCTCAAGGCATCCTGGAATGAGGACGCCTCTCCCTAGCTGCATTTACCTAATAAAAATGTTTATTCTCTCTCTCTCCCCTGCAGCAGCATCTTCCTCTTCTGTGAGATTGGTGAACACAGCTGCAACGCAGGCGTCGGTCGCTTCGCACGTGGCTTCTTCTTCGTCACTTTCCGCAACGTCTGAAACATTTATCAGCAATGAGCTCCAAAAGCCTTTCAGGTGTCTTTTGGGTTTTCTTATACTTGTTTGCAATGTAGAAAGAATGACGAATGGCCAAAAAACCTGGAAAGAAAATCAAAGCAACTCTCAGCGTTCTTCATTTCTGCAGCGGCCACGGCGCTTTGTACACAATCGTGTACACATGCGCGTGCGAGCGTTAGCGTTCGGTCATCTCCTCAGAAAGGATAAAATTATCACTCCTCGGTACTTCATATGATGCACAAGCGCGTCTAATTTTTTTTCGCTTGCCACAATGAAATAAAGCGGCTCTAAAAGAATAAGAACTTGACTCACCGCTCTTTGCTGCTCCGGCGTCCGCCATTTCTTGTTTTGATATGAACATCTTCACCGAAATGCGACAGATGGTGCCCAAAATGCACATGGTTGTCAGTTTAAAGTTTGGGAATGTGCTAAAGCCAACCTAATAGAAAATTGCGCGCCCTAAACGCGAAAAAACACCAGAAGTACAATGTACACAATTGTGTACAAGGCGCCTTAAAGGGTTAAAGCACAACGATAGCGGCGAACACAGTCGGCGATCGTCGAAAATCTGATCAGCGGGTCAAGCGCGTCGGCTTTTATAGATCAGTCGTCGAATGTTCCAGATTAACTGATGGGACCCGCGTGTCTTCCACAAAGTTCTACACCATTCGTGTCACGCGATGAAATCTGATAACACAAGGTTCGGCGACAACAGACACGCGGATAGAAGCGTCGATAACTTTCCAGAAACGTCGGATACATGCAGGCGTGTCCCTCGCTCTGCGATTACAGTTGTTAAGCGGCGAAACGTGGTTGCCCGATAAAGATAAGTACACGTGTCAATATTTTAATGACACTTTGCCATTCAAGAGCCTTGTTTACATTTTTGTACATATGCAACGGCCAGGGAAAAATCTCAATGACGTTGTCCTTTGTCCCAATATATTGCGCAGGAGCAGCTATAACCAGTGGTATATTGGGAGTAATTGCACCGAAATTACAGTCGCAACAGAGAGCACACATAAAAAGCAGTTCTGCACTATATACGAGGGTGAGCCAAATGAATGTGAGCCAATGCGAATATATGACTGACGGGGTACTTTATTTAAAGTAGTCTTCATGAGCATTTACACATTTGTCCCACTGACTAACGAGTCGCATGATTACCGCTCATAAAGCTGCTTGGGTTACGTTTCAAAAAGTCTGTAACTCTTTCACGTCATTGTCCGATGCAAATCTGGTTCCCTTGAGCTGATTTTTCAATTGCGCCAAAATGTGGAAGTCGCAAGGCGACAGGTCTGGGCTTTATGGCGGATGCATGCAGCGTTTCCCACTGGTACTTTGCCCGTTTTGCGTCAACCACATCAGTGACGTGGGGACGGGCATTGTCGTGAAGCAAGATGACCCCATTCGCCAATTTTCCACGTCGGTTGTTCTTGATTCCGACACGCAGCCGATCCGGAATTTCACCATATCGGAAACGATTGATAGTCTCTCCAGGCTTAGCAAATTCAATCAGTAGTGACCCCTGGCCATCTAAAAAAAGTCAACAACACATTTCCGGCGGAAATGACGGCCTTTGATTTCTTTGGGTGGTGGTGAATTCGAATGTTTCCACTGTAAGCTTTGGCATCGTGTTCCAGGCTCGTAGTAGTGGCACCATGATTCGTCTCTAGTTACAATTGCAGGCGAGAAGTCGTCACCTTCATTGTGATACCGGATCAGATGAGCCAAGGCAGTGCCGAACCTCCCCGTCTACTGGCGGTGGTTGAAAATCTTGGGCATCCGTTGCGCATACAAGAGCCGACAACCGAGTTGTTCATGAATTATGGTGTGAACCGAACCGTGACTCATGTTCGCACGCTTTGCTAGTTCGTCGATGCTTATCCTCCGTTCTTGTCTAATCAGCTCATGAACATTTACAACTGTGTTGGGGGTGATTGCACTGTGGCTTTGGCCCGGTCTTGGATCGTCATTGCAACTTTCACAATTTTCTTTGAACCGTTTTCTCCAACGCTTCACAGTGGCCAATGAAATGCAATGTTCACCGTATATGAGAGATGCCTGTGTGCTACGCGCATGCCTCGAAGATAATGAACGGGAGCATTATTGCGCGGTTTGGGTTGGTTCACTTTCATTTGACTCGCCCTTGTACATTAGAATTGCGAAGATACAGTTTGGTAAATGCGAAAAAAGTGTCACTGGAAATAAAGTTCCACTGCACGCATCGCAACAATATATTTAAATATACGTATAAATCTCCAATAAATCTACGTACCTAAGCAAGTGGCTACTTCGGCGTCGATTCTAGGAACGCTAGAGGAGAGATGCTGGTAGAATTCGCAGAAAGGTATAGGCTGCGAATAATGAATGCCTTCTTCAGGAAGCGTAGCAACAGAAAGTGGACCTGCAAAAGTCCTAATGGTGAAACAGGAAATGAAATAGATTTCATACTTTCTACCAATCCCAGCGTATTGAAGCATATTGAAGTGTTAAGTACAGTGCAGTGATCATAGGTTGGTGAGGTCTAGGATTCACTTCAATTTGGAGAGATAAAGGATTAAATTGGTCAGGAAGAAACAGGCCAACCTAGGCGCAGTAAAGGTAAAAGCAGACCAATCAAGGCTGCTACTTGCAAACAAATATGCAGCCTTAGGACAGGGAGACGAAGATGACATAGAGGTAATGAATGAAATTGTAACTTGGCTGGCTTCAGAGGCAGCATTGAAATGGGAGGTGGGGCACCAAGGCAACCAGTACGCAAGCTTTCCCAAATAAGAAAGGACATAATAAAGGAACGACAAAGAATGAAAGTGTCCAACTCAAGAGATAAGATAAAATTTGCGCAACTGTCAAAACTGATCAATAATGAGAAAATAAGGGATATTTGAAATTACAACGTGACAAAGACTGAGGATGGATGGATGGATGAAAAACTTTATTAGGGTCCTTTAGGGCGCGCACTAGACTGAGGAAGCCTTAAAAAATGGACGCAGCATGAAATCAATGAAAAGTAAACTTGGCATAGGACAAACCAAAATGTATGCACTGAGAGATAAGCAGGGTAGTATGACCATCAATCTCGAAGGCATAGTAAAAGCAGGGGGAGAATCTTATACTGACCTGTACAGTACCCAGAGGAGCCACGATACCTCCATTCTAAGCAGTAATGAACAGGTTGCAAAGACTAGTTCTATAACTACGAATGAGGTTAGAAGGACCTTGCAAGACATGAAGCGGGGAAAAGCGGCATTATTATTATTACTGTTATTATATTATACTGTTATTATTATTATTATTATTATTATTATTATTATTATTTCTTTTGAACACATATACACATATACACAGTTAACAGGAAAGGGAAAGCGAGGAGCAAGCTGGCAACTGCCACCGGAAGGGGCACAACGCCTGCCTACTCTTCTGAAGGGAGGTGACAGCAACATAGAAATGGAAGAATAGGAAGGAGAGGAGGAAAAAGGAAAGAGGAAAGGAAGAGCAACAGGACAAATCTAAAGATTAAAGTAGAACTCTGCAGCCGGAATTAAAGTGACACCGCGTCGAACACCCTCCACAATTATCAACCACATCCATGGCTAGTTCGCGATGCGACTAATTGTGTTCTCCACGATGAGACGCCAAGTACAGCTGCACGTAATCACCGTTTTACCGGTAGTTGGTTCACTATATACACTACAAGGTGTTTGAACCGGCCACCTCCCATCTTCGAAGGAAGAAGCGTTAGGGCACAGTACTGATCACACACAGTAGGGCCGGTCACTGAAGGTCACGCTACTACAGAATGTTGAATGTTTATGCTACAAACGTGAACCTAAGTTAGTTAACTCTATAAAGGTTAGTAGGGCGCGATGAGCCTGATCACGTTTAGATGCACAATCACTGGGGTATAAACGTTCCTCGAGTGTCGCGAACCGCAGGCCAAGGAGATGATAGTTTCTCACTAGCCAGATGCGCTGCGCACTGAAAGCGGGACATTCAAATATAAGGTGCTGAAGTGTCTCGTAGCAGCCACAAGACGTACACAATGGACTTTCCACACGCCCTTGTCTGTATAAACGTTCGTGCAGGTTCACGCAACCAACCCTCAGCTTGAGCAGTTGTGCTCTAGCGCAACTAGGCAAGCCTCGACCAAGAACACGGCGCGGGAACGTTCCATTTGCGAAGCGCTTATCTGAATGCTGCTTGAGTTGGTGGCGACGAATCAGCAGACGAGCGTCATCAAGTTTGCACGAAATTTCTGGGCAGTCACAGTTGTTAAGAACGCAGCAGGAGAACATGGAATAACAAGCCGCGTTTACATGAATGCGACAGTGTCGCATCGCATCGCATTTCTAGCGCATCACATTCATGTAAACAGCAGTAATTCGCTAGAAAAGCGCATCGCATTAATGCGCCAGGCGAGGGTCGAGTGGACTCTCGCAAAGCATGTAAACGCAGGATCGTCGCATTAGGAATGATGGGAAGGAATTGCCAAACAACATGGCGGCGGTCCCGGCTGCCCGCTTCGAAATTAATTTGGCGTTGCTTTTGTAAAATGCACTTCGTTCGCAGCAATGGAATGTGTAAACGGCTTTCGCTTAGTCTCAGGCCGCTTCGACGACAGGGTATTATGGATAACCTTGTGGTGTTTTCGAGATCGCTTCTCGTTTCGAACGAGGCGAAGCCTAATGAAAGAAATATTCTAGATGTCAGCGCTACCTATCGCTATAGTCGGAAAGTAGCCGCAACGACGACTAATGGCCTCCGAGATCCAAAGATCTCGCTGGCCAGCTAAAGCTGCAAAAAACGTGCGCTGCTTCGCGTCCGCTACACTATAGCGTATAGCGTACGCTATAAGTTGCGTACGCTAAACTAAAACGGTCTATTTCTCGGCACTCAACCACCAACGTGCACTCGGCCCACAACCGGAAACCAGTTGCACCGGAAGTCGGTTGCACTTCACTTATACGACACCATGTGGCGCTACGTTTTTGCGAGAGTTAAGGCGCTACATGTAAACGGCGTCGCATCACCTTTCCCAAATGCGCTTGGAAATGCGATGCGCCACTGTCGCATTCATGTAAACGGGGCTTGTTTCAAAAATCAAATCAAATAAAATGTTTTATTTCCAACAAACTTGTTGGGGGTCCCCCAGGCGAAAAGCTGCGACATACAGCTTGAATGTGCCTGAAGGCCCTCACATGGCAGCAATAAGTCAACAATGGAAACACTGAGCTATTAGGGCATACAAATACAATGGGTCACATTTACAATGATTACAAAGATCACATTTCGAAAATACGTTTACAAAAATACGCTCTAATCTGTTTGCGAGTCAAGGTATTTATTATAACATTTTCTTTCCCAAATTTATTTAACAGTGAAGGTAGCGCGTGTCTTCGCGACGGCATGAGGTACTTTGTACGCTTGTACGGTACTAACCACCTGTCTTTGCTGCGGGTACGCGCATCACTTCTGTCATATTAAAGTCGTGACGTATTTTTTAAAAACGCTTTAAGATTTTCGGAGCCGAAGGAAAAAGAATACAGTAGCCTGTATTCATAAATGTTAGTTACTTGTATTATGTCATAACTTCCAAAAAGTTGTGCAGTAGAATGGAAATAAGGTACATTCGCTACATGTCGAAGTGCTCGTTTTTGAAGTTGAAGAAGTGCATTAAGGTTACGTTTCGTGGTGATAGCCCATACAAGCGCACAATAATTCATATACGATTCAAACAAGGCGTAATATATCTGCAATCTTACTTTCTCTGGAAAAAAACGACGGCAACGGGACAATGCACCTGCGGCAGATGACGATGATTTAATAACTAGTTCATTGTGATATGTCCAGTTCATATCTTCTTAATCAAAGATGGAGGAGACATAATGCTTGAAAAGCTGGCGGCTTTCTATACGAAATGTCTATCGACTTCAAGGGTCCCAGAGAAGTGGAAGAATGCAAGCATTATACTAATCGACAAAAAGGGAGACGTTAAAGAATTGAAAAATTATAGGCGCATTAGCTTACTCCCAGTATTATATCAAAGATTCACCAAGATAATTTCTAATAGAATAAGGGGAACGGTGGACTTTAGTCAACCAAGACAACAGGCTGCCTTCAGGAAGAGATACTCTACAATGGATCGCATCTGTGCAGATAATCGAGAAATCCGCAGAGTACAATCAGCCTCTCCATATGGCTTTCATAGATTACGTAAAGGATTTTGATTCAGTAGAGATACGAGCAGTCATAGAGGCATTGCGTAATCAAGGAGTACCGCCCGCTTACGTAGATATCTTAGAAAATATCTAAAGGTATTTCATAGCTACATTAATTCTCCACACGAAAAGTAGGAATATACCTATAAAGAAAGGGGTCAGACAAGGATACACAATCTCTCCAATGCTATTCACTGCGTGCTTGGAAGAAGTGTTCAAGCTGTTGAACTGGGAAGGCTTAGGAGTAAGGATCGACGGTGAATATCTCAGCAACCTTCGGTTCGCCGATGACATTGTTCAATTCAGCAATACTGCAGACGAGTTACAACAAATGATTGACGACCTTAACAGAGAGAGCGCAAGAGTGGGGTTGAAGATTAATATGCAGAAGACAAAGATAATGATGAATAGCCGGACAAGCGAACAAGAGTTCAGGATCGCCAGTCAGCCTCTAGAGCCTGTGAAGGAGTACGTTTACTTAGGTCAACTAATCACAGCGAACCCCGATCATGAGAAGGAAATTCTTAGAAGAATAAAAATGGGTTAATCGATCACGGCAGACATTGTCAACTCCGGACTAGAAGCTTACCATTATCATTGAGAAAGAAGGTGTACAACCAGTGCATTTTACCAGTGCTGAAATATGGGGTGGAGACTTCGAGACTGAAAAAGAAACTTGAGAACAAGTTAAGGATCGCGCAAAGAGCGATGGAAAGAAGAATGCTAGGCATAGCGTTAAAAGACAGAAAGAGAGTGGTTTGGATAAGGGAGAACACGGGTATAGCCGGTATTCTAATTAACAGTAAGAGAAAAAAATGGAGTTGGGCAGGTCATGTAAGGCGCAGGTTAGATAACCGTTGGACCACTAGGGTTATACAGAATGGGTACGAAGAGAAGGGAAGCAAGTCGAGGACGGCAGAAGACTAGGTGGGACGATAAAATTATGAAATTCACGGGCGCTAGCTGGAATCGGTTGGCGCAGGGCAGGGACAATTGGAGATCGCAAGGAGATGCCTTCGTCCTACAGTGGACATAAAATAGGCTGATGAAGGTGATGATCTAATAAAAGGTCACTGCTTTATGCAATCCGTCAAACAAGGCAGATAAACATGTTGCGCCATCACAGATTCACATATCACAGAATCCTAAGGCCAGCTCCCCCCCTTCCCCTCTCTCACGCGAAAGCGTTGCAATCCGTCGAGTCCCCACAGTGATGGCGGTAAGCGACCATTGTTTCTTTTTCTCGCCTGCTAGCCGAAAAGCGCCCAAAAATATGCAAGGCGAAAATCCACTCGGCCAGATAAAAACGAATGCGCACCAAAGTGGCAGCGTGGTGGTCGGGGCAACACTAGAAAATCCATGCGCTCTGGCTGGCTGTGGCCGCCCGCGGGAAGCGAAAGCAAGAAAATTGAAGAGGCTGAATGTGTCCTCGCGAATAAAAGTCGAAGTAGAAAAATAAATGATAATGTAGTTACCTTTGCTGGCTTTAGTGTCTTGACATAGATGCCTTGTGCAGGTGAAAAAGATGTTGGTATTCTTTTCCGTGAAATGACGGCACAAATGAACCACCACAACGCTTCGTCTCCTTGGACCTCGCTGCGTGCTTTGTCAGCTTGCCTGATTGCGTGTTGATTACGTTTGTCTCGCTGTATGGTGCGATGTACGACTTTAAAGTGTCAGTGCACCTTTGGCGTCAAATGTTTGTAACAACAAGAAACCCCCAAAGTTCCGAAATTGAAAGTCTAAAGCACGACTTTGGAAATGTCAATGCACCTTTCGCATCAAAAGTTTATGAAAATTTTACACCCATAAAGTTTGGAGTATAAATCCATGCACTCCGTAGATCCATCGGCCTACACGAGATGCCGCGACGAGCCCGCTCGCCATAAAAACGCCCTCGCAACTTTGTGCTCGGATGAGGCTCCTTGCGTTATGTGACTCCTGGTGCATGGGCGTTGCCGCGAAATCCAGCCAGAGTTTGCAGTGTTCTTGGTGAAATGTCTTTTCGAACGTAAAAAGGACATTCAGAATGATTTCCGGCGCTGGGGGTTGTTTTGGTTGGCGGCGCATGACATCACGAAAAAAAAATTTTGGGGGGTGGGTGTGCTAAACATAGGACCTCCCCCCCCCTCCCCCCCCCCCCCCCCTGGATACGCCCCTAACCATGAAGTTATCTTAGGTTTTCTGAATATGGCGTATTGCTCTTTGCGGAATTTATGGGAATTCAGCGCAGCAGAGGGGGAGCTCGCGAAAACCGTCCCTCAGCGCTGTGAGTGAGAAAGCGCCGTAATTTTTAGTCTCGCAAACAAACCGTGGTTTTGCAGGGAGCATGAATAACATGCGACTCTGGCGTGGCCTTCTTTGTGTGCGTTTAGAAATAGTTTATTTCAACAAGGGGCGATACAAACACTGAGTCACAATCACGGCACAATTCCACCTGGACGACAACATATACAAAAAACGAAGCATCGTACGCACGGTACGTTTTCAAAGTAGTCTCCGAGTCCTCACTCACTAACATATAACCACATAGGCCCACGGAAAGGGACAGTTACACATAAACTGATTGTAACATGTATAAAATGATGTTCAGTATATACAGTGTGCACAATGGTTATGTGCAATGATAATGTGACAGAGACACTTTACATAATTTTGAAGTGATGCTATGTTCTATGAATGTGAATATTAACGCGGGATTCGGTGGCGGCTTCGGACGTCGCTTCGGCAAGATTATTTTCGAACCACGCATACCCAGGCCCTCCATGTGACGCAAGAAATTTATCGAACTAATTGAATTTCTCAATAAAATAAGTGGAAAATTCGTAAACTACGAATTACAAACAGTCCACAGACATGGCAGCTCTCGGGGTGTAATTTCACTATACGAGAAAACATAATTCTGTTACGCGAAAACTCAAAGAAACCGCTTTTCCAGTGTTTCTAGAACGCGCAGACCTGCCGCGCCGTCAGCCATTTGCGCGCGCTGGAGCGCAGGTGTCTCGGGGGCCCGGAGTGGCGTATCCGGTTGCTTGCAATACCTCCATCTGGCGCTCGCCTCCACCGCATGGCAGCCCATGCAAGAGGCCGCGTTTCTACCACAAAGCCCGCCTTCGTGAATAGTCTTTCTCGGTAAACATTACGGTTGCATACGCTCTAGTTACCAGGATGCGTGAAAAGCAGTCAGGAATATTTGAATGCTATCAAGTTCCACTCCAGGCGAAGCTTAAGCATCCCCTAAATTTTTGAGAACGGTGAAGAGGCTACGATTAACGAGGACGAATTATCTTGTGAAAAGACGCCTTTAAAGTATTCTGCGGGGAGAAATGGGAGCCACCAGCATCTACAAGCGTATAGCACCGATAGCGTTGCGGTACACATAAATGAGGCTGAATAGTAGTTATTTTGTTTGCATGCCCTGCAAATCTCCATAGCTCGATATATTTGATCCACCATCATTGTATAAAATAAAACAATAAACCCACAATTTTACCTCATTAACCAAATAATGCAGCACAAAAAAGCAAAAAAAAAACAAAACAGAATGACTTAATTTCACTCCATTTACAGAAGGGGGTGTATTAGTGTGAAAACCTTGCGCCGTGAAATGGAGTTAGAATGCACTTTCTCTACATGCGCATCTACATCGTGTTGTTTTCGTGCGCCTGTGTTCATTCGACATCCGGTATTTAGAATTTTTCGCCTGGTTGATGTATGGTACATAACTTACATTATTGTTAAATTATATCTATCATTTGCAATAACATGCTCTTATGAAGCGTAACTTTTCTCTAATGCTGTGTTTTTGTCTTTTCTTTGTCTCCCGTGTGACGTTGTATTGCCCATAGATATTAAAATGCACTTCATATAGCTATCCGAGCAACCGCCAGTTTTACTTCCTTCAGTAAATCATGACGCAAGTTGCAATGCCCTCAACAAATAAATGAGCGAATCTACTCCTGTAAAGGTTTCTAACCGCTAATGCTGACAGGAAAAGTCGCCGTGCAAACTTGAATCTTATCAATGTCACATGCTCTCGCGATGTGGAAGCAGTATTCTGGGTGTTATGTTTGTGCAGAGTTCGCGTTTTGATTTATGTAATTCAACAAGGTTGTCGTGCCGAACAAGCGCAGTTATCTAAACAGGTAGATAAATGTTCTCAATATATTTCATTTTTGCACTAATCTGCAGTGTAGTATTATAGGTAAATCCAATATATAAAGAAATATAACGAGAAAAGTGGGAAATAAATGAAGTTATGGTAAAAGCTTTTGCCGGTATAGAACGTTACACCTGTACAGGTTCATCGGTAAATAATAAGTGTGCTCAGGCCACTGACACAAATACTGCGCCTCCGTTTCATTGCAGGAAAAAAAGATAATAGCATATCTAGAGAAACCCTCTTAGGAAACTGAATAGCAATTGCTCCACTTGTAACACCAGAGGAACCTATTCCAGAAATGAATATTTGCTCCATATAAATATTACTTCATTTCTGGAATAGGTTCCTCTGGTGTTACAAGTGGAGCAATTGCTATTCAGTTTCCTAAGAGGGTTTCTCTAGATATGCTATTATCTTTTTTTCCGACGTTGATAACCGAAGGCATTTGCTATGGATCCCGGCACACACTGGAATGAGCACCCCCAACGAAGCGGCTCACGGCGTTGCTCGAGGCCTGACTCACCGAGCAGCATCGGAGGAAGAGCCCCCGGGGGGTACTGGAAACGTCTGGGCATGGGAGGATCGTATGACCACTTTTCACGACATCACGGCACACTACCAATTACAAAGACGCATATTCCCTCACGCTAGGTTAGACAGGACGCAAGCAGTACACTTCAGACAATTACAAACAGACTCTTACAGAAACCCCAGACTCATGCACGCCATGTATCCAGACATGTACACTACAAACAGATGCACATCGTGTGGCGAGGTTGCCACACTAAATCACATGCTATGGGAGTGTCGGGACCTAACAAACAAGTTGGGCAGTGCCGACCCCTCCGTCTCTTCCACCGCCAGCCTCCAGTCACGCTGGATGACCGCACTGCTCAGCTCTGACCTGACAGCACAACTCTGGGCCGTCCAGCGAGCCGAGGAAGCCGCTTCGAGACAAGGTCTCGGAACCGCGTCCGCGGCGGGTGCCCAGACCCACTAAAAGACGCCGGACTCAAATCTTGCTGATTTGAAATTAAAGTTTACGCTCTCTCTCTCCATATAAAGCCCCTAAAAACCGTTGCGACTACGGAAGGCATATTTTCTCCAGTTTGAATACCTAAAAATCTATACCTGAAATGAAGTAATATTCGCTCCAATGGGAACATCTCAAAAACTTCTGCGAGAAATGAAGTATTATATACGACAATCTGAACACCACGAAGACTCATGGGAGAGATTGGGTGAACTCCATGCGAATGCGGTACATCGCACTCTCATTCGTGAATTGCGGTAGGAGGCGTTTGCTCCCATTTGGGCTTATTTCCGTTTAATGTGTAGATGGCAGCACTTCAGAACAAGCCACCGACGCTGCCAAGCCACGTTGTTTCGTAACCGTCGTTGTTGCCACTTTACAGTCTCCTCGCAATTATTTCGCACTAAGAAAACGTTTATATTTCTGGTGCCGTCGGCTGCGATGCGAGAATGGGTTGCGCCGTCGGTATAGCTGGGTTCTGCAGCTGTACGACTATGGACATCGGCTGTCATAAAATTAACATTGCGCATCAGTTTACTATAGCCGACATCATGGGAATTGAAGTCGCAGAGCCAATGTCTGCGTCTCCGGTTCCGCGGACGCGCTGGTGCATCGTGGTTACGGGGATACTGCAGTAAAAATGAAGTGTTAACCGTTTATGTTCGCTGTGAGATTGTATAATTAACAATGTCATTATCCGCCTTTTCGTTTTGTCATTGTACAGAGGCACTGTGTCAAATGCGCGTACCGGACGAACACCAATGGGCATTTATTTATGCTAGCACTAATTTGTGTGTGTATATATATATATAATCTTAATGCCGGGGGTATATAATATTGTACTATAGAGGCATGTTCTCGGACGTGCCCATTTACGCTATCAATAAAATCAAATGCGCACGGATATTTTGTCGGAAAGTTGAGATATTAGTTGATATGCCGTGCGATCGTGTCTGCCTGAATTTAACATCGCCGTCATTCATGCCTGTAGTTTTCACAAAAAATAATAGAATGATAGGGCTAGATTACGGCTACTGTAGTTGTGGCAAATAACCACGCAGGAATAACGGACGGCCTTCAAGTTCTTTTATTTTATTTTTTTCAAGGCCCGTCCGCCCACCGTATTACCGCCGGCGATTTTCTTTTGTTTGTATGGCTAAACAATGCGCGTGCTGTCCGCTAATTGGGCAACCTGTGGAAGTTGTCAACTCCAGCACAGGTTCTATGCGTCCCTTTGCACATTACCATGTGCATTGCCTTCAATGCTTTTTTTCAAGTTTAATTCCTAGGCGATTACGTAAAATATTCATCCCTGTTATAAAGTAAGATACACGCAGAACAGTGTGGAAGTAGTTTGAGCACGCTCTCTTCACGGCTCGCTTTCGCCGGATTCATGCGTAAGAACATTTTTAAGATTTTCACTTGAAGGTGAATTTAGGGAGAGATATAGTTTGTACTTTGCCGCTGTGGCATCGGTAGACCCTCCGCGCAAGCTATATATGACCTGCGCGGGACGTGAGTTGTGGATTCTGAGAGATCTTTCTCATATATATTTTATAAAGTTAGATAGAAACCAGTGTTCTTGTGGCAGTCGGGTGCGCTAAGAGGGAAGCGTCGCGACTTATTTTATTTCTGCGAAAAGGTATGATTCCAAATGAAATTTGCCGAAATTGCCATGCGAAACCGACACACCCAATACTCGACTACTGCGGGTGATTAACTATCATCGCGTTAGTAAAAATCCGCGAACTGGTGTGGCAGATTGCGCGTGTACAGAGTGTCACTGTGTGATGATGTGAATAATGACGGTGCAGATTTATTGGTGTCGCCACTGGTGACATCGCAATATGTTCCTATGGAGTAAAACTTACAGGCGGGTAAGTTCATAGCGGTACTATGTTCGCAGTAGATATATACATAGTGTATAAGTAGGTATGTACACTTATTGTACTACGTTCCTAATACCAACACCTTCATAGTAGTACTGTAGACGTAGTATAATGCTTTGACGAGTAACGCCTTCTCTCTGTATATTTAGTAGCTATATAGCAGAGTGGTCAGAGTGGTCAGCGTCTGAGCGCTTCTTCCCTAACCTGTTTTTCATTCGCAGGCTTAGCACCAAAAAGCCGTCCAAATACAGGCAAACAAGTGTCAAAAGAACGGCATGGTTAGACCTCGATGATAATTCGCTCTTTAGAGGACGTCGTATAATCAGTGCTGTTACAAACGAGGTCACGTACGGTTTTCTTGCTTCATATGTTACTGTATGCGGGCGTTGCTTATTTTAATTACGTCTAAAAATTGGTCAAGATACTAAGGCTGCTTTAAAACTCTTTTGCTCGGGGAAAACTTCGATTTTCCTTCAAAAACATGTAAAGCGCGGAAATGCTTTTAGAAGACAGAGCGATCTAAATAAAATTTGTATGCTCCAAATATGTGACGGCGGCGACTCGACATCGCCCTGGCAACTCCGAAATTCTACGGTCTTCCTCCTCTGGACTCCGGCACACACCGATGTCCCGCTCGCGGGCAACGAGGCGGCCCACGCCACGGCTCGAGGCCTCACACGCCGAGCCGCCGTAAATTATGTGGCCGCCACCTCCGCCCCCGAGAGTGCGGGATCGGATCTGCCGGATCGGGACACTACGGCACAAATGCAGCAACAAGAATCGCAGCGGGCGTGAGGCGATCGCCTAACTACGTTCAGAGACCTCAGCCAATACTACAGACTCGAAATACGCACATTCCCGCCACCGCACGATAAATTAAACAGGAACGAGGCCGTAACTTTACGCTTGCTCCAGACACACACCTACCCTAGCCCCGCCGTCTTAGATCACTGCTACCCGGGTTTATGTCCCATTAATGTATGTAAAGCGTGCGGACAAAGAGCAACGCTGCGACACGTGCTCTGGGAATGTGCCGGCAACAACGTCAATGAAACCACCTCCGTTCGGCAACGCGCCCACAATCGCGGCCGTTGCCTGAGTACGGGAAGCCTCGAGCTCGCTTCTTCTCGACGCCGCTCAGACTGCGGGAGCCGCCGGGTACCTTCTCCGTCGGCGTCGCCGCCGCAGGGAGGCGGCTCTCAAAAGTTCAGAGTTGGCCGACCAGCTCTGGGCCATCCGGCAAGCCGAAGATGTCGCCCGAGTCCAAGGACTTCGAGCCGCCACCTCAGGCCACCTCAACAAAAGCTTCCGCACCATTCTTTAATCAAGTTTCTTCTTCTTCTGCGTTTGAGAAAGGTAACTCCCATTGCCTGTAGGAAGTTCAACTTTCATTTATTGCTTGGAAGCTTTCGCACACATTTCAAAACACAAACAATTAAAAAAAAATTGAAGTACGACAAACCCAGATGTCTCAGTTCTGTGAATTGCATCTGTTAGAGCATAAAAAGCAGACAAAATTGAAAATGTGAATTCACAGGTTACGCGCAATCGTTACGTTTACGATGCTTTTGCGAAAGCGCTACTCACAAATTAGGGAAAACACAGGGAAGGCGAGAGATGGAAATTCAAGACGGCGAGCAAAAAGATGCAAGGTGAAAGTCGGAGAATGTTCTGGCTTTCACCTTGTTCTAGTTTTGACTTGTGATTTCCTTATAGCATTCCTTATAGCCCTCTCTCTGCTCAAACTCACAAATAGGTGACAAATTTAAAGTGGCTTCTAATACAAGAATTTTCCCCCACTTCAGACGTATTATAAGGTGCTTTTTAGAAAATTGTGAACTCGTTTTTTTATGCTTGTGTTGGAGATGTGATCTTGATACTTGACCGGTATTTTCAGAACTTCTTGCATAAATATGATGAAGTAAAGGTGTTTTAGTCGCCTTATCGTATTCTTTTAACTGCAACCAACGTAATCAAGATTACCGCACTTGTTGCCGAGAACAACAATTTCTCTGTTTCGGCGTATTCACATTGCACACATAGAGACAGAAATTTCAACAAGAGCGGACACTCCCATAGAGCCCAGCGGCCGAATTGACTGTAGCACCCCAAGCGGATGTTGTTGACTTCTTCCGGTTTCGGTTTTGGGCGCGCGCGTTTTGAACACCAGTTGGTACCCGCCGCGCTGGCTCTGCTGCTCGCCACGGCATTCATTTTTTTTTTTCGCTTCTGCTGAACCTCGCGTGGCCTTGGCGTGGAATCGTTTCGTTATTAAGTAGAAATGATTGCGATTGACCTTTACAAGACTGCACCGAATCTGTCAGGTGCAATTTCATAAAGAAAACGAAAGACGTCTTCTGAAATGATGAAATGTTTATTTTGCTCTATATAAATGCTCGTTCCGGGCTTCTTCTGCACTCATCCAAAGTTGCGGCACCAGGTAAGCAGCAGTCGTTGCCGTACGATGCTCCACCGGATGCCATCAGCTGAAAGAAAGTAAATTACAAGCATGTATCATTTCGGTATATTGACCTAACAGGAGTATTGCGTGTAGAGGCAAAACGTGCGTAAGTGGTGAATAAGCGGCATTACAGATAAATTCACTTTTACGTACATTTCGCAGCAAAGACAATGCCATAAAATCTGAACATCCGATTTTCAAGCACCCCTCCTTTCCCGGGCATTATTTAAGTGCACAAATACACGGGTGACTGCGCGTTTCCAAAACAACTTGGCCTCAGTCGACAGGATGGTACGCCAAGTACACAAAGGTGGCTACAACACAGGCTCAGCCAGACCATGCTACTCGCTCGAAGAATGCCTTCTAATCGCACTCAAGTCAGACTCGTAGGTGCAAAGCCTGTTTTCAGTCGCTCAGAACACATAAATGGCATGTTCTTGAGCTCCTCCGTGTTATCTTTTACGCATCCTGCCGGCGCATGCAACACTCCCGTGTTATCACTCTCGGCAATCGCTCGTCGCGTTTTCGAGAAGCGTGAGTACCGAAATAAGGTATATGTTGTTGCAGGGCTATAAAATGCGTCACAAGCTTGTCCCACTAAAATTCAGTACACGCAAAACTCACTCACTACGGCTGGCTTGCTTTTTTGCTAAAAGCTTCACAACCCCAGGCGCGGCGAGAAAGCCTCAAGATATCCCAAAAAGTTACCAAATAAATTACAATACTTTTTTCGGGTCAGAGAATGCGTCACGAACTTCTACCAGTAAGATTCAGTACACGCGAAACTAACTGCGGCACATAGCCGAGCTGCTTTTCGCTAACTGCGTCAATAAGCCGGGCGCGGCAACCGTGCTTCTAAACTACCACAAATATAACGACGCTAGATACAATAATGTTGGGGACAACAGAATGCGCGAAAACTTGTCTTAGGCGCTACGACGTAGTACACGCATGTAGTACACGCGCAAATGCGTCACACGGCCGAGCCGGTTTTCCCTTACTGCGTCAATAAGCCGGGCGCGGCAAGCGTGCCCAAAAACTACCGATATAAGTTACAGTAATGTTGGGGCTCACAGAAAGCGTCGCAAACATCTCCCAGGACGAGGCATTAACTCAAATTAACTGCGTCAGGACGGCGGAGCTGTTTTTCGCTAACTGCGCCACTCGAACTAAGCCTAAATGTGGTTAAAATACGCCGCACACTGTCAAACACAATTTCTCACCTTGCCGTAGTCCAGTAGTGCAGTGGTGCCGTGTCGAAATGCAGACGATACGCAAGAGAAGCATTGAGAAGGCCGGGAGCCCCCCAAAAAATGGGCTATGTCCAACACAGACGGGTCGCCGAGCACGCGAGCTTCGCACGTACGACCGGCCTCGCTCACTCATGCGGCTTGCATAGAATAAAGAACAACTTTAGAGAAGGGAAACTGTACCTTCCACAGTGGTTCGAAAATAAGAAGCGGCAGCGCATGGAACTTAGTGGGGAACCCGACAGATGGCGCTACTTAAACAGGAAGCGGAAATGCTTTTTTTTTAGTACACTATTCAATATGGCCGCTTTACACCGGTGCCGTACGCTGGGTACGCGCCGTGTTCGCCTCGCTGGCTTTGCGGCATGCCTCAGCTGCCGCGTTTTAATGGCCAGGAGACTAAAGAGCCTCTACTGACGCCCATACAAACAAGCCACAAGTGAGTGAACAGGACGTGCGACTTTATTGGCAGAATAAAACCAGTGCACCTTCTCATACAAGATCAGAAATAAAATTTGCATGTCGAGATGCGCTGAAACCATTAACGCGAGCTCGTAAACTGCTCACTTTCGTCGCCGCACATGGCGATCTGGTAACGAGCGACAATCAGCAGCGCAAGCAAATTGGGCAGTGCACCACCTGTTTGCATTGACAGTCGCCGTAACTTGCATTGCGAAGCAATCCGGTGACGCAAGGCATCTGCTGCCGCAACCAACACAGCGACATGGACTAAACGGCATTTTAGCGTTCCCGCCTTTCCAACCTGCACGTTTCTTTTTGTTCTTCCGGGGGCCGCTAATGTGTAACTCATAGTTGGTGCGCCACATTCTCCATGTGGGCATCACCATTTTGCAGCCACTTTTGCAGGCCTTTCCACCCATGTGGCTATCAACTTCGGACCATGTAATAACGTGTGCTGTCTCCGTTCACGCCACATCACGGCCGATGAAGGCCCACAAGCATACTTGGCCGGCGGCTGCAGCAAGAAATGTCGAATGGGGAGAGCACCAATTACGGTGCATGTAAATTGGGAGTCTTTGTCGCTGTGTGGACTGCAGGAGCAGATGGTTACCTCGGGAGACTGTTGCCCATGCAGCTAACCAGGTCGCCACATCGAAGAAACATAACACGGCGACCATTATCAAATTAGACTCTGCATTCAATCACCGCATAAGGTTCAGGCAATACACTGTACATTGGCTAAGATCCACATGACAACAGTGGGCATTCACGCACTACAAGTTGCATACAGCACATTCAGCTATCCGACTTCAGGCACAGTGCTTGCCTACGTCGCACATGGTCGTCTAGTAACGAGTGACAACCAGTAGCACAAGCAGATTGGACAGTGCCCCACCTGTTTGCAATGACAGTCACCGTAACTTGCACTGCGAATCAATCGGGTGATGCAGGCACCTGCTGCCATAGCCAACACAGCGACATGAACTACCTGGCATCCTAGTGTTACCTCCTTTCCTACATGCACGTTTCTTTTTGTTCTTTCAGTGGCCACTAATGTGTCGCTCACACTTGGTGCCCCACCTGCTCTCAATATCGATGTGGTCTGTTTTGTGGTAATCGCCAATTCGCAGCCACTTTTGCAGGCCTTTCCACCTATGTGGATATCAACTTCATACACTTCAAACCATGTAATCATGTATGATAGTCTCTGTTCACGCCAAATCATGTACAAAGAAGGCCACAAGCACACTTTACCCATGGCTGCAGCAGGAAAGGACAAACAGGGAGCACCAATCACAGTACATGTAAACAAGGAGTTCGTGTCACTGTGTGGACTGCAGGAGCAGGTGCTTACCTCGAGAGGCTGTTGGCCAATACAACTAAACAGGCTGCCACATCCCAGAAATGTAACACGGCAACCATGACCAAGTGGGACAACATTGAAACAAGATTATGTAATCAAATCACTTCAGCATACTCTAACATAACGCTCAATCTATACATTGGCACTATGCATTGGCTGCGATCTACATGACAACAGTGAGCATACACGCACATGGGCTGCTTGCGGCACATTCAACCGTCCGACTGTAGGCATAGCGCTTGCCTTCGTCGCCCACTGCAGTCTGGTAACAAGCAACAACCAGCAGCACAAGCAGATTGGACAGTGTGTCCCACGTGTTTGCACCGACAGTCGGCGTTGAATGTGAGCAACTTGCATCGCGAAACAATCGGGTGACGCAAGCATCTGCTGCCACAGCCAACAGCGACATGGAGTGCCCGGCATATTAGCGTTACCGCCTTTCCAACCTGCATGTTTCTTTTTGTTCTATTGCATGCCACTAATGTGTAACTCACACTTGGTCCGCCACATTCTCTATATATGGACATGGTCGGTTTTGTGGACATAACTATTTTGCAGGCCTTTCCACAAATGTGGATATCAACTTCATACACTTAGAACCATGTAATTATGTACGAGAGTCTCCGTTGATGCCAAATCATGGCTGAGGAAGGCCACAAGCAAAATTTGCACACGGCAGCAGCAGGAAAGGACGGAACGGGGAGCACCAACCACGGTGCGTGTAAATTCGCAGTCTATATCAATGTGCAGACTGTAGGAGCAGGTGCTTGCCTCGAGAGACTGTTTCCCAATGCAACTGACCAGGCTCCCACATATGAGAAACGTAACACGGTGACAAGTACCAAGTCGCACAGCGCCGAAACCATATTCTGCAATCAATCTCTTCAATGTAGCTTGCACAAAAACACAGGCTGTCGAGCAAGAATAGCAATCCTGAATGAGACTAGGAATTCAATATGGGAATGAGAAAGCTTGCATTCAAGAAAGAAGCCACTCTACCTTGCAAGCATTGAAAGCCAAAAACATTAACAAAAGTTAAATGCTACATAGCACACAGTGTAAAGGTTAATGCAAGACACACGCCAATGCCACATCAGCTATTTCAGGAGAGGAATTGGACATGGCAACATACACTAGAAAGAACTGCTACACATATGTTATGCTACTAGACAGTGACTGGCATTAAGTATGAGCAAAGAATCGGTTGACCTTTAATGTTTGTATGAGGAATAGGAATGATCTCTAACAAAAGTGTGGAATGAAGAAGCGTGCATTCATTGAAACAAAATTATACTTGGCAAGAATTGGCAAGGCCAGGGAGCTCCCTAAGGAAGGGCAAGCTGACAGAACACTCTTAGCCAGCGTCGTTTCTGCTTGTTCAGAGGTTGCAGGTACATCTGAAGACAAATACTTTTTGTTGTTGAGGTACCTGGATGACTCGGCCAATATCCGTGCTGGTGGAATGATGGCGTAGGCTCTTTTCACTCTTGAAACAGTCGTCCGTAGACTTGATATCTCATCCAAATAATTCTGGAATGGCTTCTTTGTTCGTGGTCTTGTGAATTCAGCTCCAGCCCCTTCCTGTTGGTGTAGATGGGGGCTCCCGTGATGACCAAGATGTACTTGGCACAGACTCTGTTGGGGCAGAACAATGGCACATGAGATACAGCAAAGATTATCCAAACTCATGTAGTGTTTTCTTTTATGTTCGAACTAATTATGCTGAACTGTAAACATGAACAAATGTTCATATCGTCTGCTACAAAGAAATGACATGTATCTCAAGACTAGCAAGCCAATACAGCATATATCAGGCATATTTATTTCTGAACCAGGTGTTGTTTACCTTGTAGTAGCAGCCAAAGTCCACACAATGACCTTGTTGCAGCAGGCAGCAGCTTCTGTTTAGTGCATGGAGTGTGTTGCTTTATACTGGTGCCATCCTCATTACTGCATGTCTGGAACAGAAATTTTGACTGCATCAGAAATTGAATAAGCACAATTTTGCAATATAAAATGCGAAAAGGTGCGACATATACATTGCAATGGTTTGTGACGACATAACACATGCAAATGTACACTGTTTGTTCAAGGGCGCTTAAGCAGCATAGTAAATAAATATGGTTACTCCCCGTAAAATCAATGTCTGCGTAACTACAATGCATGTCAACAGCTTAAGTATTATTAAGATCACAAATAAGAACATTTGTGCGCTCGGTTATACACTAGAAGAGATCACACTGCTGATTTCACAAGCAAATAGATGAAAGACGTGAAGCTATTAGAATTGATGCATTCTTTTTGTGCATGAACGTGATGGACAGCTTCACTACTGCAAAAATAGATGTCCTGAGGTAAGCCAAACTGAACAGCAAGAACATTTGGAACCAACAGGTACTAAATATGGGTGAATTATCATGTGTGCAACTGTTTAATACATTAAATTCAAGCTTCAGTTTATCAAAAGGTTATTCGGTTCTGTGAACGAAAGAAGTTGCCGGCGGACTCGAAAAAATATATATATATTGATAAGGCAACTCAGTCACTTATGGCTACGGCTAAAACGAGATGAAAAATGTGACGCGCGTTCCGATATCGTTTCTCTTTCGTGAATGTATGCATAATGATGGCCTCGCAACTGAAAGTTTATTTCGGAAACAGCAACGGAGGGTCCCGACTGCCCTTATGTAATGCAGCATCTAGTTCGTTAACTTACCTCCGCCTGTAAGTTAACGAGACGAATAAATTACATAGCGATTGAAGCAGTGATGTTAAACGACTCACCGGTATTGCTGTCCCCAGTCGCAGCAGGACCCGGCTCCCATTTCGATGCAGACGTGTTCCACATGGCTCACGACTGAAACCTAGCTTTCAGGCTTACACTCCAAGTTAAATAACGCGAGATATCGAAGCGCAATAAACTGGTGTTCGCACAAATTAACCAACCAATGTACGAATTAAGGAATCCGTACCTGCCGTGCACGCGAATATACCGGTAAAAATTTTAAATCCAGGCCAGAGGTCACGTGGGAGGTCGATGATGCTGAACGCTATTTTGCGTTTAAAATGACAAAAAAACAACAAAGTTGGTAATGAAAAGTACAATGTAAAATTAGGAATTATACTTTTGTAGTCTTTATCATGCAATAAAAACGCTTCGTTTACTGTTGAAGAAAGTTTGAAGGTTAAAATTGCGCTTACTACGGCGCCTCTAGCGGGAGATAATGCGCTCAACGGGGAACCTTTTTCATTGGTGTACTATGCCTGTTTCTTTAGCAGCGCCGCGCGGTCGATTTTTTCGCCCTCTGTGGCCATTTGTTGAACTTGAGAGTGTGCCACCCCTGCGGCTTGTCTGGCGCATGACGTATGCGCGCGTCTGGCGTGCCGCTAGCTTGTTGCTAGGCAACGCAACAAAAAGTTGCAAAGTACAAGTTCATTTACACGCAAAACATTTTCAATTTTAGTGGGA
Source organism: Dermacentor albipictus (assembly GCF_038994185.2). Classification (NCBI taxonomy): domain Eukaryota; kingdom Metazoa; phylum Arthropoda; class Arachnida; order Ixodida; family Ixodidae; genus Dermacentor; species Dermacentor albipictus. The sequence goes on from NC_091822.1 coordinate 132,974,010, forward strand.
AGGAATAAAAAAGATAAAACGTTGTGTGGAAGTTTATTTCACATTCTTTTTTTCTGATGCTCGCGTCAACTAACGGTTGTTGTTGAAACAAGGCGTGACGTGTTTCCTGTTGCCAGTTTTTGAAGAGTGTCCGCTCTTGTTGAATTTCTTTCTCTGTGTTGTACAGGCGAGCTAATTTATACAATGGAGCCGACTGCCTGTGAAAACAATACCTGCAAGCCATAATGAGTAACCCACTTGACGGCTCTAAGTATTATTGCAAGTTTGGTCAACCTTTCATTCAGTTCTAGATGGTTCTGTGAAGTTCAAGCGGCAAGGGGAAGATATTCAATTTTAGCATTTATCTTTTTAACTAATTATAACTAAGCTATTGCTTGATTAAAAAAGTTCACTGGCTATTACGATGCTCCCTACATGCAAATTTCAAGCCCATCGGTTTAGATGTTTTGAATTCGCGATATATTGCGGTAAGAAATTTCATTCCGAACCACAGGCTCCTCTTGGTGGCCGCGCTGAGCCTCTTCTCGTGCAGCTCGTTTAGCAACAGCGGCAGACGGAGGATGGAAGGTAGGATGGAAAAGAAGGAAGACAAAAAAAAAACTTCATTTAAGGCCAGCACTCTGGCCCAGTAAGGACGAGTGGTTGCTCCGCTGAGGCCTGTTACTGAACCGCCAAGCCCGAGTGAAGCCAAGCACTCCAGGAAGAAGGAAAGCGTGAACACGGGAATACTTGGCTCGAGCGGAGCACATTCTCTAGCGCTTTGCATTCAGGGGGAAATAAGGAGAGGAAATGGCAGTGTTAGGCGAGTACAGAATGTGTTTTGTGTTTGCTTTTATTTGAGCTGTGCTAGGTCACCCGAAGCTGCAGAGCATTAGCGGGGTGAGGAGAGTGTTTGAACTTAGCGAAGGACATGTGTTCGTTATGTGTTGAGTGAAGGTAGAGGTCGGGGTAAAATAGTGCGGCTTTTCCTGATGTTCTTATTTATTTATTTATTTCGGATACTTTCCTGGCCCGAAGGCATTACAGAAAGGAGTGGTAAGTGAGAAAAAAAAAGTACATAATTATACAATAATAGGTATTACAAAACGGCAGAAAATACAGCAGTTTTGAAATTGCCAACGTCAGAAATGGCAGCGATGGAGGGAGGAAGGTCGTTCCAGTCGGCGCTGGTTTTAGGAATAAAAGAACCATGACACATCTTTGTTCTAAAATATCGAACACCAACTTTAAACATGTGATCGAAACGGGATGAAATGTATGAAGGGCGAGTAATAAGATGATCCTTTAATAATGGGTTGTGGTGATACAGCCTGTAGAAAAGACACAGTCTAAAACATTTACGGCGCAAATGAAAGCATTGTAATGTTGAGGTAATTGCTCTTTGTACGTGGCTCGTCTTCGAATGTTCTTAGATTTGGCCAGGGAATCGAGAGCGCCCGGAGGTCTATGATGCGGGCACATTGATGAACCAACTCACTTCAGGCTCGATTCCACCATGGCCAGTTAACCAATGGATGGTGATGGTAACGTTCGGGTTACTGTTACAGGAATCTACTAGACCGGCATGTAGGTGGGTTTCCAGTAGTCGTCGTATGTCCTGAATGGCTTTACTTAAGTGAGTAAGAATGTTGTTATTGGAATGGTGCTTAGCGAGTAGAGAGGCTTCTTGTATGGCATTTATTATCGCGTGAGCTTCCAGAGTGGCTATGTTGGGAAGGTTGGCCCAGCTGTAAGCAACTGAACCGGTTGCTTCGTTCATTGTTGAGAAGAAAAGCGTGTACACGGGAATACGTTGCTCGAGCGGAGTACATTCTCTAGCGCTTTGCATTCAGAGCCCGAGGTCGCGGTTTCCAACCCAGCCGAGGCCGCAGTCCGCGATGGGCGCGGATTACAAAGAGGCTCGTGTACTTTGATTACAGAACCCTAGGTGGGTCTATAATGCATCACCTGGGGTTCTTACCCCAGGTGGTTAGAATTGATCCGGAGTCGCCACTACGTCATGCTTCATAATCAGATCCTGCTTTTTTGGCATTTAAAACAGCAGAATCTAATTTTCATGTGTTCTAAGAACTGCCGATTACTCGAATAGTACGATGAGGCATCCATGTAGAAATAGCGGGCGCACTCGATCCTCAAGGTAATGTTCTACGATCGCGCTCGCCGCGTTTTGATTCGAGTGCGACTTTCTTTCAGGGCACAAGCCATGCCTAATAAATTGAAGTAAAATTCTGGGCTTTCACCTTCCAAAAGCACGAACTGATTATGAGACACACCATAGTGGAGGACTGCGGAATGGTTTTTAGAACGTGGAATTTTTGAAGAGGACCTGAAACACTTTTCTAACTGATGATTGAACGGCCTTATAATCAAAGAGTGCATTCTGACGAATCTCCCGCAGTAATGTTTTTTAGAATCCTTCTCCTATAATCAGGTTATAGCATCGTTTCTTGGCTTTCTTTCTTTTTTTATTCTCCACTATAGCGCCCGGAGGCTACACGGGGATGACGCCAGAAGTTTAAGAGGAAGCTTTAGCCCGGGGGATCCTGTATAGATACATGTAAAAGAAGAACTCTTTTTCCAATGCACCAAATTTGGCGAGGTTTGTTTCATTTGAAAGAAAAAAAAACATAAGATCTAGTGACTGTGAGTTTCGAGTGTCTGATTGCGGGCTGTCAATTCTTTATTGCAGATTGGCAAACATCGAAAATTTTCAGAAAACGAAACTATCAAGTTTACAGCTCTGCAATTCGGCAAGAAAACAATCATAGCAAGATTCTGTGAAGTGCATATCATAGTACATCTAAAGCGGACAAAATTGGTATGTTACACTAAAATCTGAAAAAGTTCAGCAATATGGAAATACAGCTGCTTGGTCACGCAAGCTGACAATTGCGACGAAGCCCGCATTACTTGGCAACACTACCAGCAAGTTACAGTGAGTAACCCTCTTGACGGCTCTAAGTATTATTGAAAGTTTTGCTCAAGTTTTCATTCAATTCTAAAGGATTCTGTGAAACTCAACTGTATAGCAAAATAGATTCATTCTTAGCATGGGTATTTTTACTTAACTTTGACTAAGCTCTTGTTTGTTTAAAAAGGTTCACCAGCGATTACGATATTCCTTATATTGCTATTTTCAAGCGTATCTGTTTAGGTGTTTTGAATTGACGATATATCGCGGTAAAAATTTTAAGAACCAAAGGGTCCTCAGCGGCTGCGATGAGCCCGTGCTCGGGCAGCTTGTTTAGCAACAGCGGCAGACGGAGGACGGATGGAAGGAAGGAAGACAAAAAAATTATTTAAGAGGAAGCTTTAGCTCGGGTGCTCCTATCTAAATACAAGTAAAAGTAGAATTCGTTTTTCTCGGCAACCACTGCACTAAATTCGACGAGGTTTGTTGCAATTAAAAGAAAAACTTCAAATCTAGGCACTGTTGGTTTCGAATTTGTTATTTAAGTCCTCAATGTTTTATTAAATATCGGCAAAAATCGAAAATTTCCAGAAAACGAAACTATCAAGTTTACGACTCCGTAACTCAACAACTAAAAATGGTGATACAATTCTGTGAATTGCATCTAATAGTGCATCTAAAGCGGACAAAATTGGTATGTTACACATGAATATAAAAAAAAATTGGGCAATATGGAAATACAGCTTTTGCAAAACCCTTGTAACCAACGTAACAAATTCACGTAACATATCAAATGACATATAAAATTTGTCCGATTTCAATGATCTAACGGATGCCGTTGACATAACCGCGATGTCTCTTCTCGATGCAGAGCTAGGAATTCGTAAAGTTCGTGCTTCTATATTTTTCAGATGGCCAAATATTTGAAAATCTTTTTAACAACATTCAAGCCCTAAATCGAAATTTCCCTTTCAACAGTCACTAGAATTAAACTTTCTCTCTCAAAGGCAACAAATTTCATCAAAATCGGTCCAGGGGTTATCTCAGAAAAACGTTTTTGCGTTTTACATGTATAGGCCACGTCGGAGTTGGGCCCGAGCTAAAGCTTCCTCTTAAGGCCAACACTAAGGCACAGTAAAAAAGGGTGCTTGCTCCACTAAGGCCCGTTACTGATCCGCCGAGCCCGAGTGAAGCCAAGCACTCCAGGAAGAAGGAGGAGGGTAAGGGAAGTAAGGAGAGGAAGTGGCAGTGTTACGTGAGTACAGATGATCTGTGTCTGGCTTTTATTGGAGCTGTGGTAAGTAACCCGAATTCGCAGAACATTAAAGGGATGAGGAGATTGTTTGAGCTTAGCGAAGACATGTATTTGTTCCGTGTTGAGTGAAGGTAGAGTTTGGGATAAAATAGTGCGGCTTTCCCTGATGTGGTACTAATGTTGAGATAATTGCTCTTTGTACGTGGCTCGTCTTCGACTGTCATTGGATTTGGCCAGGGATTTGAGGGCTCACGGAGGTTGATTTCGCGGGCACGTTGATGAGCCAAATCACTTCAGGCTCTATTCCAGCATGACCAGGTACCCAACGCATGGTGATTGTAGTGTTCGGGTTGCTGTTACAGAAATCTACTGGAATGGAGTGTAGACTGGAGTGAGTAAAAATGTTGTTATTGGAATGGTGCTTAGGGATTAGAGAGGCTCCTGGTACGGCATTTATTATCGCGTGAGTTTATACTGTGGCTATGTTGGTAGGGTTGGAAAATGGCCCAGCTGTAAGTAATTGAACGGGTTGTTTCGCTCACTTTTCGGAAGGAAAGCGTGAACACGGGAACACGTGGCTCGAGCAGCGCGCATACTCTAGATCTCAGGCATATATGCTCTGTGTTTCATTTATCTAACTCCAACCGACGATTAAGTAACACTGAGGATGTGCTCGCGATCACGAAATCAGCCAGTAGCTGTTGGTGGGCCCTGCTGCTTGCGACTACCCTGCACGACGACATCGCGGAAGTGAAATGAAGCTTTGTTGCGCTGTTTTCGCCATGATACTGTAGATTCCCTGCTGCATACATTGCAATGATATTTGGCTCACGTGGTTCACAGGAGCCGTTTGTACAGATCCGGCACCTCTTGTTAATATGCAAAAAAAAAGGAGGTGAGGCGTGCAGACAGGACACAAGAGTAGAGAAGTGGACAACACGAAGTCTTTTCTTTTTTTTTTGCATAATGAATCCTTATCAACTAGCTCAGCTTTCTGTCGTTCAAATCTTGCTACTATGTTCAACAGGTGTTTCACGGACGCTTTAAAGTGCATCTAAAGTTAAGTACACGTGTACATCGAACCCGCGACCTCGCGAGCTCAGCACTGCTATGCCGTATCCACCAGTCTACAGAGGCATGGCCCAGTATCTATAGTTGAATTCGTAATTCACACTTTCGGCACTACAGTAAAAGCTCGTTAATTCGAACCGCAAGGGGAAGCCGCTTCAGTTCGAATTAACGAAAGTTCGAACTAACGAAAGTGAAGGAGGGCAACAGTACACTGCGATTTGGAAGCAGTAGGGCATGTCAAAAATTTGGCGTGTCAAAAAGTGTTGGCGTCTGCCGCAGGCACACGCCATCTTCAAGTCGAAGCTCTGGGTCCGACTGTGCCACACCACCGATGTCCACCGAAACGAACGTTAGCCGAGGCTTAACACCATCACAATGAATCACGACGGCCGATACCTCCTAAGCTGAAAACAGAGGTGCACAACCGATGAAGACTGCCGAGACAAAGACGCTGAACATGTGAAGGTGGCGAAGGCCCTGATTCGTTGGTTCTTGATTGCAAGCGCAGCTGCGACGTACTTGATTCACTGTGTTTTGGAGCTTGCCGTGCCATCTCCGCACAACATTAACAGCTGTACAAGACTTGCAAAGGCTCCGAGATTTGCAACGGGCAAGAAGTCTCGGAGGTTACGTAGAACGGAGAGGCGGCAGCCACCGCTGCCTTCTGGCTGACCCCGCGTCGATTAGATTTTTCTCCGATTTTGCCTTCTCTCGCCATTCTCTCCGTTTCGGAGGCAATACAGCCTTGTGTGTAGGCAGTAGGCGCGCTTCTCTGGCCGTGTGCCAGGCGAGCGTAGTTCGAATTATCCGTGAGGGAACCTTCTCGCGTTCGAATTAACGGACTTTTTTATACATAGACTTCTGTGGAGCTTGGCCGGACCAAATCGTACAGTTCGAATTATCCATAAATTCGAATTATTGAAGTTCGAATTAACGAGCTTTCACTGTATTTGCTTCTTCACTGTCACTAAAGCTTTGCAATATATATTCTACCGAACACAAGCACATCTACAGTAAGAACCAGGGCAAAGGACTGTTTTTCCTAAAGTTTCAATGTTCATAATTGTTTTCACGCCCATAAGGTGCTCATTTAGTGTCATCTTTATGTACATATTATTTTTTTTCTCTCTCTTCATGATTTATGATGATTTCTGGTTGATGTTTTGCCAGTGCTTGTGGAAATCTTTTTTTTACCCCTCCTGCATGGGCCCTAGCTTGGGCCTGCAGTATTTTGTAAATAAATAAATAAATAAATAAATAAATAAATAAATAAATAAATAAATAAATAAATAAATAAAAGAAAGAATGGCGGTTCGGTGTGCCTTCAACAGGATTGTAAGAATGTTACCTACAGAAAGCTGATGGGTCCCTCTTTCTATAAAAGTTCTAAACTCTCAAGAGTTTAAATGGGTCTTGCGAGTTAAAAGCTTAAAGTTAAAGTTAAACTTATAAGCTTACGAGTTTAAGAGCTTAAATTGCTACTTGCTCCTGCGAGTTTAACTAGGAAGAACAAGTAGTATAGCCGCTGGGACTTTTCCAAGCGGCGTGTCCCAGCTTGAGCCTGTGCTCTCACAGCGACGTGTTGCAGCCACCCCTGATTGTATTTTCCGCCCTTGGTACGGGATTAAATTGGTTCCTCGCGGCCCCGTGACTGGGCGTTTCTGTAGTGTCGGGTGCCGCCTGATGCAGTGAACGCATTCCGGTAAATGAGTGCAATATTGTGTTCTTGCGTGCGTTGCTCGGTAGCCCCTTGAGGCCTGAGCTCGCGCGAAGCGGCGCTAGACGCTGACGCGGCCCGGTGGCTTGCTAAGCTAGAAGCCGCGGTGTGTCGGTACTCCTGTGAGACCTGGAGACCCCACAGCTTTAATGCAAATTAGAAATTGCCGGGCTTTTTTCAATCGACAGTATTTGGAGGGAACAGGAGAGCCCTCTCACAAGTGAAGCAGCTCTCCAGTCTGGAAAAAAAAGTTCGAGCAGTACGTAGGGCCAACTAATAATACGCAAGCTGCGGGCATTGAGCGCCGCCATGTGCTTAGCGTGCTTCCTGTATCAATGGTACACTGTGCTTGGAGTCTACCTCGAGTGCCACTTCAATGTCACCATGGACGTGCGACAATGGAACGATTACGTCGTTTTCCCCGCAGTCACAGTGCCCGTCGACGGCTGGTGAAAAGGCCACCGTTTTTGTAGGACTCATGCTGAAAAAACTGCAAAAGGCTCAGAACAACGAGAGAGTGACGTAGGCGGAATTTCCCAGTTTTACGTTTGTTTTAAGCTTTTTTTTCTTTGTGAAAGATAGCCTATAGTAGCCAATAACCATGCAGATATGGAACCCAACCAACATAGCCTAACCTAACCTACATGACCCACCTGGAACTGCTGTCATGAGGCCCGTTTACCTGTACACGACAAAGCGTTGCTCACCCTCTGAACCACTTGCTGCGAGTGTACCAGCAATTATTCAGTCACAGGAATTCGTTTGCACAACCAGTAGGCTACAGCTGATCATGTGGAATTTCGGGCAGAGATGTGACGACCCTATAGAGCGCATGCGTGAACTCGCTTCTGTAGCAGCTCTGCGTCGAGGCGATGCATGAAAATTTAATCCAGAGGAAAATGACACGGCTTGCTTTAGCCGGGTTCATGTGTAAGAGCGTATTAAAGATTTTGATTTGAAGGTGTATTTTTTCAGAGAAATATTTCGCATTTTTTTGCGCCTTAGCATCCGCAGTGCCTGTGCGCATGCAAGTCATAGATGGCTTCCACAGTACATGGTTTGTGCATTCTGCGAGATTACTGTCCTATCTGTTTTGAAACAGCAAATTGTTTGAAAAAGGAAACGCCTCTGTTTTTTGTGATTTGTGCCAGTCCGGTGTAGCTAAGAGGAAAGTGTCACGAGTGGTAGCATTAGTTTGCTTGAGCGAAAACGGTATGATTGTTAATGAAATTGGCTTAAATTGCCTTGCGAACCCGCATACCGACTTCTCGACTCCTGCGTGGGATTAAGTGCCATCGTGTTAATAAGGATCCGCTTTATAAAGTTGGACATTTCGTGTATGCTGATTGTCAGTTTATGATCATGTCAATAATGATGGTGCAGCTGTTTCCACTTCTGACATCGCAATATGGCACTATGGAGTAAAATTGACAGTTGGGTGAGTCCATAATTGTGATACGTTCGCAGTTCATATGTATATACTGTACGTGTACGTATGCACATTTGTATTACTATATGCTTGGTATCACCATGTCCATAGCAGTTTCATAGATGTACTACCACACTGCGAGGAGTAACGCCTTTCTGTGTATTTCTTATAGCTATAGCAGAGCGGTAAGAGTGTGAGTGATTCTTCTCTAACTTTGTTTTTTCGTTCGCAGGCTTAGCATCAAACGCTGTGCAAATACAGGCCTAACAAGTGTCAAAAGCATGACATGGTGAGCACTCGATGACAATTCACTCCGTAGAGGAAATTCAGTTGGCAGCCCTGTTACCAACGAGGTCAGATATCGCGTTGTCGTTTCATACTATATATATATATATATATATATATATATATATATATATATATATATATATATATATATATATATATATATATATATATATATATATATATATGTGTGTGTGTGTGTGTGTGTGTGTGTGTGTGTCACTTGTTGCACGAGCTTATAAAAATTGGTCGCGATGCTAAGGTCGCTTAAAAGCTCTTTAGCTCGGGGAAAACTTCAAAGACATGTCAATCGCGGAAATGCATTGAGAACACAACGGCTGGAAGCGATTAAAATAAAATTTGTTGCGTTTCAGAAAGGTAACGTCCAGTGGCTCTAGGAAGCTCAATTTTCTTGTATTGCCTGGAAGATTCCGCAAACATTTCAAAACACAGGCAATTAAAAAAAATTAAATCACGAAAAACCCACATATCTCAGTTTTTTGAACTGCATCTGTTGGAGCTTAAAGAAGCTGGGAAATTTGAAAATGTGAATTTACAGGTTACGGGAAATTGTTACAACGTTTACGAGGCTTTTTCAAAAGTACTGTTCACAAATTAGGGAAAACACGAGGAAGGCGAAAGATGCAAATTCAAGACGAGGAACAAAACGAGAAAAAGGTGAAAGTCCAAGCCTGCCCTGGCTTTCACCTTGTTCTGGTTGTGCTCATACTCACAAATTAGTGGCATGGTAAAGCGGCTTGTAATACAAGAATTTTTTCCCGCTTCAGATGTACTATGAAGCGCTCTTTCGAAAATTGTGAAATCGTTTGTGTAGTTGCGTTGGAGTGGTGATATTGATTTTTTTTCCACGTCTCAATTTTTCAAACTTTCTGTATAAAAATGATGGAGTAAAAATGTGTTAACCACCCACCATACGTTATATTTCTATTGCAACCAACATAATCAAGATTACAGCAGTTCTTGCCGATAACATTTTATCTGTTGCCGTGTATTTACATTGTACAGATTGCTGCTGTTGTTGCCGCGAATAATTTCTGTGTTTGCGCGCTAAATTTGAAATAGCTGACAAGGAAATTTATTGACCCGTAGGCACGCTTACAACTGTGGTATGAACGAAAAGTACAATATAAAGTACATCACATGTAATACACCACACTTGATGTAAACAAAACAGATTAACAATTGAAATAATAAATGGTGTCTACTTGACACTGGCTTTGCCACACACAACAACAACAACAGCAACAACAACAACAAAACTCATTACCGCATCCACGCAAAAGCATTATTGTCAGCCTCGAATTTATGAAAGGTACTCGGGGCACATACAGATACAGTCCGAACTCAGGCAACAGAACTGAGCATTATTCTGGCTGTGGAAAGACTTTGCCTCGGGAGACGGTTATGTACCGCGTAGACCAGCGGCGAAGAAACTCAGCTTCACCGAGTTTGAACAACTGTTCTTCAAGATGACCCCATATTATCACCCGTAGTTTCCGCATTCTGGGGTACATTGCTCTATTTGACTGCCGAGATCGTTCTGCTATGTTACGGAAGCACCACAATATGTAGCTAGCGCTGTAGTAGACGAGACTCGCAAACCGATCTCGGCGCTGTGGTGGCCGCACGATGGATATTCCGAACATTCTTGCAACTAGCTTCCAGAAGGTGCGTGCTACAATGCAGTCCTTTACTACATGCGCGTTTGTCTCTGTTTGTGCGCAATATATGCATTTATCATTCGCTGCCATATGCCAGCGTTCAAGCCTTTCTCTTGTAGGTAGAATGCCCCTGATATTGCCAATGAAAATCCTTCACTTGAGAGGGCAAATCAGGTGAAAGCACAGCTGTCCATGTTTGTGTAGTAGCTGTCCGTGGAGGTACAGCTGTCTCACAACACATTTCACAAAGCCTGGAAACTGGTGTCGCACGCCACTTTGTAATTCTTAGTTGTACAAGCTGGCTTTGCAAGCGCGCAGCCGCCACATACTGCGGTGCTGGCGTTACTGCCGTCGGAAGCAAGTTGCCTGTACTCTGCGGCATAAGCGTTCGACGGTAATGGCCCAGCCAATAAAGGAGCAGTGGCCTACCAGGGTACTCACCATCATCCAGTAGATCACATGTACTCTTAGTGCACAACAGCCTACCGAATGTAACTATGCACGGCAAGCTCCATCCTCCGCTGGATTTTGGCAGACGCAAAAATTGCTGCGCTACGTATTGCGACTTGTTTAACCAGAACCATGAGAAAATAAGTGAGTTTACTACTCGTACTGTTGGTGAGGGCGAGAGAGCCACCCTTGCAGCAAACTAATCAACTTCACGAGACAGCGCTTGCGATGGAGCCGCCGAGCCGCTCTCAGACCTGCAACACTACCTACAAGCCATAATGAGTAACCCTCTATACGACGCAGAGTGTTATTGCAATATTAGCTCAAACTTTTATTCAATTCCAGAAGGTTCTGTCAAACTCAACTGGTAAGGAAAAGAAATTCATCCTTAGCACAGTTCTTCTTAACTAACTATAACTAAGCTTTTGTTTTTTTAAAAAGGTTCACCAGCGATTACGATACTCCCTATATTGGGAATTTTCGGTGCATCTGTGTATGTGGTTTGAATTCACGATATATTGCGGTAATTTTTTTTATTATGAACCAAAAGGGCCTCTCGGCGGCTGCGCTTAGCCTGTGCGCGGGCAGGTTGTTTGGCAGCAGCGGCAGACGGAGGAAGGAAGGAAGGAAGGAAGGAAGAAAAAAAAGCTTTATTTAATGCCAGCACTAAGACCCCGTTAAAAAGAACGCTTGCTCCGCTAAGGCCTGTTGTTGATCCGCCGGCCCCGAGTGAAGCCGAGCACTCCAGGAAGTAGGGGTACATTAAGGAAAATAAGGAGAAGAAATGACAGTGTTGCGTGAGTACAGAATTCTGTGTCTGTCCTTATCTGAACTGTGCTACGTCATCCGAAGTTGCAGAACATTAGCAGGGGTAGGAGAGTTAGTTTGGACTTTACGAACAACATGTGGTTGTTCCGTGTTGAGTGAAGGGAGAGGTTGGGGTAAAATAGTGCGGCTTTCCTTGATGTTGTTGCAATTTTCAGCTAATTTCTGCGTGTACGTGGCTCGTCTTCGACTGTTGTTGAATTTGGCCAGGAAATCGAGGGCGCCCAGAGGTCTTTGTCGCGGGCACGTTGATGAACCAACTCACTTCCGGGCCTCGATTTCAGCCTGGTCGGGTACCGAGTGCAGGGTGATTGTAATGTTCGAGTTGCTGTTACAGGAATCTATTAGAATGGCGTGTTGTTGGGTTTCGAGTGGTCGGTGTTGTATGTTGCGAGTGGCTTTACAGGAGTCAGTATAAATGTTGATGTTATTGGAATCGTGCTTAGTGAGTAGAGAGGCTTCTCGTGTGGCAAATATTATCGCATGAGTTTCCAGAGTGGCTATGTCGGGAGGGCTGGAAAACGGCCCAGCTGTAAGCATTTGAGCCACTTCCGTCGCTCATTCTTCAGAAGGAAAGCGCGAACACGGGAACGTCAGGCTCGCGCGGAGTGCATTCTCTATAGCGGCGGTGGCGCAGGCGAAGAAGCGCATGCGCAGTGGGTCCGAAGCACGTGCCAGCACTTTGCTCCCATATTTCATTCCATTTCATTTTGTTTATGTTTAGACTCAGGGTCTCTCGGCATTACCGAGGGGTACGGGCACGTGAGCCACAGAACGTGATGCATACATATTACATGAACGCAATAACAATACAAATGAATCATAGCACAAGAGTGATATGGATAGTAATAATACAAGCATAACACCATAACACAAATAAAGAAGTACCAATACAAATGTAAGGTTAGCTATCTGAGGTGCAATGATATATATACTGAGGTGCAATGATACCAATATGTATGGTATGGTATGGAGAACTTTATTGGGTCCTGAAGGTCAACCGTACGTTGACGCGGGCCGCACCCACGTTGGGACTGTCAGGCCGAGCACTTCAGCCACATCGCGGGCCTTCTGGACTGCCCGTAATTGGTCAGAGAGTAATTCGCTGTGTAGCATTTGCCGCCACCATTCTTCTTCCTTGTCACAGTCTGTGAAGACCGCGGGGCGCTGCCAAAGCATGTGGTAAAGAGTAATGATGCCATTGCACTTATTACAGTTGATTTGAGTTTCCCTCTCAGGATAGATCCTGTTAATAAAATATGGACTTGGGTATGGTCTAGTCTGTAGCAAACGTAATGTTCGTATATCAATATGTCTCAAGTGGAATTAATACTACGATTAAATCATATAACAACAGTAGTGGAGATAGTATTACCACAGTTTAAGAAATGACTGTAACAGAAGCCACTACCTAATTCAGGAGCAATGAGGTTGATTATGGCATCGGTGGACGCGCTCGCCGCACGCCTGGTCGCCGTTATGAAGCACGTGTCGTGCGGCAGTCCGCTTTTCTCCTCACTCTTTCGCCCCACTCTCCTCCTCCGATTTCCTCCTCGCGCTCTCTCCGCTCTCGCCGCGTTCGATCTTTCATGCTTCGCTCTGCTCGTTCCCTCGGTTGCGCCAAGGGACGCCGAGGACGCCAACGCGCAACGCAGGAACGGACGCCTAAGAACTGCGCTCCAGAAATTATTCACATCCAGACCACATGTTGGAATATCTGTGGTGGTGGTGGTGGTGGTAACAACTTTATTAACAATCCGGCAGATTCGTGGCCTGGGCCTAGGCCGCCCCCGAGGATTGGAATATCTGTGAATCGAGGCTTTTCTGAATCTGTGCGTGAATGTGTACAATGTGTCGTCTCATGCAGTCTTTGCGCTTATGGGCAGTACACAGGTTTAATGTGATGCCGTGTTTGTGGTTATGCGCTACACCTTACAGAATCGAAGCCAGAATGCAAACAGTATAGTTCATGCGATTGCACCCTGTGAGACGCCAACGCAGTGACATGTCGAGGATGAGAGCGATGTTTGTCGAGGATGAGAAGGAAGAAGGGTGAGGACCGGCGTATGCTGAGAGAAGTACGAAGCTAAATACAAGGTTAATGTTGACTATCATTTTTCACCTTTAATTACTGCGTCCATGACCTATACATAATGGCGCGCGCAGACACGCTGTCATGCGAACGTGTCTCGCCAACATCTCCTAAATAAAAGTTGTTGGTGCACTTCGCTCCCTAGTTTTTGCAGTCAAACGGCACTACACATACAAGGAGACCCTCTAACGCTCTTCGCAAGTTCCACGTATGTTGGTAGACAACGCCAGCCGCAGTGGTTTTCTAGTGCCTTTGGCGCTGCGAGGGTAAGTGCGACATCGCGACATAGAATATAATCCGCGGCGGCCACATTTCAATGAAGGTGAAATGAAACAAAAACTCATTCAGGTCATTTCGGTGGTTGCTTAATAAAGCTTTTCTGCGTTTAACATGTAGTTATATGGCAATCAAAATTGGGTTCGATCTAAAGTCTATATACTCTCAACCATACGTAGAGGACACTCTTACAACTACAGATATGAAGATATGATCTTCGCACAGCGCTCTATGCGAAAAACAGACAAAAACGCAGTTCAAATTGTGCTGGAGTAATTTGTCTAGGTGGTGTTGGCTGGAGGGCCCCTCTAAATTCAAATTGTTTTAGAGCGCAGCCTTTAGGGACCCCATTCCAGGTTTGAGCTTCGCCGTCCCTCGCCGTAACCGCACCAACGCGCTTGTGCCACTACGCGCGCGTTCGTCGTCGTCTTCTTTCACAGCTGGCTCCGATGCCGCTCATTATCCCAGCGTTCCCGTACTGCTCCTCCTTCGGTGAAGGAGCCCGTGGCACTGACCCACTGCCAGTGGGTGCGGTGATTCCGGTCTCAAATTCTTTGGCTCGATATATCGCGAAATCCAATATTTGGCGGACGCTTAAACTTCGCTTTAAAAGCGGAACGGGATAGCATTTTAAGATCCCGGACTGTTTCTCACGCTTCCAGGCAACTGCAGCTTATGTAACCTTAACGTTTACCGGGAAACGTTGGCGGCTGACGCTATGCACGAGGGCGAGCTTTCTGGTTGAAACGCGGCCGCTTACGTGGGCCGCGTAAGCGCGGAGGCGAGCGCGATCTCGATGGTGTTTTTGTTTTATCGAAGCGAGTTCGGCGTGCCGCTCCATGGATGGTAGAAACGCTGGAAAAGGGTTTGTGTTTGAGTTTTCGCATAACAAAATTATGTTTTCTCGTATATTCAAATTACAATCTGACGCTATCATGTCTGTAGGTTGTGTGTAAGTCGTTCTTTATGACTTCTTGAGACATTTTACTTCGAGAAATTCAATTAGTTCAGTGAAATTCTTGCGCTACACGGAGGGCCTGCATGGGTAGTAATATCGCTGTAAGACGGTCGACGCAGGACGCGAGGCGCCTGCGCTGTGCGTCGCCATTGTGTGTGACGTGATAATTAATTTTTGTGTAAATGTGCGTTCACGTTGGTGTATGTAATTATGTTAGCGTGCGGATAACGTGCCATGTATATCGCTAAGTATGGACAGCTGGGTTAGTTGGTTATGATTAGCATTATGAGACATCGTTCCAGCGCACAATTGAACACGAACGCGAAGAGAAAGACAACACCCGGCGTTCGTGTTGTCTTTCTCTTCTAGTCCGTGTTCAGTTGTGCGCTGGAACGATGTTTCATAGTGCCATGTATAGACTGCTTCGTACTCTGTATATGTTATCGCCCTGCTGGAATTGTACCCTCATTGTTACTCAGGGCTCGTATCATTTTTTGTTGAAATAACCTTTTTCTAAAATGGTGGCTGGATATTCTAGGATACGGGGACCTTGACGCTGTGGCGTTAAAACACATATGGAGTTGCGCTCAAATTTCGTTTCAGGGAGTATCGTCATCGTCGACACTTTTCTTTTTCTGTCTCTCATCATGCTTCCTGCGACTCAACCTGCCATACATCACACCGTCTATGGTCATCTTATAGACCATCCCAGCGCAACAGTTAATCTACGACCTGGCCCCTTCGTTTCACAGAAGCAAACACGTGACATGCTACAGCATGCACTCTTTACAAAAGATAAAAGGAACGAGTGGGTTAATTTCGATTTCGGTGCATTTGTGCGAGACCAAGATGCATAAATTGGTTAGGTTCAAGAGAGAATAATTACAGACGGTTCAGTGTCGCCAATCGCTGAATATCGTGCGAAAACACATTTTCTTGGACCAAATAAGCCCTTTCCTCGCATCAAATCAGGCATTGCTGTGCTGTTGTTTGACTGGTTGCTAATTAAACCCCTTGCAGTAGTGATGTCCTAGTGAAACTGTTGTTTGATTGCACACATGATACGCATAGTTATGCGCACATGGTTGCCCAATGCATACAGGGTTACTCGGTGAACATAGGAGAAGGATGATCGTAGACTTGCACAAAGACCGCTTCATAGTTTTACGCCGTACTGGCCAGTGCTTTAGAGCAGCTTTCGCACTTGAATGAAGGGTGTGAGAGGGGAAATCGTCCGCTTCACTTTGTGATCAATAAAACTCCAACTGAATGCAACGTATTACACTCTCAATCGTGAATGCCCTTTAGGCGACGAGGCGTTTACTCCCGTCTGGGCTTGCTTCTGTTTAGTGCGTAGCTGGCGGCGCTTCATAACATGCTGCCGACGCTCCCAAGCCGGAATGTTTCATTACCGTTGTTGCCGCTTTACACTCTTCTCGCTGTAAATTCACACAAATCATGAGACATGCTAACATTTGCGGCGCCGCCTGCTGCCATGCGAGCATGGCCGAGTCGGTTGGGCGTGTGGCGTCAGTAGGCGTGCTCTGCCGCTGAACGTGATTTGTACCGGAACTCTTGTTGGTGCTAATTTTGACCGTGGGCACAGCTTTCAATGGAATGAACATGATGCGTTATTTTACAATAGCGGACATCATTTTATCTAGAATGAAAGATGAATAGCCAAAAGAAACCAATGTTTGTACCGCCGGTTGCAACGACTCCCTGTAATGCAGCGTCTTTGTACTGTTTCTGCAGTTATCACGAAGTGTTCATCGTTTATCTTCGCTGTCAGCTTAGGAATGTAATTTGTTGCCTTTTAGTTTTGTCACTGTGGTAGCACGGCCAAAGCCTCGCACCGCAGTAAGCCCAGTGGGCATTCACGCCGGCTGGCACCACCTTATACTCTTAACACTCCCGAAAAGAAAAAAAAATGCCGGTTGTATATAACCTTGAAATATAGATACGTGCTCTCGGTATTCCCGATTTTAGCTATCAATAAAATAAAATGCAGACAGACATTTTTTCCGAGGGTTTGCAGAAATGTGAACTGAATTAAACACCGCGCAATCGCGCCTTCCTGAATCCAACATCGCCGTCGCTCATGCTCGTAGTTTTCACGAAAAATAATAGAATTATAGGGCAACGTTACGGCTTTTCTAGTTGTGCCCATTAACCACACAACAACAATTAACAATCTTGAAGCTTTATTTTCGATGTCGCGTCCGCCACCGTATCGCCGCCGGCCATTTTTTTCCCGTTTTTATGACTAAACAATGCGCGCGATGGGGGTCCGCAAGTGAGCGCCTTGTGCCAATTCGAAACTACAGCACTGATTTCCCATGTATCCATGTGAGCCCTTGCACATTATCATGCACTGTACTTCAGTCCCTTTTCAAAATTATTTCGTAGGCGATAACGCAAAATAGTAATCACGGATATAATGTAAGATAAACGCGGAACCGTATGGAAGTGGTTTAAGCACGCTGTTGCCATCGCCTTCGTGACTATCGGCAGCTATTTGACCTAGACCGTTGTGTCGTTATAGGCAACGAAAAGCACGAATCCGTAAAGTTTGTTTCGAATATGCGGCAAGGTTACAGTAAAATGCAAGGTGCCAACATGTCAACCTACCAAGCAATGTTACATTTTAATCTTTGTATTTAGACAAAGTAGAGCGGTTTCGGAGACAAAAAAACATGATGAGACCGTTACCTTCTTCCCCTCGTACATTCTGTTTTCTGCATATAACCATGATAATTAAAAGTTTTTTTTTGCTTTAGTAACATATCCCACTCAGTAAAACAAACTAACTCGAAAAGAGATTAATCCATGAACATTATTGGGGTTCGTTAAAGTCATGAATTCGTTTGGACTTTGAACTAGACGGTTTGTTAGACGGCAAAGTAAAAGCCTAGCTTACGATGTTGAAGTTTAGTACACAAATTACGGTTGCGATGGAATATAAGTGCGACGTCATCGATTTTGTGGCGTTCACTGATATTTAGATCCGTAGAAGGCAGAAATTGCTGCACATTGTTGTAAAGGTATGAAGGACTTCATCATCGCGTGACTCTTTACTAACTCCTGCCGGCGCGAATTTTGCCACTGATGTAACAAATTCGTATTTTGTGCATAAGCTAAGAGGCAGATCATACTAAAGAGAAAAAAAAGAACACCCACAAAGGTTGAGTTCTGTGCAACACCTCAAACGCTTTTCTCACGAAACGCCTCGAGTATTCATTCGGCGTATATTGCGACGCATATGCGAAATTTCAGGAAGAACGGGGCACGTTTATCTGCGGAAGTCGAAAAATTTCTGTTATTGAATTTGCGGACACTGTAATTTCTGAGTTTGGTATCCGTGTTTATGTTTTATTTTTGCCGCGTCGGATATTTCTTGCACAGCATTATGGTTCTTGCAAAAATCATTGGACCAGAAGGGATCGAATAATTGTTGCAGTGTTTGCCGGTGGGAGCCAGGTCATCGAGAAACAGCGAGGATTCGCGAAGGAACGATGACAATATTGGTACGCGTCTTTCGTTTTCTAATTAGCCGTCTTCTTATTTTCACTGGATAATCACTGGTATTAAGTTGTCGATCGGGGCAAGACGCGCGCATGCAGTATTGGAAATTTCTTTAACGTTGTCGCACTTTCCATATAGTAAAATCAGGCGGCGTATCTTATCAAGGCCGGGGTGATGCAACGAATCTTTCGGAATCTTCTTACTTTTTCGTTGCTTGTCGGTGGTCGAAACGGAACTTCGCTTATGTTATCACGAGCATCGGCCGTTCATGAGCGGTGGATGATAAGAACGGAATGGAATCGTCAGAAAGGAATCGCGAGAAAGGAATCGTGAGAAAGGAATCGCTGGATTGCACCGGCTCAGATTACGCGCGCACTGCGAGAACGCAAATGTGCGCGAGAACCAGTGATACCTGTCTCGGTATAGCTCGGTGGTTGTGGCGTTTCGCGCTCAGAGCTCGTGGCCGCGGGTTCCAATCTTGCCGCGGCCGCAGTTCGCGATTGGCGCGGTTTGCAAAGAGGCCCGTGTACTTGGATTACAGAACCCAAGGTGGTAAAAATTTATTCCGAGACTACGGCGTGCTTTTTGCTTGTTGGCGCACGTAACAGCGAAGAATCTAATTT
Source organism: Dermacentor albipictus (assembly GCF_038994185.2). Lineage (NCBI taxonomy): Eukaryota > Metazoa > Arthropoda > Arachnida > Ixodida > Ixodidae > Dermacentor > Dermacentor albipictus. Next base: position 132,993,109 of record NC_091822.1, read on the forward strand.
TGGTATTTTCTAAAAACCACCGATCACACGAAACGTACGACGAAGCTTGTGGAAGTGGCGGGCGAACTTGATCCGGAACGCCGTATTGGACGACGCACTCGCGGCGTTCTGATTCGAGCATCACTTTCTTTCGCGGCACAAGCTTGCTCAATAAGCTGAACTTAAATTCTGGCCTTCTGCGGGCCAGAACCACGATCCAATTATGAGGCATGCCGTAGTGTAGCACCCCGGAATAATTTTTACCCCCTGGTGTTCTTTAAAGGGATACGGACACAAAATCTGAACATTTTACGATAATACCGAAAATGAGTCCTCAGTGTGCGAGTACATCGAAAACAAGTAGTCACTTCACTCATTTTTCAGCGGATGGCTTTATTTTTGGCGTTTTTGTGAGCGCGCGCAACGCCGCCCGGCCCAAGCGAGTTGGAAGGCGTGACGTCACGACACCCTCGTCGGATAGCCAGCCGGCCGGCTGCGGTCATTCGAGGCGCGCCGCCGCCGCCATCGCGAGCATGGATTCGGGTTCTGGTGCCTCTACCAGCGATGAGTACACGTCTGTAGATGAGGACCGTTCCAACTTAGCAAGAAATATATCCGCTTACGGTTACGAGCCTTCCGCGTCAAGCGGCGAAGAGCAGGCGGCCTTGAACGTGCCGGTCAGGCAGTCCGGGCCAGCAACATGGCAATTCTTTTTCCTAGTAAACTTGAAGTGTAGTGGCCGCAGTTCGTAAAGTTATGTTACGTAGGATGCCTAGTTTCGTGACCCGCGTTGAGGCAGAAAGGCAGCTATTGCGGCTGAATCGTAGGTAGCGTAGCTCGCCGCTTTGTGCTTACCTACGCTGTGGGCTTTCGACCGCTACACACTTCGTTTTTACGCGACGAGGCATGGCATGTGTAGAATTTTCCAGCCGTTTCATAGCCCTGTGTTTACGGCTGCTATCACATTCACGCCATTAGAAGCCATTTACTCGTTGAACTCGTTGAGATGGGCGGCTGCGCTAGGAACCCGTCTACCAGATCACTTAGCTACATCGATTCTGTGGCCATATAGAAAGGAAAGTCTTTGCCTGTGACATTTACTAGGGAAATGCTGCGCGAACAACCAAGTCATGAAACCAGACGCATGATCATGCAGAGGCCTATGAAAATCCGTAATTTTTTACTTGGGGCTGAAAAGCAACGTGTGAAAAGGCAATGTAGATAAATGTGCTGCGCATTTTAGATTACTACACATGCATGCTGTTGTCTGGCATTCATTCACTGGCTGTGTTTTGCATATTTGATCAATTAAAAGAGCGCTCGTATGGTGTCGTTCAATATTAGACGCAGCGAAAGTGAATAAAACATGACTATTTTGTTTTGTGACAATAACATGCATCCGCAGGGTAAACAATTTCTGTCACAACCCGAGAATATCTGTTCTTGCACAGCCAATGAAAGGGTAATTTCCCTTCTTTCAACAAACGCTCCTGCGGTCCTCGCTGCGGCTACATGCATACAGAAAGAGAGAGGGTCTGTTGCCAGAACAACAAAAGGTGGCTAAAACAGCTGACAGTTACGAATGCATCCCTAAGCACCCGCTCTTTGAATTGTATTGCCTCAACAGGAGCCCTTTGAGCGGCATGCCAAAGATTTTGAGCACAGCCGGGCTGGTCGCATAATCATCGTCGATGAAGTGGCCCGCGCAAATGAAGCCATTTTTTTAGAAGTCTCCATGCTGGGTGTGGTGGCTGACAGGCACGTATGCAAAGTTTACGCACCTTCTCGTCTCTGGGAAACATGCGCGACGGCGTGTCACGACCGATCATGCTGTTATAACAGCCGTGGGCGCAGTAATGTCTGGGCATTTTCTTCCGCCGCGACGAATGCGTCAATAGCGATCGACGACCGTGCGAGCACGCGTGTAAGACGCACCACCTGCATGGAGCGCTGACGGGGACAATGTTTCAGACGGAGCAGGTGTGAACATAGTTGACAGCGATAAACAAACGCTGCAAGGGACCGACACTTCGGAAAGACTGCGCGTGCTGTAGCTGACCTTGGCCGCGCGCGCGGGGGTGTCATGACGTCAAATTTCAGCTTCCCCCGGCGGCCGCTTGGAGGCAAAGTGCAACAGAAAATCGCAAAATAAAGGCGTTTCTCGTTCTTTTTTCCTAAGCAGCTTGTTGTATTCGTCATTTTCAACAGCTCAACATTTGTTCTGACGCAAAAAAACCACTCACCAACTTTTGTGTCCGTATCCCTTTAAAGGGGCGCTGAAACAGTTTTCTAACTAGTTATAGAATGGCCTTGTAATAAAAGGAAGTAGTATCACGATTCTCACGTGGCAAACATGTTCCGAATCCTTCAAGTATATTTAGGTTATAGCATCGATGCTCGGCTTTCTCTTTTCATCGCCACTATAGCGCCTGGTAGCTGCACAGGGGAGACGCCGGGGGGGGGGGATGTGTTAGGGTAAAGCCCCACCCAGATGTGTTGTGGCGGCGATGTGTCGTGTCGTGGCGGCACCCAGCTGTGTAGTGTCAGCCCATGAAGGCCGTGGGGGACTACGCTACGCAGCAAGCCGCGGATATCTCGGAGGCGACGCCCAGCAGGCGCAGCTGTGTACGCGCTACTGTCGTGTGTAGACTGGCAGTGCAAAGATGAAATGATCTTTCTGTGTTTTCGAGATCTCGGGAATATATATTGCATGTTTCGTTCATTTAACCCGAAATCGACAATTTCGTAATGCTGAAGATGCTCTCGCGGTCACTAAATCAGCCAGTAGCGGTTGGTGGGCCCAGCTGCTTGCGATGACGCTACATTGCGACATCGCGGAAGTGCATCCAAGGGATGCTTCGCAGTTTTCGACAGGAGGCTGTAAATTTCCTGCGGCATACAGTGCAACAGTATTTAGATCACAAGCTTCGCCGGAGCCGTTTGTACAGACAGGCAACGTTTTCTTACTGTGTTCGTAAAAATCCGATGACACCCACGCACTTCTTATGATTTGTGAATGCGGCAGTATTAACGTTCACTCGAACGCAGCTGAGTGATCCTTGGAGTAACGAACTCCACGCGGGCTCGCGAGTGCGCTGAGACGTTTGGCCAGCGTGTTGGCGCGTTTTGATTTGGCCTTACCGAGGCGAGAAGTTGTGCGGACAAGGGACACGTGCTTAGCAAGGGCTTCCAATAGCGACAGCGAGGGTGACGTGACCCCTGCCGAAGCACCTTGCGATCGCGGTGGCCGCAATTGTGCTGTTTCGCCCGCTGCTCCGTCGAGGTGCGTTCGTGACGGAACAGACGATCGCAATTTAGGTGCCCTTTTTCGCTTGTAGAGACGACAGACGCCGGCTTTCTCGCTCAGTGGGAGTCATTTGACGTTTTATCATCAAAAGTGTTTCAGGGTCGCTTTAATGTGCACCTGAATATGCGCACGTGAGCGCGCATGCATTTCAGCCCCATCGAAAATGGGGCCGCCGCCGCAGGGATCCAAGCCGCGACCTCGAGGTCGGCACTGTTACGCCATAGCAACTAAGCTACGGCGGCAGGTCCCAGAAATTAGCTTAATTCTTAAAACACACCTTTGCCACTGTTTGCTTCTTCACTGTTAGTAAAATGTTACAATATATAGCCTAGAAAAGACAAGCGCATCCGCAATAAAATCCCCCGAAAAGAAAAAATTATGGTTTAATGTGCCTTCGACTGGATTGGAGCTAATAGGATCGTCTTTTTATGCACAATTTTACTCTTTCGTCAAATGGTGAATGGATATAGAGTCACACTAATTTAAAGGCAGCTAAGCATTTGAAGTGTTGTGAATAGGGGAGCCGCTTTTATTCATTTTCAGAATTCTTTCTTCTTCCCGTTTTACTACCAATCAGTGGCCGAATTATGTATGAACGACGTACTGTTTTTATCAATATATAATTGCGTCATTTACTTCGATGAAAACGGCCCTTCAACCACGCGTGGACTACAAACTGTCGATGTCGAATTGTGATGTTTCGAACTACAGGACATTAAGAGTGCGCGGTTTGAAGCAAAACACGAGCTCTTTCAAGTTCAAGACGATGCTCTCGAATGCAGTACATTCATCATATTAGGAATAGAATTATCCTGTTCCGATGTATTAAAGAAGTTCGTGTTTTTGCATACGCAGGATGAATAACTCTCACTTTAGTTGACGGTACGCGCACTTCGATGGTACGCGCACATCGCTTATTCAACTTTGTTCACGGTACTTATGCAGCAATATAATGCATTAATTCAGCAACGAGAGATTTTCGTGACAAGGGGCAGTTTGACGACACAAGCTTTGCTGTCACGGCGAAAGTTCACTGCAATCGTCAAGCATGAACTCTGTAACGTAAGCAAAAAAGAATGGTGTACTCTACGTTAATGCAAATGAGAAATTTCAGGGCTCTTCGGGCTTTTTTTTTAACCGGCAGTATTCGGGGTGAACATAACATGACAGCGTCTCGCAAGGGAAGCAGCTCTCCAGTCTGGAAAGGAAACGTTGCGCAGAACGCACGGCCAACTGACGATGAATAAGCTTCACACAGTCATCGGCGCCGCTTGCTTAGCGTGCTTTCTGTATCAATGCTACAGCGTGCTGGGAGTCTACCTCGAGTACAACTTCAGTGTCACCATGGACGAGCGTCAGCGGAATGATTACATCGTTTTCCCCGCAGTCACAGTGTGCGTCGACGGCTGGTGAGAAGGCAGCCCTTTCTATAGGACTCAGATACTATAGGACTCAGATACCGAAAAACAGTGCAAAGAGCGCAGAATAATGAGAGGGTGACGCAGGCGAGGGTGTAGATTTCTCGCTCTTCCGTTTCTTTTAAGCTGCTTTTCTTTCCGTATGAAAGGTAGCCTTTTAGCCAATAACCAAACAAATATGCAGCCTAACCCAACTTAGCCTAACCTAACATAACCTAAGCTATCCTAACCATACCTTGTCTCTACGTGACGCGTCTAAATCGGAGTCGCCAGCTCGTTTACAAGTACACGGGAAAGCAAATTTCACCCTCCGACGCCTTTCTGCGAGCCATCAGCGAAGCAGGTAAGAGGGGTGCATGTACACGCCGTTGACGCGCTGACTGACACACGGCCGTTGACATGTGACTGACAGGCGGCTCTGTCACCGGCTTTGTGCACAGCACTCCTTTATTCTGAATTCTATACTCTCGCCGTTAACACACCTTCGCTCGTTGCAGCACCCACCCGCCTTAACCCCCTGTGATTCGCAGAAAGTCGTCCGAGGGTCATGTAGGTTTGCACAAACAGTACACTATAGCCGCTCGAGTCGAATTTCGGGCACAGATATCATAACGCGAGAGCGCTTGCGTGAACTCGCTTCTGTAGCAGTTCTGCATCGAGGCAATGCAGGCAAATTTCATTCAGAGGAGAATGACACGGCTCGCTCTCGCCGGATTCGTGTTAAGAGCGTTCTCGAGATGTTGAATTGAAGGTGTAGTTATTGAAAGAAATATTTTGTACTTTTGCGCTGTGGAATTAATAGAGTATCTGCGGAAATTTTAGATGACCTTCGCAGAAAGTGATTTGTAGTCTGAGCTATTATTCTCATATATATTATGAAAAAGAAATATCGATACAAATGAGTGTACTTGTGCCAGTTCAGTGTAACTGAGAGGGAAGTGCCTCGACTAGTAGCATTAGCTTTATTCTGCGAAAACGGCATGATCGTCATCGAAATTAAGCTAAATTGCTTGCAAGACCCACATACACACTTATCAACTACTGCGGGTGAGTAACTGCCATCGTCTTAGTAAAGGTCCGCTAACTGAAGTGGGATATTGCGCGTATATTGAGTGAAAGTGTATGATCATGTAAGCAATGATGGTGCAGATTTATTGCTATTTCCACAGCTGACATCGCATTATGATACTAAGGAGTAAAACTGACAGTTCGGCGAGTCCATAGTGGTACCATGTCCGCAGTAGATATGTAAAGAGTGTATGTGTACATCAGAACAGTTGTGGTACTATGTTCATAGTACGACCACATTCACAGTGATCAGCAAAACGAGAACAAGGTGAAAGCGGGAGCCAAGGTTTCGACAAGTGGACTTGTCTTTTTCAAGGCGACATATGTTTTCCTCGGCACAGTATATATAGGTCGGGTTGTTCTAAATGGGAGGCAGGGTAAGGCAGGTGGGTGCTACAACGAGCGAAGGTGTGTTAACGCCGAGGGTGCACAACTGAGAATAAAGGAGTGCTGTGCACAAGGCCGGTGACAGTCAGCCACATGTCAACGGCCGTGTGTCAGTCGGCGTATCAACGGAAGGAAGGAAGGAAGGAAAAAGTGGAGAATGAAAGGTAGGGAGGTTAACCAGTTTAGGTTAACCGGTTTACTACCCTACACATGGGAGAGGGATGGGGGAGATTAAAGATGGGGAAGGGGGAGAGGGAGAGAGAGCACATAGCACAGCACACACACATCGTCCGTTGGAGTCCATCAATCTGGCATTGTACGCGACATCACTCTCACAGCCGCTTGTCCAATCCCGTCTCTTTCAAAAACCGAAGTAGTCCCTTTTTCGCCTTCACCTGCGATGTCTTCTGTCGGCGGCATGTGAAAATCGTGTCGAGGGACAATAGTCTACTGTCAAGGCGCGCTAGAACAGATGCCAGGGACTGCCGCTGAACATTATATTCAGGACAGTCGCACAGAACATGTTCCAGCGTCTCCTCGCAAAGACAGGCATTACAGAGAGCGTTGTCGGCCATTCCAATGCGGAAGGAGTAAGATTTAGTGAAAGCCACCCCTAGCCATAAGCGATAAAGCAGAGTCGCCTCTCTTCGACGGAGTCCAGTTGGCATCTAGGGATGCATCAAAGAGGGCAGGTGGTATTGACGGTTGCTCTGGGTGGTCTGGCTGTTTGGTGTGCACCATAGAGATAGCGTGATCTCCTGTGCAAGCACTCGAAGTCTGCTAGCTGCGTCGGATCATGAAAGCGGTATGGCCTCTTCTTGTGCGTCTTCAAGAGCGGCGCGAGCGGCATTATCGGCGTCTTCATTTCCACTGACGCCGCAGTGACTTGGCAGCCACTGAAACGTCACGTGGTATCAACGGCGTTCACAGCACCCCTCTTACCTGCTTCGCTCGTGATCGTGGGCTATCCTGTCTCTGAAAGAGATAATAGAAGGAACGCCAGAAACCGGGGCTTGTGAAAAAAAAATATATAAGAACCTTTAAAATGGAATAAATAAATATATAAATAAAAGGAGAGACATGCGAACAAAAAGAAAAAAAATGCACTAAGCAACCAAACTAAATGTTGTTTTCTAAGCTTGAATTTATAATTTATACAAAATTCATAGTGGCACGATGGACATAGAACCATACTTTGAGTAGTAACGCCTTTTCCCTGTATACATTTCGTAGCTGTAGCAGAGTGGTCGGAGTGTCAGTGGTTCTTCCATAACCTGTTTTCCTTCACAGGCTCAGCACCGAGAAGCTGTGCAAATACAGGCCTAACAAGTGCCACAAGCACGACATGGTGAGCACTCGATGACAATTCACTGTGTAGAGCAAGTCCTATAGCCGACACTATTACCAACCATGTCTCGTTTGTTTCTTTTCCAATGCACGATTTTCGAAAATTTTTTGTATAGAGATGATGGCGTGAAAATGTGTTAGCCACCATAACTTCTTTTGAATGCAACAAGCCTAATCTTGATCACCGCAATTGTTGTCAACCACTTTAAAAGGCAAGAAATGAAAGTTCAAGCTAATTCATTGCTGCAATGACTCTCACTGCAGGTGTGCAACACTGCCTACAAGTCATAATGAGAAACTCCCTTGCGGGTTCTAAGTATTTTCTTGCCTTACGTACCTCAACCTTTGCTTCAGTGCGAAAGAGTGCTCAAGTGGCAGTCCTAAGAGATTCATTCTTAGCATGTATCTTCTTAACTAATTATGATTAAGCTCTTTTTTGTGTAAGGTAAATATGCGGATCCATGGCGCATGTAGGAATATCTGTGGATTGAACATTTGGTGAAGTTGTACGTGAATCTATGTAACGTGTTTTCTCATGCAATGTTTACACTCACGCACAGTATGTACCTTTAATGTGATGCCATGTTTATGCTTATGCGATACACCGTTCGGAATATACACCGAAATTGTATTCATGCGAATCCAACCTGAGAGACGCCGACGCACATAATAAGTAACCTCACAGAATCGTTAGAACTCAGAAGCACGAACATTAGACAAATCCGTGGCATGTACTAACCATCATTCTCATGGTAAGTGAAGGGCTGCAACACCAGAATTCGCTCTAGTATTGTTTATAGGAAACTCTATGCCTGATAATATGCAGCGTTGAGGCTGACAGAAGCCTAACTGGCATATTTGCACGCCGCGGGAGTGGGCGGACAGGTTTAGTATAGAGTCGCTGTAATGTGCAGTGTGTCACTCTTGAAAGGAACACTTGAACTCGTAATAAGTGCACCGTGACTGCAATGCTTCTTCGACCATGTCGAGAGAACGAAGGCTGACGTGATGCATAAAACGGACACCCACGCGTAAGAAACAAAAACAAAACAAGAGCAGGCCTTCATCACTTACTTTAGCTGCACTTGACGCCGAAATACTTGTTTATTTGGTGTTACGCATCGTACTTCCATACTTCCATAATCGTACTTCCCATACGACCGCAAACCACTCTCACGCCTTTTTCCGTGCCCTTCGCAATCAACTGTTTCAGCTGACCTTTCCTCTTCCTTAATGAAAAGCTGCAGGCTCGAACGCACCTACTCAGGCCGGCCTCCCTGCCTTTCCTGGAGATAAAAATCACGCTTAATGCATTTGTAGTTTGCAAATGCAACCGCTATTAACGTAGATGTTTAAAATTCTATTCACCTGGCAAATATTCCTCCGTGAACAACTGTCGTAAACGGTGCACTCTTGTTCAAGGTTCCTAAAGTTTGTTTTACATCCCGTGTACGCAGATGGAAGCCCCGGGCTTGTACATAGTGCAGTCCATGCCGGTCCTACGGAATGCCACAACGTTCCCAGCCCAGGAGCTGTTCTCTTGCGTGATGACGGCTGGCGGAGCGAGGTGCCCCGCTTATAACTGCAGCGACAGGTGCCACTTGCACGTTATTTGTGCAAAGATTTGTACGAAGGGACACTAAAAAGTAAAATTGAATCAAGTTGTACCAGTAAATTGAAGGGGCGAGGGGGGGAGTCCTGGTAAGCCAGAAAAGACGCAAAAAACTAAAACGTGCATGGCAATGGTACGTCACAGTTTTCGAATTAAAGCATTTCGTGACGTCATGGATGTTGCTAGCGCTTTTTTCGGAACAACTTTTAAGTTCATCTTCAAACAAAGATCACATTGCATTGCAAAGGAACCGTACAATCAGCCCATGGAGAGTTTTGGTAATAGTTTCTGAATGAAAACAGCCCCCTCATGTGAAACACTTTTAAATCCGTGACGTCACAGTATTGTGCCTACGCCGGAGATGGGGCATGAAATTTGATTCAGTGTCTACGTTGTTTCTCGATAAACGAGGAAGTGCACGATATTTTAAAAATAAATCTTGCGCAGACTGCAATGTTTTTTTGTCGATGGGACACATAATCATGCCGGCAATAGATTAAACTACAAAATTGCCTTTGATAATAACAGGTTTCAATTCAAGTATCTTTATATGTGTACGCTCTAGACGGAGAACTCAAGGAGTTGGTTAGTGATTGTTTAGTGTTGGTTAGTTGCAGATATGATTTTTCGTGCACTAAGTCGATATTCTGCAAAGGCAGATATGCAGTTTAGCACGAGCATGCAAAGAGCATTTGACGTATTTGCCGCAATACAGGTAACCAATTTGTAGTTTTTCGTTCCGGATGGAAGCCTTTCTGAAACGTTCCTTTCTTACAAAAATTGCAGAATTCAGAGCACATACTACAGGCTCCCATCGCAGCTGTGCTTCACGTTCGACGTGAACGCGATACCGCAAGAGGAACACCCTTTCCAGGATTGTCCAAGTCAGTGGGACTGGGGTGAGTGCGCTTCGTAACCGGTGGGCTGCCAACTCCGCCATTCTTCTTTTACAGCCCCCACTGTTCATAGTTATTCGAGTAAAAACGCGGGATTCACTTGCACAGTACTCGGTCGACATAACGCCGTGTCGAGGAGTAACAGGAGTTTTGAACAGCGACTCCTAGACGGGGCAACTCGCGCGAACTTTCCCGATCTCACAGGCCATGCACGAGCATAAATATACCCCACTTCACAAAACTCCATGCACATGAGTGAAAGACATATGGCAGCACCAACCTGCCAGAAAAGGGAATTAGAAGAATGAATTCCTCATTAGGCGCCTCCTATCATCCTGCGTGTGACGTCCACTGAATAGAAGTGTTAAAAAGAAAGCGTCAACCAAGTGTCGGCCCTAAAGATGACATGTTCGACTTACAAGGTGTTTCTAATGACTAAATGAGTAAAAAACATTCATTATCTCTCTATAATCCGTCTCTTTCTGTCTCTTTTTCATATTCATTATTCACTCATCTCGTGTCCTAATCGTATGACATTTACGTCGAACTTACCTTTGTTTTAGCGTCGGAACTTGGTTGACTTTTCCTTTTCAGCATTTTCAACTCTGGAATGCGCCCCTCAGCTCGATTTTCTTGTTGCATGTTCACGCTACCTTGAGGCATAATGCCTGTTAGCCTGAATGTTTACCGCTTCGAAGACACGCCAAAGGTTCGGCCGACGCATTCGCGCTGCCGGCGGCTCTCCGCTTTTTCTGTTTATGCGACCGAACTGTTCTGCATTCCGATGACGATGATGATGCTGTTGCTGCTACTGTTGATGCTGAATATGTTCTATCGGCAACTCTTTCGAAATGAGGCGGTGAAACAACATTCCTCTAGCCTGTTTGAGCTAATCAGTGATGCTGCAGAGGGTTTTCACTATGGAATTTTGTCTACATCTCCTTAATGACTTTCTCTTTGATAATTTCTAATCTGACTATAGAACGTGGGCAGAAGATCATGTCATCTGTCGGGGAGCGCGGCAGTTAAGTTAGATAGCACTTGGCGGTGGCATGGCAAAGGGTGACAGCGACACATTCACTCACATTCCCACTCTGTTTATGGCCAATTATAATCCTTTTTGTTTATGACTGAATTTAGAGGGCAGCTCTTTATGGGGACTGTTCCTGCGGTGAGCGTCGGCGGCGGCGGCGTAACCGAGCAAACGAGCACAACATCGAAAGATGAAAGAGCGAACGCAAAGAGGTAGATAAAACACGAGAGCCTCAAACGGAGGAGACCAATGAGAGCAGCCCGTTCAGTGACGTACGCGCGGGAAACTGGTTTTATGCACACCCACCCGACCCTTCGATGCGTACTCATATCTGATCTCAGTCGGACCGCTCGTTTCGTACTATTGTCTGCTCACGTCAGCTCTCGCTCGCGCTTGTTTGGTTTGGTCTCGTTCCCGCTTGTTTCGATTCTCATGGTTTGTAGCCCTTAGCACTGTGGCATGATCGCATGGCGTGAGCCGAGAGAGCCCAGAGAGCTCGCTCGCGAGATGACGTCAGGAAATTCTAAAATCCGAGAAGCGCCTGCGTGTTCCTTCGGCTGCCCTTTCACCATGATGACAACCGCTGGGAAAGTCGCTTCGCTTAAGCAACTCGTAGCGCAATCCGCAAAGAAGGCTGCAGCGCAATCTTTTTTGTAAGCTTTACAAGCTTTATGAAGCTTGAACAAGACCCGAGACAGTCTGTAAGGTTTTCGGGGTTCTTCCATAAACTGTTGCTACTGTGTGGTTTGTGCTGCCAAACAAATGCAAGGACTAAAAGGTCTTCTTTTCTTGCCAACGCTGGCTTCTCGCTGCGCCTATTTATTACAATAGCAGGGTCGCCAACGACGGTTTTCCTGTCGCAGGTATTCAGTACGGAGAAGGCATGGGCAGGCAGCACAAGTACAATTCTGTGTTGAAACCGCGCTGGTGAAGTATATGCATGCGCATATTGCTACCATTAAACGCGTTTACTTTTTCGTGGTTTTGTAGCTTTGACAACGCAAGGCTCCGAAATTCTCGTGTAAAAGGTGTGCGTGGAAGCATAACGTATTCAATGCAGTGGCGAGTCGAGGTTTGCGATGCTTAGGTGATCGCTCCATCTCCCTAGCAATGCGACGCTGCTTTTAGGCAACGCAAGTGTCGCGACAGCTGTCCCTGCAGAGCGACGGCCAAGTCTAGCACCGCGGTCAATGACTTTCGCCCTTAGTCAAACGTTTTTTGCCATTATGCGCTCTTTGAGGCAGATGGAGGACCACGCCGTGTCTCGGTATCGTCTTGTGCTCTACCTTCTTGCTTGTTCAGCAAGTTCACTCTGCCGTGCGCCCTGTTTGCACATCGTTGTCGTCATGCAGTTGCACTCGTCATCGGCATGTCGCTGTTCAAAACAGCATTTTTCAAAAGGACGCAGTAATTTTTGTCGAAGTTCCGTTTAGATGTCAACTCCTTCGTCGAGGAGCGAAATAGGCACGTAGGAAAATGGGGCATTGAGGAATGTACCATCTTGTCTGTTTTTGTGGGGAGTAAATAGGTAATGTTTGAAAGCGCTAACCTCAGTTTCGTTTTCTTTTCTTCTTCTTTTTTTGACGGTAGCAGCACCACCTTGTGGGTGACCACTTTACCCTGCACCCCTTCCTACCTACCTCGCATGATAATTTATATGATTACTCCCTCTTACGTGAGTTTTACCTGTGAAATGCTATGAACTAGCACTGTGGTAACAACATGTTGACGGGGACAATGCTTGGTTTGCTAGTTACTAAATTCAGAGGTGAGTTTCAGCAACCTACAATTGCGCGGTTGTCACAGACGTCACGATGTTCCAAAAGGACTTCTTCTTGGGCAAGTTGGTGCTTAGATTTCCTAGGTATACATTCTGGCGCAAAATACATTTTTTGAAAAGGAACCGAAGAAAGGAAGACTTCCTTTCTTCTGTCCCTTTTCAAGAAATGTATTTTGCGCCACAACGTATAACTAGGAAGTCACGATGTTCGCTTAAGCTATAAGCGCTAATACTGGCAGAGCTCTTATACAAAAATTTTCAGGCAGGTACACTTCTTTGCATTGATCGTAAAGCATCAGCTTCTCACTTGAAATGTGATTACCTTATTGGTTTCATTCCATTGTTCTTGAAGCTTTGCTTCGGTGTGTAAAATTAATTGATTTTTCAAATGCGCGTTGTCTACGCCTGCACAATGTCATTGCTCTGTACAAAAGTAGTAAACTTTTTATCCCTTTCTGCGCAGAGCTGGAGCTTCGCTACAAATTCTCTCAACGGGACACGATGCTGTTTCTACCAAAGTGGGTGTACCCGCTATTCGTGCACCAAACAGGACTCAGCCCTCCCGACCAGCTTTCCGCTGTGCAGCTGCTCCCGGGAAAGGTCATCCACGTGACCGTCAAGCAGGCGAGAAACTTGCACCTCTGCCGACCTCACGAAGTCGGAACCTAGAGGGGCACTTTGTCTCGGACTGAATTACGTTTCGGACACCGCGCTTGCAGAGGTCGCAATTTTCGGCCGCGTTGTTGACTGGTCCATTTCGGAGACAACACTTTCAGTGCGATTCGATTGGCCAAGCCGGAGAAAGCGCGTATGATGAAACGACCGGCGCACCTCCTCGCTAACATCTTCTGGGCGCCATCGCGTGATTTGTCAATGCACTGCCTAATTAAAAAAAAAAAGAAACTGTTTCGAGAAATCAAAAGAAGGGATGTGATATCACAAACTGCACTTCATATCGGAATGGGCGATATGCGCAGCAGAGTTGTGCATGGAATAAGGTAAGCATTTTTCGAAATGTCCGGTGGTTTTGTGGGATGCAGCTATGGCAGTTGTTGTGCCATTACCACAAGCCCGGATTCCGAATCTGCAAGATGCGGAATCTATCCTGCGAGCGCCATAATTCTCCCTTCACAAGTCAAGATGCTGCGCCTTCGTGCGGGAGAAGCCTCGGCGGAGCAGCGTGTTTTGACGTGCCCGCGTGTGCCCGACGGCCCGGCGCCGCACCTCCCTTGCCTGGAGGTCACCGCGCGCGCGAACTTTGAACCGAGTGGCCAGCGCGGTCGCTGGTTGGACCCCTCGGACGACCGTCGTGTGCTGACTTTGTATTGGGCCGGTTGAGTGACAATGGGCCTCGGGGATTATAAAAGCAGTGACAAGCCGCCTGAAAAACAGGATCCGCTGACCCCACCTGGAGAGAGGGTCGCTCCCGACTGGGGTGAGATGTGTCACGCGTTTTCGCCGGACGCCGTCGTGCGAGAACAGTCGCGTTTGTGTGAGCTCTCGGCCCCAGTGCCGATCCGTTCATGTCCTGTATGATAACCTGTATATAATGTATAAAGTCCCTTTTGTTATTCTCATCGACGCCAGGCTCGGAGTCTTCGCTACCAACGCTCTGTCACGAAACGGGTGACGAGCGCTACGGGACCACAAAGCCGTATTCGTGGTGCAGCGGTACAAGTTCGTATCACTGGTGGCACCGGTTGGATGTCGTAACACTGGTGGCACCGGTTGAAGTTCGTAATACTGGATGGCAGCTACGGGATTGACCGGCATCAGCTACCTCGGCGCGGTGAGTGCCTGAAGTTTACCTCAAACACCAGACTTTCTCTGACACAGGTTATAGTAGCTCAGGGATTGACTTGGTGTTGCATTGTGTTTAACCTTGTGTGTTTCAAGCCTAGTAAGAGTGTTTTGAAAACCAGGGGATGCTGAGAGGGTAAACAGGGCAGTGTGTGAAATACTTGCATATGTCTTACTAGTAGTGTTATAGTAGCGTACGGCAGGTATATTCAAAAAGGGTAAACAGCAGGAGGACAGTGTGAACGATGGAGAAGTACAAGGTGAAGGAACTTCTCGAAATTTGTGAGGAGTTGGGCATTGAGTTGGGCTCAACCAAAAGAAAGAATGCGATCCTTGAGGTCATGAGGACTGGGGACGTAACGGCTGAGGAAGCCGCTGAGGCCTTGGCGAATATCAATGAACGTCGGGAAAGGGAGGAAAGGAGAGAACAGGAACGTCGCGAAGAGGAAAGGAGAGAGCAGCAACGTCGCGAGGAGGAAAAGGAGGAAAGGAGAGAGATTCGTGAGCACGAGCTTAAAATGAAAGAGTTGGAGACCCGAAATAGCTCGCCAGCGCCTAGTCTCACTTCTAATGTTCCAAGAATACGCGATCAACTTCCACCCTTTGTCGTCGGAGAGGATATGGCCAAATACCTCGTGAAATTTGAGCACGTCTGCGAACGGAATAGCATTGAGCGATCCCTTTGGGCACAGAATCTGTTAGCCTTGCTTCCTGGGGAGGCATCAGACGTAATAACTTGCTTATCGAAAGAGGCGTTTGAGAGCTACAGTGATGTGAAGGAAGCGCTACTGCGGAAGTACAAATTGTCGCCCGAAGCTTTCCGGCAGAGGTTCCGGTATGCAAAAAAGGGTAAGGAGTCGAATGTTGACTTCGCGTTTCGTCTAAAAGCCGACCTGGTGGAATGGCTGAAGGGCGAAGAGGTTTACGACGACCGCGACAAAATTGTCGAATGCATCGCGTTGGAGCAGTTCTACCGTTGCATTGATGAGGATGTCCGGCTCTGGCTGCAAGATAGGCTAAAGGAGGTTAAGCTAAACAAGGCAGCAGAGTTAGCGGAAGAGTATTACACCCGCCGCAGCTTGCACAGCAAGGCAGTGCGCATAGAAAAAGCAGATAGAAGAGATGGGTTTTACGGGAAGCCCGACGAACGGAAGGAAATCACGCGTCGCGAGTTTCGGGACGACGAGTCCCTTCCCAAAGAAACTGTAAGGGATGGACAGAATGCATCTCAGAATGATGACGATGGTCCGAAACAGCGAAACGAAATGACGCGTTCTTTTGAAAAACGGAGACCGTTAACCTGCTACAATTGCAAAAAGCAAGGGCACATCGCTGCAAGCTGCCCAGAGAGAATTGCTTTTGCAACGATACGGGAAACTCACAAGAACATACGTCTATTGGAGCCCTATGTGCAGGAAATTAAGGTAAACGGCAAGAAGTGCCGAGCACTGCGGGACTCTGCAGCAACTATGGACGTTGTTCACCCGTCTTTCGTCTCCTCGAGTGATTTTACGGGAGAGTGCGTTAGGATACGGCAAGTGGCCGAGAAGGAGAGTGTCTGTTTACCGATAGCAACGGTTATCATTGAAGGAGAGTTTGGAAAACTTAACACCGAAGCCGCTGTGTCAGCCGCCCTCCCGGAGCAATTTTCCTACCTCTTCTCAAATAGCTCGGAGCAGCTGCTGAGGGATCAGGGCAAATCATTCTTTGCCGACGTGGCGTACATGGCCCCCACGCGATCCAAAGCGCGCCCGCTGTCGAGGGAACTTGACTTAGCGTCGGTGAGCGAAAGGCGGTGCGGCACACGGACCGATCACGGTAACTTGAGTGGCGAGCAGTCACGGGAGAGGCAGAGCTCGGAGGCTGGCCTAGACGAGCGGGTCCTGGAAGTGAGTGGGAGTGACGCGGGCAGTGCTAGCCGCGATAGAGACTCGACGCCGAAATTAGGCGACGCGGGCTCCGCACTCACTCCGGTTTCCGCCAGCTGGCAGGAGCAGGCTGCAGTTGAAAGGGAAACTCGGATTCGCGAACAACAGGAAGATTGTTCACTAGCCGATCTGAGGAAGAGCGTCAAACGGGGAGTGAAAGAAAAGGGGGTTTCATTTGGCAAGGAATCTGGCTTATTGTACCGCCGCTACACGGATAAGCAGGGTCGCAAATATAAGCAGCTTCGGATTCCGCGAAAATATCGCCGGGAAAAATGAATGACCTCATTTGCTTCCTCAGAAGTATGTTTTCGGTCCAAGCGATTTCAAGGGGACCATTCTATTTGTAATTATTATTGCTGATTAATAATTGTTTCTATTTTGTTGTGTTGTTAATTTGAAAACTGGTTGTTTGAGCCTTGTGTGCTAGATCGTACACCTGCCTCTTGTTGCAGCGGGAGAAAAAAGGGGAAAACAATTTAGTTAGGTTGATTTGAATTATGGCCTTGTCTGGTGTTTGACGGGAGACAGAGGGCACTTCTTCGTGTTGGGTGTTGCCTTTTGCCGGTCGGTTTTGCAAGCTGCAGAACGACCAAGCGGGACCAGTGGCGAGAAGCAAGGTCTTAGGAACGACCCGAGCGGAGCTGATCAAGGTGCCTTGGCGACGACGTGGTGAGCAGGGCTCCTGTCCTGGCGAGTCGGACCTGGGCACGTGATGTTACCTGGCGTCCCGACACTGGACGTGAACTTGGACGAGCCTGACGAACGTGCGCGCCTGGCATCCGAGCCACGTGGAGGCAGCTCGTCTTCCCGGCGCCTTATCTGAGGGCGGGGATGCTGTTGTGCCATTACCACAAGCCCGGATTCCGAATCTGCAAGATGCGGAATCTATCCTGCGAGCGCCATAATTCTCCCTTCACAAGTCAAGATGCTGCGCCTTCGTGCGGGAGAAGCCTCGGCGGAGCAGCGTGTTTTGACGTGCCCGCGTGTGCCCGACGGCCCGGCGCCGCACCTCCCTTGCCTGGAGGTCACCGCGCGCGCGAACTTTGAACCGAGTGGCCAGCGCGGTCGCTGGTTGGACCCCTCGGACGACCGTCGTGTGCTGACTTTGTATTGGGCCGGTTGAGTGACAATGGGCCTCGGGGATTATAAAAGCAGTGACAAGCCGCCTGAAAAACAGGATCCGCTGACCCCACCTGGAGAGAGGGTCGCTCCCGACTGGGGTGAGATGTGTCACGCGTTTTCGCCGGACGCCGTCGTGCGAGAACAGTCGCGTTTGTGTGAGCTCTCGGCCCCAGTGCCGATCCGTTCATGTCCTGTATGATAACCTGTATATAATGTATAAAGTCCCTTTTGTTATTCTCATCGACGCCAGGCTCGGAGTCTTCGCTACCAACGCTCTGTCACGAAACGGGTGACGAGCGCTACGGGACCACAAAGCCGTATTCGTGGTGCAGCGGTACAAGTTCGTATCACTGGTGGCACCGGTTGGATGTCGTAACACTGGTGGCACCGGTTGAAGTTCGTAATACAGTGGAGCCGAGGTCTGTGGCAAAACAGAACCTTCCTGAGGGTTTTCGTCCTTGCCATTTTTTGTTGTTGCTTGCATCCTGCGTTCACACGGATCCACTAGGTTCCGTGCTGATAATAACCTAACGCGCGTCTCGTCCTTCGAACTACACGCATTTACGCACCGTCCGACTGCCGGCGCCCTACAAGAGCATGTGCACGGACTACAGGGCGCTGGGCACTTTTCCTGAATTCAAGGGCATGCTGAACTATGACGTAAGTATGCGCAGTTCGTCGGGCGTGCTCTTTTCATCTCAATGTTTGGAACGTATGCCAAAAACGGGCGGTCCGTTCTTTTTTACTGCATCATCATTTGACATAAAATCACTCGAGTGCGTCTCCTGCGATATATACCCCGTCCGATACACCCGTACCGCGAGTCATTTTTCCGGCATAAATCACGAGTGTTCGCCGATCCCCTGTGCAAAAGTGACGTTGCGCCCACATGGGGTGTTATGGCACCGGCAGCGATGTTAGAATAGTGTTGTTGGTGGAGAAAATAATCTATCGAAGTCACCTAGCAACTGGAGACGGGCAAGGCCGCAATGAGAGAGCAAGGCGCGTTCATGGCATATATAGTTCAATGAGGCGCAGTTTGATCGAAGTAGTCGAAACTTGCCTTGTGCGTATGTGCTTCCCGGCGGGATTGAATTTCGGGCAGTTAATCACAACGGCAGAATGCATACGCTCTAGTATTTGCACGGCCACGCGGTGTTTCATCTCGGAACATTGTTGATCGTACCAAAGGGCCAATATATTTCTGGAATGATGCGTCATTATAAATAAGGGAGAGCCTGTATAATCAGACGTTCGGGTTCTTAACCCGTACTGCAAGAACGGGAAATGAAGGGAAAACGATTGTGTGTGTGTGGGGGGGGGGGGGGGGAAGAGGATACAAGATACGGCAGAATTCAGGGAAGCTGGAGAAAAAAAAAGGAATGGCGTGTTCAGAAGGGGTATTCTGTAAGTTTCCATCAAGTGCACATGTGCATTTTCGTCTGCTGCTTAATTTATGATTCGCTGGGATGGAGCACGCGTCAGAAGGAGACAGGCGCTCTCAGCCAATCATCACTTCAGCAGCAGATGAAATGGACATGTCCACTATGTATGGACGCACAGACCATCCTACCCTCCCCCCTCCAGCACTCCCTTACAAACTGTCACTCAGGTTAACTTCAGAAACAGCAGCAGTGCTCTCGTGGCCTGACATGCTATTGCGACGGAGGGGAGATGGGAGGAGGTGAGAGGATAATGGTGCGATGATGTGATGATGTGATGTGATGAATATGATGTGAATGTTTAAAAAAAGAACAACTAAAAAGAACAGTATAGGAAGAAAACAGACGTCAGTCATGTAAAAGCTGAATCATTTTATCAGAAGCACTGACATCACGACGTAGCGAAGGGAAAGTTACTTCCTTTCTACAGAAGTCGAACATTAGCATGAAACATGCAAAATTGTTATCAGATCACAGCTTCGATGGTGGTGTAGCCTATACGTGAGTCGGGCCAGACGCGCTGGTGTTTTGCTTAGAAATTTATCGATGACCACTGCCAAACTGGTAGTGTTGCCCTTTAGCCATGCTTGAAGCTGTGCTTGCAGTGCCCCTCAACGTTTTCATACGCCATGAACACTGATATCCTTTAGTTTCAACATTTTATATCGCTTCTGCAGAGCGCATGCATGGGCATAAAAAGAATAGGACGTAAATGGTATCAGTGGTGGAACTAAAAATTGCGAACATTACGACCATCGACGGCCGATCTGCAATATTACGGAATATATGATGCCCAAAACACGACGTTTGTGACGTGTTTCCCGTTCCCCAAATCGCGTGCGGAGCATTCAACCAGCAAGGACGTAGCCTTTAAGATCCGCAATTTAAATCCAGAGGGCGCCGCTCTATGAAACGTGAATTTGGACACCAGCTATATGTGATCTGGTGCCATAGCATGTGCAAAAAGAATTGTGGTCTTCCTCTTTATTCTTTGGGGTGCCAGATTTGTATGCAGAAGTGTGCCATGGAGTTGGAAGTGATCCACTGCGGTTGCGTCCAAGTTACGCACGAGTTCACGGCAAGTTACCCCGCTCCGACGTGCGATTTCACCGCGTCAGGTAAGCTCCTAATTCCAGATCTGCCCCAAGATTTTGATACTGATGTTGAATATAACGGCAAGCTCTATGGTGTTTTTTATTTAAATCTAAATGTGCACGCGAAATCGATTATTTGGGGTTATGTTAGCAGATTCACTAACCGGTCAATGGCAAGCGGAGTCGCCGGATCACATGTTTCTAGAAAAAAAAAATGTCGCAGTTTCGCCCAAAAGGCGAAGCATCGATTGCGATAGCAAATTAGTATACACATATATACGAAGTAAGTATTGTAATTTTATCGATCGTATAAACTTGGAGACATTCGCTTACTAAATAAATTAAGAAGCATGGTGTGACGGGGCTCACAAGCAAACATGAACACATCACACTCGATGAGCGCGGACAGACGCTGTCAAAACGCTGGAGTGAGGAAGCACGGCAGCAGCAGCGAGCGAAATGACCGTGCGGTCTATCGCTTCAACGCAAGAGCGGCGAGAACACAGCGTGCACAAAGGTATAAGCCGTCTGCAGAGCCCTTTCAAGATACGGCGTGCGCGACCGTGAGCGGCCATGCAAACTTCGCACTTGTTGCCAGAGTCGAAGCTGCCCCCACCCCCTCCCTCTGGCGCTGCCTCCCCTCTTTCCTTCATACATGGCACGCGAGATTGAGCTGCGATCGTCAGTTCCCTCTGCGCCCGGCTGACTCCGTACACGTCGCAGATGGCTTTCAAGAGACAACGTACCCCCCCCCCCCCCCCCCCCCCATTACCTAACCCCGGCGGACCTTGTCGCCATCGCAGATGACGTTCAAAATACAATTAGACTTTAGGCGGGCGCGGGCGCACGGGCCGCCCGGAGGAGAACGCACCCCTCCTCCCCTTCCTCCGGAGCCTTGCGCGTGACGGAAGACTGCGCGCTTCCTCTCTTCGGTGCGCGAGATTCGGCTGCGATCGCCGGCTCATACTCGCACGCTTTCACTCACACATACAGCGTATGGCACGCGGTTCGAGGCGACGATATTATCGCACTTGGACTTTACACGGAACCTCAAGGCGCCGTCGACGTCGACGCCGAAGCCCACGCCGACGGCAGAAATGCGCCTGGAGCGTCCATATATTGTCCATATATTTGCTATAGCAATAAAGGGTCACGGCTGTTTTTCTCGGCTTCTACGAAAGGACAGGAAAAGAGAGTGCGATAACGGCGGCTTCAAATGTAGTGAAGTCTACAAATGGGCCGTCTAGAAACCCATTATCCATAAGTCTAATGAGACATTTATTGGAGGGCGTATTCACTTTCAGTTTATTATTCTTTAAATACAATGAATTGGTAAGAGACAATACAGGGCATTAATTTCGTGCTACAGAAATATGTAGGTACAAAGGCTATACCGCTTATTCATCACGAGCAATGCTATTCTTTCGATGACCTTGCGTCAAGCCACGTGCGATGTGCAGGTCAGGGGAAGACACATTGAGACCGTCCAGGCTTTTAAATTCTCTTTCCTCATTTGCCACTGATTCCAATTGCAGACTGTGTCTGGCACGCACAAAACCTCTACAGTTACGCTTAATTTGCTTCAGCCATTATACAACATTATTATACAGATTGTATATAAAGTGCTCGTAACCGTGGATATCACTTTCCCTAAATATTTATTGCCAGTGTTTGATCTTTTGCTACCACGATGCTCAGTTGTTACCTTTCTATACCATAAAAATGCTGTGGTCTCATCGGCATCAAATTAAGCGCATTAAAGCTAAGATTCGTTTTATAAATGCCTTACAGGCAGCTGCTTCGCTGCGCTTACTGCAAATGGGACGTACGCGAAGTGCAAGCGTACCTGCGGACTACCCTGCGAGTAAGTGAAATCAGTTGCACCGCTTACTATACGTTGGGTGATGTATACCGTGATGACGATATACGTACTTGACTCCGTGTCCTTCGTTATTCAACGCTACAAAACAGATTTAGAGCGGATATTCACCCAACTGTACTCCTCAACCATGCGCGCTCAGTATGCCGACACTTTCATGACATTACACCTAAAAACTTGTACGCAGTCTCTGCATCACAGGTTATCTCCGAGCTGTGGTTGCCCCGGAGGTAGCTGTGAACATCGAGCATAATTATTTTAAATTCTATATAAAATAATTATGACCAAAGTTGCATGACGTGCGAGTTAATTTTGACGTGAGAATGGAGTATCCCAGAAACGAAGCACATATTTGAAGTAGTCGACGTGGTCAAACTGCGAACCATCCACAGCGAGTACTGTAATACCGAACGGAACGAATGGTTAAACACTATTGCGCGTTTATAACTCGTGACTAACCACCTGTTTCTTTTTGTTCATTTCGCACACTTCCTGTGAAATCGCTTGCGCCAGAGAGTGTCCTCTGAAGCAAGAGAGAGCGCCTTGAAGAGGAGGGCTCTGTCTGCAAAAGAAATTGCAAGGTAGCTCCGTTAGCTCATCAGCAAGGTTTCACTGATTGAACTTTAAGTGCAATTGCGCAATTGTATCATGGTGGTAACTAGCTTATATTGCGCGACAAGTTTCAGTTTTGGTTCATAGGCCCATACACAGTCTTGGGGCAGACTTCTCCCGTTAATTATTGCGTTCAACCTGTTGTTGTTCCTACCGACCACGTTGTCGAGATCATCCACGTCACTCGTATACGAAACCTTTCACAAGGCATTCTCCGTCCCTTTAAGTTGCGACCAGGCTGGCCGCTTGCGCGCGGGGGGAAATTAGTGTGGGCATTTCTTGGGCACCTCTTAATCGTCTGCACGTGAAGTCCTGTCTTTGAGGACCAAACCCTGGCCGTCCAGCGCGCCCGCGATCGGACCGGCAGACTAGATCTGTCAGTCCCGTCGTGGGATTAGCCGGGTGCGCGTTTTATCGCGCTTTGCTGGAACAAATAAAAAGTTTACTCACTCACTCACTCACTCACTCACTCACTCACTCACTCACTCACTCACTCACTCACTCACTCACTCACTCACTCACTCACTCACTCACTCACTCACTCACTCACTCACTCACTCACTCACTCACTCACTCACTCACTCACTCACTCACTCACTCACTCACTCACTCACTCACTCACTCACTCACTCACTCACGATCATCCTTACATCGGGTTCTTCGTCTTCATTGCTTGCGGGGACCTATCTTGAGATTGATCTCTGCCTTGAGTGTGATCGGTCCGCCACGTATTCGGGGCGTATTAAAGGTAATGTTAACTGCTACGTCGCAATATACACATTTATGAAATTAGCACCATTTTCAAAACATATGTACGCAGAATGTGCCACGAAGTACACTAGCCTTTCAGTAATTTTTGTCCAGCAGCGGAGCGAGAGAGGCTCTGAGGTAGCTGTTAAGAGGAACGCTAAAGTATTTCGTAGCACATTGGTGCGGACGATAACCAGAAAGCGGGGCTGGTTTGAGAATCTGTGCTGAATTAACATCATGTTATTATTGTCAAATAGTACAGTGTGTCTTTAAATGAATGAATTAGGAAGATCATTAGTTAAGCATTGTAAATTAACTAATTGGACTGTGATTTGTTAGGCATTAGTGTCCACTTTCGCGAGTAGTCTACTCATAGACAAGGTAATAATTGCAGCGCTCATAAAGATAGGAAAATAAAAGCTGTTTGGTGTAAAAAGAAAGGAACTTTCGTGATATTGCTCATGGTTTTTCATTACTGGGGTTGAAGGATAGTCATGTTTGATTGTGCAGGTTGTGTATTAGTCCGTTCCTGAGCGGTCATTCTCAGTCACAATGTGCTCATCTGACATCGCGCTTTTTCTTAACCCTCAATTTCCAGGCAGATCCATTACGACGTCCGCATAACGGAGATTTCGAATGAACAGGTCAGCATCTCCTGGTACTTCATATGCAGTGTTTTCCATTAATGCCTAGACCTTGACGCCTCTATTGCGAGAAGAGAGAGAAAAAAAAGAGACAGCATCTGCTGCCATCACGATATGCCAAGTATAGGAAATAATGTTTTCGGCGCTTGTTATTCTTTCCCTCATGACAACTTCTCAACAAGCGTTAAACAGCGTATTAGATAAAGTAATGATGATGTGGCATTTTGAAATAACCATTCCTTAATGGCAAAATCATCCTATATGCTGTGGACTGCCTTGCAAACAGAAGGCGTCTTTCGTGCACCCGTGAGGATTATGTGAAGACTTATTGCGAATTTCTTCTTTCTTTTCGCGACCATTTATTCGCAGGGCCCGGCAAGAAACGCTCGGTAGGTCACTGGCGCACCAAGCTCGAGGGACGCCTCACTCAAGTACTGCTGCACGAATTGTGCTTGCTGTTGCTCACGGACAGCCGTTAAGCTGTCAACCTACTCTTACACCAAGCAGGCACTAATTGTGGCCAGAGTGAGATCTCAGTCGCCGAAATGGTGTTAGTTTCACGAGCATCAGAACTACTTATCTCTTCCGCAAGCTCCCAGCACAATTCTAACACGTTGACGACGAAAGTGACCATGAAAGCCAGCTCACTACCACAACCTACATGAGCGGCTCATGCATGATTTGCAATTCATTCTCGGCTACGCCACTATTACCCCCGTAAGGGGTAATCGAGGCGATATATTTCCTACATTTTTGTATTTAGGACAGTTATAGATTCACTAGTCACCGTCATCATTGTAGTTCACTGTTTAACCGCATCGTATCTGAACGCAGGGAGAGTTTCACGCTGAAGCTGCGCTTCCGCTCAGACATCGAGGAGCTGGTGCTCTATCAGCCGACGCTTACAGTTCAGTAAATATTTTTTTCTATTCACAGATACAACGACTGCTGCTCATAGAGCGCGCGACAAATGGTACGAGGATTCTAAGAAAGTCATAGTTCTTGCTCAATCTCTGTCCCTCATTATGCAAATGGCTTCGTCAGAACGCCCATTTTCTTGAGGGAACACATTATTCAGCATTATGAAGTCATCAAACTCCTCCTCTAAAAGAAAGAAAGAAAGAAAGAAAGAAAGAAAGAAAGAAAGAAAGAAAGAAAGAAAGAAAGGAAGAGAAACCCAATACCAACTAGTTATCCTTCAATGTTATTAACGTCTGCGAATGACAAGTTTTTTTTTTGTCCGCACTTTGCAGAGGATCGAGTTTATCGCTTACGCCGCTGGCTACCTGGGCATATGGCTCGGCTTGTCGGTGATAACATTTCTCTTGGACATGCTGGGCATGATGAGAACACACACGTGCGTACGCTTCACGCTTTCGTCGTGAATGACTTACAGGTGTTCTCGGTTACAGCGCTAATACGCAGGCAGGTTTTTTCGCATATGATCCGTGTCCCGTTTTCGTATCAGCCGTTTCATAATGCGGTAATCCTCAGTCATGTACTATCAGCATAAATTAAAACGCGTACAATTCCGAAACTATACTCAAACGCCTTGTTACGTTTACGCGTCAACCTGCGCTTGCGACAGCAGGTTAAATGAAGACTTACACTTGTAACTATTCGATGCTTAGAAACCGGTTACAAGGCGATTACACGTGGAACTTTCACGTTATAATTAAGCGCAACAGGTGTTATCATGAGCTATTTCCTGTTAGAGTTTCAATTCATATGCTAATCTATGCAATTGAGGCTAATAGTAGCTGCTTCATTTTACCCAATGGCAAAATTTATTGTGTATCGTCTGGCGCTTTCCCGCACGTTGATGTGGCCACGGCTAATTGCACTTGTAGCAAAATCTTAGCGCAAATTTTAACTCGAAGTACGCACGAAGCAATGAAATGCTGTCATTTTGAATAAAATCGTCAATGTGAAAAAATCTAATTTTTGGAAGATATGGAAAGAATATCGTACACATTTGTGCTTAAATTTACGTACATAGAAATTGCGCGTTCAGAACTGTGAAACTCCATGGTACATATATATTTGAGAAGTCAATGAAATGCGTGTTAGACTTCTGAAGCGAACTACACGAGGAGCTGATGTTGCAGTTTACATTAGGCTTCTCGCTATGGTATGTAGGAGTGATATCCGTAAAACGCCGTTATTTCCTTGGGCTTCCCATCATTCGCACAATTAATTGCCTGTGGCACTCAGATATAAACAAAAAAAAAACCATATGAACGCTTTTTTCGTGTTTACTACTGCTTCACAAAAATGTATGTTAAGAAGTTTCCCAGAAATAGTGCATTTACACACAGAGTGACCATAAAGGTGTTCGTTATAATATTCTATAAGAAAAAAAAAGAAAGAAAAGGAATGAGGAATGTGCCACGCCACGTCCGTCTCTAAATAATCCCATATGATTGTATGCGGTGCCTTATATATATAACACCTTATGTCTCCATAACTCATACTGATTTATTGAATATAGGCGCTATGGGGGATACGTATATAGATGTTGCTTAATAGACACTTCTTCAGCAAAAAAAAACATATTTTCCGATCTTACAGGAGAGCAATCGAAAAAGCGTTCGGCGATATCTGGACGAAGAAAGACCTGCGCTTGCGGTAAGTGTGTGTGCACTTGCACACGATTCCACAAATAATATAATTCCGGAACACGGGTGCGTATCCGAACATTAAATAGCAAACGAATGCAACATTTGCATTTGCCCACGTCACAGACGCCTAAGCCCGCGAAGGACTTTTCTACACACACAGGCTGGAAATATGTGAGAGCACAAGCTACGTTTGCAGCTCGGGGCGCCATTAAGGTGCGAAAACAAAATACGCGGCCGACATTTTCAGGCTATTTTTGCATGTTTCGCATTGTAACTAGTTAAAGGGAAGAATGAATAACAAGATCGAACTTAACGTAGAGTTTGAGGCATACAGCTGGCGTGCATACATAAATACATACATATCGTTTCCACTACCTGCCAGCTTCGTACACGCGCTAGCTAAGCCGAGCCACTCATGCAGCCGGCGCTGCCGAGCCAGTACGGGGTAAAGCACGTGGCGGTAACGGCAGAGCGGTTTGCTCAAGCATCATGCGCTAATATGGCGGATCCGACGCTTATGCGGGAATCGAGGATAAGCGAAGCTTTCTTTCATGTTTGCGCAAATTTTAAATGTAAACGTTCTGCGAAACGAAACGCTACTGACAGAAATGTTGGTACAAAAGTGACGCAAGTGAAATGTGTACTTTTACGCATTTCTCTGTAGAAAAGTATTCGACTTTCTGCTGCCGACTTCTTTACCGCCTCGTTCAATGCATGCTCTGGTCCCAGTGTTGTTAACGTGAATGCTTTCGCCGCAGTTGGCCGCTTCTGTTGACGTCTTCTTAACTTTTTGCCTCTTGTCGTGCTTTTCTATTCGATTACATACCAATTCTGGGGTATTGGCCCAGAATGGGTGATCCAGGGACGCACAGTACTCTGCGGCCCAAGTGATCTATCGGTGCATATATTCACTGGCGCATACGCAGCGACCCAAGTCGTGTAAGCTTCGTGTATATATCCGCGAATGTATCCAACGATGAAACAACAGACAAGGAAGGAGTCGCTTTAAAATTACGCACTTGACTAAGAACTTATTATGATATCAATATTTTCATGGCAACGCTTGCTCTCCACAAAAACGTGGTAGGAAAATCAATGCACTGCCACGGAACAACGAGACTTCTTGTTTCATCGCTAGAACATTTTTTGTTGAAACGAAATGACATAGCGAAAGTTTGCCTCAGTACTAATTTGCTTTGGTCTTAGCGCTCAGTGGGAAACAGCAGCGAATTTTTGTTGTATCAGTGGGTACGAGCTTCGCCATTTTACCTGGTGTTGTCGGTCATACACAGGCTAGTATTTGCCTTCATCATTAGCGCAACATGCGAGTGCAATACTGAAAACGTGGCCGGCGTTCTACATATGTGGCATTGCAGACACGTTCCTACTTTTTGACCCTCGTAATTTAGTGGCATCCAACACACTTCAATCCGAAAGATAAAGCGTGAGTATCTAGGTCAGCTGGAACCCCAGCGTGACGATGTAGAACAGAAATTCTTACCCAATGTCTGTGTATTTGTCAGGGTTATAATTATGCTGATCACAGCCTGTTAGATTCTCCTTCAAGTTGGCAACAGCCGATGAAGCTTTACTAAATGAACTAATGTGTAGGAAGGCACAATACACGATCGTAGATAATACTGTGTTGCGTCGAGGACACTGGATATTAAAAAGAAAAATGTTACCACTCGTCGTCTGTCCTGTTATAATACCCCAGTTCTTGTGGAGCGGTTGAGGCGTAATGTACCTGGGCTACTACATTTCTGTATGTTCTACAGCAAAAAAGACCATAGGACGAAAATAATAACAATGTAAATAAATCGAAAACTTTAAAGAAGCGACGCTTGTTTTCACATTCTTACGTGGCCCATGCTACAACGTAAATGTTTAACCTTGAGGTTGGGATGGTGGCCGTGGCGGTATGAACGGTGCTGAGACTGAGTTCAAGCCCACCTTCTGCGTTGGTCCTGTGTTTTCAGCAACTTCAATGATGCGCGTTTGACGCAGACGTCGTTCGCGCGTCATCTAGCTTTCAAATTCATTGAGTGCTCAGCGTCTACCACATGCTACGAGCGGCTGCTCAGACGTAGAAATTGCAGTTGTGTTTGCAATCATAGATCCACCTGCTGTTAGCGATCTCCCCAGTTCTTGCTCCTACACCTCCTCCTCTTTTAGCAAGATTATATGGCAGCTTCGATGTACTTTTCTGCCTTTTTTTATTACAGGTTCAAGAACCGAGAGAGGTGGAATGATCGCGTAATCGCCATCCGCTAAGCACCGCAGTTTTCGCATTTGCAATATGTCACTACAGATCTGAAGCCCCACGAGAACACAAATATATTGACCCGGAAGATCGAACTGGACAAGTGTTGTCACTGCGCATGCACTGCGGTGATATTGTGTCCGCCTGTAGGCGAATAAACTAAGCGTTTGTTATGCATGGCCATGGCATATAATTAATCCATTGTCGCATTTCAAAGCTGCCATAGGTTTGACGAGGGCATATGCTAACACGAGAAATGAAGAAATTAATTGAGCAGGCATCGCGGCAGGTTTTGAGGCATACCAAAGAATGGAACACGCTTTTTAATTCATTCCGTCGTAGTGGCACAAATGACGCATGAGCGACTGCAAGTCGGTGTTGTTATAATGCGAATGCTGATCGCAGTCCTGTCGTAAGGAACGCCGGTAATAAGGAACGGTCACCGGGATGTCGAGGCTTTCGATGACTGGAGACCGAGAGCTTTCTAGATTTTATTTTCTTTTATTTGAATACGAAGTGTAGACAAACTAAAAAAATGGCTGTGGCTTAGGTAAGGTTAAGCCCAGGATGCGAAGCATACTAGCCTTTATTTTAGTTGTTGAACCACTGTTTAGCCTGGTGAACTGCTGTTGCTTGGCTATATTTGGTTCGGCTAGACGAAGAAACAACTCATGCATTACTTCTTCGCCTTCAAGAGTGGAACGCGACAGCGTTCCCGTCGACCCGCCAAGGGGTGTAAGACAATGGGCTACAGGGCAGCGACTACGCGCCCCGCATTGGACGCGGTGAGCGTCGAGCAAAGCAGCGTTCGGCGCGGCAACGAAATGTGCGCCTGAGCAAGAGACGCACGCCTTAGAAACAGCGCGTTTCTAAGGCAACACCGCATTCACTAGAGGCGCTTTTGTACCGCTTTGAAGCGTTGTACTCGTGGCTCAGTGGTAGCGTCTCCGTCCCACACTCCGGAGACCCTGGTTCGATTCCCACCCAGCCCGTCTTGCAAGAGTTGAGCCAAAGCCACTTCTCCTCTGTCGTGACGTCACGGTGTCACGTGATTTCATGGTCACCGCCGCGCCTGAGGAGCTGGGTTGAGCCCTCGTAATATGCTTCGCATAAAAACGCGTCTCTTGCGTCACATTCGCTAGCTTGTGTAACACCCATGTGATGCATTCACAAGCGCTTAGTGTTCAAGCTAGAACACGTTTCGCTCCTGGTTACACCATGATCATGCGTCTGAATTAAAAAAAAAAAAGGGGGGCGTAGCAACTGTTCCAAGTGATTTCTCCATGGTTTCGTTTAAATCAGGCGTGATACCGACGTTCTGTTTTTTTATTTGCTTCCGCCATTTCTAATCTTCTGATGTGCATGGGTGGTGCAATGAAACTGTGTACAGTATCCCATCAGTAAAATGGTGTTTCAGCGAATGCCTTCGAAATTTTTAAACGTTGCCTTTGGCAGATGTCACAATTCTAGTTGATGAGCAAGAGGCGGACATTACTTGCAGACAAAATTGAAATCCATAATAGACCGATTAACAAAACTTCACTAATTAGGTTACTAACTAATTACCGTATGACCAATGTTGCAATGTACAAATAATAGCCGTGGAGTTCGCAAGTCAGATCCACTTGGAACGAATTTTCAGGATGGCACCAGTTTCGAGATATTAATTTCGGAACTTTGTGGAAAAATGCATTGGTGTTTTAGTTAATTTTGCGCTTCAGTGCATAAAACGACGTTTCGTTAAGAAAGTAAGCGGAACAACAGTCCATTTTTACACCATGTTTGACGACTCATATTTCGCAAATGGTGCCATCCACTTAATCATATTAAAGTCGATATATATGCCTTCCTGCCTCATGCGCTAGAATCTGTAAATTGCAATAAGTACCATAATGTAATTAGTTAAAGCTTAATTGGTTCGTTTTTATTAATTCGTCGGTTATGCATTTCTATTTTTTTGTGCAAATAATGTCGACCTCTGCGAGTAAACCAGCTCATGAACTAGAATTATGCTATCTGCCACAGGCAACCTTTAAACATTTTTGAAAGTGTTCGTGGAAACACCGGGTGTACAGATACAAGTACAGAAAAATTAAAGAAATTGTATAAGATTTTGTGTCCACATAAAACGTTGACAAGGGGTGCTATGCAGGATGCCCCGAGTTTCTCGTTCACCCGAGTTTTGCCCGAGTTTGCTCGACGGCAGTCAGTGAACGGAGATAGCGCGCAACGGGCCGAAGGTGCAGGCAAAAAATATGTAGACAGAAAGTCGCGTATGACAACATGAGCGCACCCTGCGCGGCACGCTGCTTCCACGTTTCAAGCGCAGAAGGCTGCACAACGAAACGCGCCAGCGCCGCGTATTGTTATCAACGGATTATCGCAACTTAGCGATACCGTGACTGCCCCGCTGTCTGTCAGCACACTTGCCGTGAGCCGTTTGCCACGCCTTTCCCGGGCGCGTCAAGGGCGTGCCTCATCTTTCGGGCGCTATCTATCTATCCTCCATCGAATGCGAACGTGGTACATGCGGCGCATTCTTGCACCTACACTTTCACTCAAACGAATACGTTAAAATGCGACAAATAATATAACGCACATTTTTATTTCTTTAGGTATCTGTTTTTCGTTTTCAATGCTAGAAATTTGTGATGATAAACGGAGATCGAGCAAATTATTAAATTTTGCACATCTTGCCGTGAGTGGCGACAGGGAGGCGAAAGCTTAGAAGCGGTACATTGAAACGGGTCGCACGCACGAGGGCGTTCATACGGTGATAAGTCGCCTAGGGGCGCTGCAGTGCTATTCTCAATAAAGTCGGTCATGATCCATGGAGGGTCATGGCCACTCTTTCTCTATTAGGGGAATAGAAACGCAGCGCCGCGGTACGGCTGTTCATCGCAGGCGCTTCACTAGGCTATTAAGGCCCCCGCTTTACCAACTAAAAACGACACAACAGCTGTCGCTGTAAAATGGCGGTATGTTATTTTAGAGTGCGTAGTGTCGCAGTTCAGTGAAAATGTACCAGTTTATCTTTGTGCGCGAAGCCTTTGCGATACATTGCGAAACGTGCGTGCTTCCCCAGCGACAGAATTCATCGCTTGTCATCGCTTGCCCAGTGAAGGCGCCTCTGAGCGCACGTACGCAGTATATGAGTGTGTTGTGCAGTCGAAGGTGCTTGCGGATTACCTCTGCTGGAGCCAGCAGCGATCGCAGATGGATATCGTAACGACACCGCAGCACTCGCATTTTGGCAGGTGAGGACTCTTGTGTGCAGTTATGAAATCAGATTTCGAACGGAGAGATGTGTTGGAACTGTTGAGTGCGCAGTGCTTGTGATGAAGAAATGTCATTGCACTGGGCCTAGAAGAGCGAGCGATTCTCGGACGCTGATCGTGTTTACGACGTTGTGGCTCCGTTTCATCACCGATGACAGAGCAGCTATCTGAAACGACTGCTGCAATAAGCCCTCCTCAGCATCGTCGTCCCCCTCGACGCCTTGCAAGCACCTACAGTGACGTGCCGATAATTATTTACTGTGCGCTACGCGCCGCAATGCAGGCAATGAAACCGTGTTGTGCGGCCATCTCAGCCCGAGAAGATGTGTGCCAGCGACAGTCAACGCTTTGTTTTCGATAGTGGTGCTCAGTACATCACCGATGACAGTGCGTTGTGCGTGTTTTATGTCGGCGGTCAAGATTGTTGATGCCTCTCAGCTCGACACCGCGTCGCTGTTGCCGGCAGATAAGTTGGGCGTGGCCCAACTGTAGTGGGTGCGCGCGCAATAGTTACATGCCTCGCGCGGGGCGTGACCTCTGGTTTTGATTGACAGGTGAACTCGTGCTAAACTCGTACATCGCGAAACCCCCTCCGAGTTCAACTCGGGAACATGGCGGCGGCAGCAGCAGCGGCAGCGGCATTGCATCCAGCGGCAGCAAGCGTCAGTATGACCGTCCGGACCCGTTCACCTGCATGACCGGCGGGGAGTTTCAGCGTCATTTTCGCCTGTCGAAGACATCAGTGTGCTGGCTGTGTGACGAGCGAGGCGAAGACTCTCGTCTGCGGTGACAGCGTGGCGGGCTTCATTCGCTCACCGTCTTAGAGCAAGTCATCTGTGCCCTCCGTTTCTACGGGACTGGGAGTTTTCAGGGAAGCGTCGGCGCCGAGCGTTACATCGGACGCCATCAAACTACTGTTAGCCACTGTGTCAGAGATGTGTCTGACGCGCTTATCGATGCGGCAGTGCGTAAGCGGTGGCTAGCTTTCCAGAATACTGCGGCGAAGCGGGCATATATAAAAGAATGCTTCCCACTTCGTGGGAACATTACGAACGTAGTCGGGTGTGTCGAAGGAACGTACGTAGGAATTAAGGCGCCTTCAATATCAGCGTTACTGTGATTAACAGACTTTTTCGCTGGTTGATCACTTTTTGTCGATTGTTCTATTTATCTGTCAGGGTGCCTTCCAAATGGCTCACTTTCTTGGGAAAGGGGTTAAGTATAAATAGATAAATGGATATCACTAATTGTGTGAAGTAACCTATGAATCCTAATCTCATAAAGAACTTGGGGTTCTTCATTGGTGAAGTTACTAAGTATGCACAATGCTGAATTTTGGTCATGCGTAATCTATCGGCCGCACTATGAAACAGCGAGGCATTGCACAATTTGTTGCAGCGCGAGATGTGGATGTTGCGCCAAGCCGGTTGTGCCTATGCATTTGTGGCGAAATGAAAATGCATTGAGAATCTTAGTGTGTTGGCTTGCATGAAGAAAATACTTCAGATTGTTTGCTCTGTTCACTGTCGATGCATGTGCCAGAGGTTCAGTGCATCTTCTTTTTTTTTGGGGGGGGGGGGGGCGGCGTTATTTTGGATGGATAAATTGTATATTTTCGTCTCATAATGGGGCTCTAATTCTTAAGCATTAGAACAATGCACATCCGATACTCTCCAGAACTCTCTGTACGTGAAGATGTCATGAACCACCAAGGCATTATTACATATCGGGAGAAATGTGGTGCAGATGCCAATGAAAAGTGGGTCTTTAACCTACCATGATAAAAATAAAACTTGCAGAGCAAATAGACCATTTGTACAGCTTTAGAGCAATAACTACACAAAACGTGATATGCCCAAACGAGTAAACACTTGCCGCATTGCCAAAGTAGGCTGAGCGACATGCAGCATATGTTGGCATTGAACATGTCTCGTAACTGTTATTTTTATTGTAAGCCCTCGCTGTCACACCTTTCCCTCCAGCACTCCCTTTACTGAAACGTGGCACTGTCTTTCCATTGGTGTCATGATGATAATGGTAACGGCGGCAGCAAGGCTCGTTAATGCTTGCCTCTTTGATTCCTGTGAGTTTAGTGGTAAAGAATATGGCACGTTCATACATACAGCTGTGCTGCAAAATTTAACATTTGTGATTTTTTGGAGAACTAATTTGTGTTGGGAAATTTCAAAGATGTGCACCATTGTGGCCTAATAACTAGAGCATTGGTGAGGTTGAAGACGGTGTATTGGTATAGAAGCTTGAAGTTTAATTGCACAACAATTCGACGGGGCACAAAGAGAAATACACACAGCAGAATGCTTTGCTGTGTGTGTTACACTCCTTTGTGTGCCGTTGAATTGTTGTGCGATCCAACTTAAAATAGAGCATTGGGCTTCTTTGGTGCAGGACCGAGGAAGTGTGAGCTATTCGACAACATGCCAGTGCCTTGCCACACACTTATGGAAGTCGGAAGGTTTGCAAACAAAGCTTTGCTTTCAAATCCACCTGCTCATGTAATACAAGCGCTGATTGAAAGAACCATCACACAAAAATAATGGTGAAATCAATGGCCTGTGAAAAGTGTAATTTGTATATAGATACTGTTGACATAATAGGTGCCATACCGGTGCCATAATAGGTGCCATACCGGCCTCAAAATTGTACTGGACAGAGCAGTTTGTTTCCTATGTGAAGCTCGACCTCCCATTACATGCTGTGCAAATAACCAAGCTCAGTTTGTTTTGACGTGCTACACAACATTCAGTGTAATCTGTTTTTGATTCTAAAGAAGTGCCAAACACCACCTCTTTTTCAAGGACGTCATGGGAATATTTGGCGAGACCTTTTTCAGCCCCTCATAATGGAAGTGTGGCCAGCCAGCTTTGCTTGGATGCCTTTATAGATTTCTGCTCCTGATCATTGTGTGCTATCAAATTGCAGAAGCCTATGCAACTGGTGCAAGGCATTACGTGTTTCTATAGTCGGATACAACTTTAGGAGGCTGCGGAATCTGCACTTTAAGGCAGGTGAACACAAGCCTGCACCAATGGGCACGCACTCGAGACTGATATCGTGCCGCCAGACAGACTAATATTGCTCGTTGGAGAGGGACTATTTCTTTAGACGTGTAGGCAATCGGCTGCTGCGCTTTGGTCATCTGGGTGGGGCCTCTCCTGTCTTCTGAAGTTTTATCCGACTGTAAAGGATGCTGCTTTTCATACAACACAAAAGGACAAAGTGTACAATTATTTGGCCTATGAAATGGATACATCAGAAGTGTGCTATGCAAGGGCTTAAGATGTGTGAAATATGGTACATGCAATTATAAGACAATGTTAAAGAATATGTGGTATCGAACATGCATGTAATTTGTAAATGCATGGCACATTTGAATTGGGGAGTGTTGCAGTCATATGCACAGTCTATAGGTGATAGCATTATTAAGCTCCTGCTGTTTCCTTTCTTCATTGTGAATTACACACACCGTTCATCTTGTGGCTAATGAACACGCACTGTATTCTTGCACATAGAAAGAACAAACAGCATGGTGACGTGTATGCTGCATTAGTGTATTTTTTATTTACATGGTCCAAGAGCGGCACAGGTTGTCTTACGTTTTTGCCTATTTTGAAGGGACACAAAGTGCATGTTATAAGTCTCCTAATATGCACAGCACAATGTTTACTGCAATAATTTTATTCATGTTCCTGAATAATAAACAAAATATTAAACTGAAGGCTCCTTTATAAGGTGCCTTCTGTGGGCTCGACAGGAGAGCAGTGAGGGCACCGATACTACTGTTGCGGAGCAGCCCTCTGGACCTTTGCCACACTCTCAAGAGCACGTGCCTGGCGCTCGCCTACTGCCACCAGGCGGTTGAGTGGCTCCAGCAGCAGAATGTTTTGCTGCAAAAAAGTGTATTGGAATGAATCAGCCACGTACAAACCATTATTTACAAAGAAAAATGCTCGTTGACTATTATTACCAAGTGCCCTTAAATGTGGAAGCCTCTAGTGTAGTATGCATAGTAAAACAATGCGTTGGGACAACATTGCTTTATTTTTGAAAACTGGGGTTTTCTTTTTCAGAGCCAATTGTCATGTTGATTAGTGTGCCAGCAGCTGATGTGGCCCTGCACCTTCACGAGTCTCTACTGTCAGCACCACAAACCTATTTTTGTTCGCTGCAAAACAAATGCCTCACCCTACAATCCCGTCTTATACGAGCTGATTGCATCCTATGCCTACAAACATCATATTCTTGTCCCATTACGCAATTTTCTACCATCCTTGGCTGTAGTTCTCTCTCCTTGACATTCATTCTGTAATGCTTATGTAATCACCTGATATGAATTGGCAACAAGTGATCGAATACGTGCATGGCCTGCCTGCCGATTCCTTTCTTTTTTAATCTCAACTAGCATATCAGTTGCCACGGTTTACTACGCCACTGTCTTCCTGCCTTAATGCTATCTGCAACAATTTTTGTTACTTCGCTTTCTACACAGTCCTTGACATCTCAAGTTTCTTTGTTAACCTCCAGGTTTATGTCCCATATTGCATAACCGGTGGAATGCAATGATTCTAGACTTTTTTCAAGGATATCGGTAACGTGGCGATCACGATTCGGTAATGCCTTCCATGTGCTGTTCAACCCACGAAATTTTTGTATAAGTTTCCTGCTTTATATCAGTATTTGCTATTGATATTTCACTTGGATAAAGATACTCTTCCATAAATTTTCTAGCTTAATGTCACTCATGAATTTCTGTTGCCTTACCAAGTTAGTGGAGGTTACCTTCATCTATTCCATATTTTCGCGGGCCCACTTGCACGTAAAAGCACGAACACTCATTGGTTCTCACTGCCTTCTTTAAACTGCTGGACATTCAGTTCGTTACTACGAAAGTGACTTAATCCGTGCACTCTTATTATGCTAAATATGAAACAGTAGAAATATACTTATCTGCAGTTTGTCGAAGTCTCCTTCACTGTGTTGGTAGCGAGATCCATCGTCGGTACCACCTCGTCGCTTCGTAGCTATATAGGATGTCTACCTTTTGCCCACACAATGTAATGTTCGTGACGCTCGCAGTCACGCAGAGTGGAGGAACTCGGCGCACTCGCAGAAGCAGCACCGGACAAGTTGTTTCTTCAGCACTTCGCCGTGAACAATAGGTGCGCGTTGCGATCTGTAAAATCGCCGAAGCTATTGGCAGTCTTACCGGGTGCACGGGAAGATTGCCCACGGAGGAACAGAACTATCCAAGAAATAGTGGCCTTCGTCGAGCCTGATCACTGCGTCGCGCACTGCAAGCTCGTTGTACGGGTTTGTTTACACTGGGCCTCCCTGATGCTTAGCCGCCATGCTTGCCCGGTGAATGGATGTGATGACTAAAGCCCCTCAATCTCCCAAAGTAGCGCCATTCACTTCTCTCCTCCTCCGCTCGGCGCGGCCTCGACGGTGGCGCCGCCGGCAGTGGGCCTGCCGTAGCAGACGACGGCTAACACGCTACGGGAGGAAATCCGCGGAAAAGTTCGTTCGAGTCCTGCGGAGCAGTTTTTTCAATCTAGATCTTGCTTTGTCAGTCGGTAACTGGCCTTAAGAATGTCGTGTCGGATTTGCGGAAGAAATAGAGAAAAGCACCATTATTCAAGGCGTATTTAAGGCGTAAAGCGCGCGCACGTTGAAAGTTCGTGTTGCTGAAACACGACACAAGCACGCGGTGTGCTCAGACACGCGAGTAATTACCAGAGTTTCAGGTTTTGACAGCGCGAAAGTATGTGCACGTGGTTTCGTAGGTTAATTTACGTACCTGCAGGATGCTTTTGTTCGGCCGGCGCGTGAGAGATTCCGACTGTCTGCGGTCAGCAATGCCTGGCAGCAGGGCCGTTTCTGTTCCGCGCCTTTTACAGATGTACGTAGCTCATGCACAGGTTGTGGTGGCCATGAGCAACGTTTTCACACATAGGCGGTATAGATAATTTTAACAACTTACCAGCATATGAAATCGTTATTTATTTATTACAGTGCAAATGGTTAGAATTTGATAGAAAAGAAAGAAGGAACTTGATGGGACAACTGGAAAGAGGTTCAGAAAATAATTATCCCCCTCCCTCATTGGCACCAGCAACACTTTTGTTGAAGTGCTAATTTTATCTCTGTATACTACGTGCGTCTGTATTCTTTTGCGTTGTAAGTTTTCACAAGGAAGCAGTGTTGCGTTAACTGGAACAGTCAAGGCACACAAGACAGAAGAAAAGTTGATTCTTGGGTTTTACATCCCAACACCACGATCTCATAAGGCACGCCATAATGGGGGCTCTGGATAAATTTTTTTTGCAGCTGGGGTTCTTTAACGCACCCCCCAATGCACTGGACACGGGCCCGTTTTGACACGGGCGTCAAAAGAAGAGGTTGGAGGAGCCGTGTCACTTAACAAAGCCGCGCGTTCTTTGCCACTTGCTCGAAGTCAGCCCGCCCGATCTTGTGAATCCACACTTTTCTTCGTTTTGCGTTGCGCCCGGCGGATGGTAAAACAAAAAGCTTTTTGCCGTCACTGGGTCTGTTGTGGCAACCGTAGGCGCAGCAGCACGGCATCGCAATTAAGCACTCGGCCCTAACACATTGTATAAAACTACCGCGCTCCTTCAAACCGCCTGCCGTACTTCGTCGCGGAGGCCCAAAAATGGGGGTCACAGGCCCAAGATTGGGGGTCGCAGCGCGCTGGAAAGAAAAGATATACAAAAGCGCGGCGCCTGCTCTGCGCCGGAAAGAAAAAAATATACAAAAGCGCGGGGCCCGCTTTCACGTGACACAGATTGGCCAATGGGGGAGCGGAGGAGGCTGGGGCGACAGGAGGAGTGGAGGAGGAAGCGCCTGGGTGAGCGGGGTGGCGGAAAGATCTAAGAATGGCGCTACTTTTGGAAAATTGAGGGGCTTTAGTGATGACGCCACTACAGCGCTCCCTCGTGGTATAATGCGAAGGGTACTAAATTACAAATTAGTCTAAGACGCATTCAGTGCACATCTCGTAAGCTTCAAAATGCTTCTAAACCACGTTAAAGTAACTAATAATATTGTACTAAATGCATTTGTTTTACAACTTGCTTCTGCATGTAATGCACTCGGTGGAACGACAAACAAGTGAAAGAAGGCACGACCATGCACCGACGGTATTATCACGTGAGCCCCAGTTTGTCGACCGCCCAGAAGGCAACGCCCAAGAAATGATAGCCAGCCAGAGTGAATCTAGATAAACCAATGAAACTGGAGGCTTGTCGAAAGATAAACTGTGTCTCGGTACCATTCGTGCTTTCATTTTGGGGTGTCGCCAGAGCTCGTGAAGATCCCGAGTTTCGCCAAACTCGGCGCATCCTGCATAGCGCCCAAGCTGTTTTTTTTTTGTCTTTCGCAACAACAAAGCTCATTGCACTTAGACGCTACATTTTTCTCAAAATACAAGTGTTCTGTGCCGGTATTCAGAAAAGGTTATTGCGCTAAAATTGTTCGTAAGATAACATTTCAGGCAATCCTGATCCTGGACATATCGTTAGCGAGGGCGACCTGCCGATGGCAAATAACACTTCCGATAGAAAAGCTTCGTGAATTCGATCCCTGATTAACTGGAATTCATCTTAGTCGGCATTAGCTGCTGGTCAGCTCTGCAACAATAGCTATTCGCACTCATATTATTTTTATATCGTCATTCGTTGGTTGCCTGTACACGCTGTGCGCCATACGCAAACATGTGAAGCCAATTAGGTTACTGGTACATCATATAATCATTGTGTCATCCATCACAGGGGTCATCGTTGTAAAATGTCATCTTTGGTAAGATTCAGCGGATCATTCAATGCCTGACCTGTCGTACACCAACAGCAAGATCCAACAAGCTTCCAGCAGACCCAATCAGGTACTAACAAGTTCTATTACTCAAAAAAGAGTTGGAGCCACACACCCATGCAGGTCAGTGGGATATCGCATCGGATGCCGCGTTGTATACGCTAGCCGCGTTTACAGAAATGTTTTTCTTCTGCTTTCTTTACGCTTTCTTCAGTGAAGATACTGAAGAACTTTGTCCCCACGCAGGATCCAAACAGGTGTCTGCGATGTGTGAGCCACCGTGCCGCATATACAGATGTCATAGTTGCTGTCGCCGATAGTTATCGACGCCACGCCGTCATTGTTGTCATCGTTTAGGTGCCATTGTTGTCGTTGCCTTTTTCATGGATCATCATGAAGTGTCATCATCGTCATTGCAATTGTGATTGTACCGTATATTTAGTTGTGCTTATAGTCATCCTTATCGTCCTCATCGTTGCCATCGTACCAGCAACTATATCGCTGTATTGGGTGGCACTTGGAGGTTTCCTTGCAATGATTCTCGACAAGGTTTTTCTTCCAAGGTAGAAAAAAAAGACGAAACACGCACAACGGAAAATCGCTGCCGTGACAAATTTCAATTCGAAGAAAAGGCCGAAACATCCGCCGATGCACCGTTTAAACAGTTAAAATCATCAAATAGAGCATTATTGGGGTAACCACTGGAATTTCTTGCCAATCCCCTATCGTGAATACGTGCTATGGGCCTTCAAAACAACAACAAAAACAACACCAACTATGACAAGAAGTAAAACAGAGGTAAATGAAGGCCAATTATATGACCGAGAGAGAAATTATTTGATAAAAGAGCAACGCCTGCTGACCGCATCCCAACTGCTTAGAGCGCGGCTGACGCCTGAATGTCAATCAGCAGTGTGGGAAAGGAGGATAAAGGATGGAGAGATGACAGAGATAGGAAGGAAAAGCGTGCTCAGAGCTGGTAATAATCAGGAGCAGTGTTTCTCCAGAATTACGCTAGATGTGACTGTCATTGCTTCGCAGTTTGGCGAGTACTGATCACAACTGTTTGCCATTTAATTCGAAAAGGTGAAGTTAGCTTCGCGTGTTGTAAGCTGCAGTAAAGGTTGTCTACCGGTGCATAAACCTAAGCCTGCAACGCTGGGCTGTTGCAGACTTCACCCGTCGCAAGGCGCACTCACGTGAAACGATTATCTGCGCTTCTAAAATTGAACGCTCCTTTGGAAGAACCGACCATTTGTCACATCGATTCAGACTCAGCTACTGCACATGTAGCAGTACCTGGCCAGGAACAATAACTAATCGTCCCCTGTCACTTGTAGAACATTTGGAAAAAGTTGCAGTTGTCTGTCCTTGCTCTCTCTCTCTCTCTCTCTCTCTCTCTATTGCAGTTGTCTTGACTGTGAACCTGGCAGACAAAAGTACTTTACCGCTGTTTTTCGACCTTCAGTGACATTGAGCATCCTTGCCAAGCCCTAAACGATTCTTTCTGTACTGACTGAAAAACAAAACAACAACAATAATAAAGTGCCTCGCAGCCTAGCTCTAGAAGGATCTAAAAATACGTTATGCCATGTCAGTTCTTGCTGTTAGTTCACGGTTACATAGGCTCGTCCTTTAGATTGGTCCAATGCCAAAATATTGAACTGCTTGGTTGCCGATGAAATAGTGAACACGTCAGTTGTACTGCTAATCACGTGAGTGAAAGACAAAAACGCAAAGAAAAAGAAACTAGGTTAACGAGGATGGTCGACACCCTTTATCATAGTCCTAAGTGCTTCACATGATGCTGGTCCGCGAGAAATGCATACATCAGGTTTTGTTATTTTCGGAGCAACTTTATGCACGCTGAGATTCTGATGAAGCAATTGCAGCGTCTATTGCTTCAATTCATGCGGCGCTTCTTCTTTTCTTTTTTTCGTTTGCGTGAGGAAATGTTGCAGGCACCTTGATCTCGAAGGAGCTACTTGTGCTGAACATTCTTTAGCGGACGCGAATCACAGGGTCAATCCATCGTTGTTTCTTTTTCAGCCTGCAATAAAAAAGGGTAAATAGAAATAAGATATTCATAATTGTGAAAAAGAAAATTACAAGAAGGAAGCCTACAGTCCTCCAACGCGGCGCTTCTAATTGTCACAGTGTTGATTTGCGACTCAAGACGTAGCTACGGGCCAGTCAATCAATAAAATCAGTCATCCAGTTGCGGTACAAACTACGTAAGCATTAGCTTAAATTGAATGAGGTTGGTCGAATTGTTGAACAGAATTCACTAGAGATGTCATAATTAGAGACTCGAGAATGAGCAAGGATTAAGATTAGCTCGTAAACTGAAATAAATGTCCAATCGAGCTGTCACCCCGATCTCCTCCTCAGTCATAAGTTTCTGTTGGGCTGTTTCTTTACGTTGTTGCTTTGTGCCGTTAAGCGACGATGCAGGGTCCAGGTAATGAAACAATTATATTCCTATTGTCTATTGTGCGCTTCGTAGGGAAGTTCTTGCAGTACTCCGCTTCGGTTAAGGCAAGGTTCTGCTAATCGCGAGTGGTGGGTGATGAGAAAGGGACTGAATCGAGCGAGAGGAATCGTTAAGAAATAGCGACCTTTTGATTTTGACTGATTAATGTTTCTATTTATTTATTTATTTATTTATTTATTTATTTATTTATTTATTTATTTATTTATTAATGCCTCAAGGGTCCAGAATAGGACATTACATGAGGGGTGGGCATGTAAAAGGCGGGATTGATGATGTGGAAATTAGAAAGATATTCTTCAAATATTCAAATCTTTTAGTTTCTTCGCCAACCTTAAACTTCTCTCTGGGTACGTCATCAGTTACTGTTGTCAAATTATAAAGTACATTGCCTGAGTGCTGCTTTCTTTTCTGTGCTTTCGTTCTTGGGTCAGCAAAATGTGACTATTCATATTGTATGGTTATGTGCATCTTCTTTTTTTTCTTCATCCGTCGCCCATGATTAGCCGATCATAACGTAGGCGGTGCGCCGCTCGGTCCACCGACTAAGAGCCCGAAATTGAAATAAATATTGGTATAGAATCGTTGAATTATCCCAGCCTTGCTTAACACAGATACAGAGTGCTTTGACAATTGAGTGAGGCTGTCTTGAGCGTAAGCAAGCAATTCGTTCCTGAAAGATAGGCAAATTGATGTGATTTTACTTCATCTTGGTTGCATTTAGCATAGACTGGTCTTCAGTGCAGATAACCTTTCATACCGTATATATTTAGCGCTCAGGTGGAAAGACGGGTACGTTCAGATTATACAAGTACGCAGTTGACATGCTCACCACAAACTTTGGCCGCTCGGCGTCAACATAGTACTGAAGATTCTCTTGATTTCCTTCCTGTAAAAAATGCAGCAAAAGAGGCAATGAAAACACGTAAAGCAACAATGTTTTTATTTACCTCGAAATAATTACAGAGCGGGTCACCGTTCACTTTTACAAACTATATGTCTTTGGTAGATTTCTGAAAGCGTGCACGCTTCTCGTTTCGGGTCGTGGGTGGCGTTGTTCGATGAAATTTTGCTTAAGTCTGTTCACCCTGGATTAAGTCACGTGCAGAGAGCGAGAGAGACAGAGAGAGAGAGAAAGAGCAGGAGATAGGTGGAACGTGTATACATACTTGTGCCAATACGCTTTACCGTGGAGATCCAAGAGGAATGCGAGGGCCGACATTCCGAGCCATATGCCCAGGTAGCCGCCGGCGTACGCAAGTAGTTCGATCCGCTGTATGACGTGGCCATAGAAGAAAACGAAAAAGAAAACTGTCGTTGAGCACACTGGTTAT
Source organism: Dermacentor albipictus (assembly GCF_038994185.2). Taxonomy (NCBI): domain Eukaryota; kingdom Metazoa; phylum Arthropoda; class Arachnida; order Ixodida; family Ixodidae; genus Dermacentor; species Dermacentor albipictus. Next base: position 133,037,039 of record NC_091822.1, read on the forward strand.
TCTACAAGGTTTTATTTCTAGAGTATTTCTCGTTTCATTTCGTGGCTTCTATACGCCACTCTCAGTATTGTTAACTGCTGCCTTTTCATAGCGCCCATCCACGATCATTAGTGTCATCTGTTCTTCGGTACTGCTGCCACTCGTGTGGGTGCGGCCAGTTTTCAACTATTGTCGCAGGTAGACGAGAATGCGCGTCGAGATCGAAGTTTAAAAAAAAAAACAAGAACAGCTTGCACAGATAGCAGTGGGAGCCATATGACGCGTCGGGTAAAATGTTAAAGCTCTTAATTGATCGGCAAACTTGCAATGAATCTTTGTGAAGCAGGCGAGAGCCCTGAGAGATGAAGGAAAACATTCTCAATTTTTCTGATTGTCTTTGCGCAAACGGTTGCAGACTTGAACAAACTCTGTGAAAGCTGTCCCCGCATCATTCGAAGAAGAGGAGCAGGATGTTAGCTACAAGCGATGTAGCCTTGCAAAGGCATGTCGGCGGTTGCTTCGCCTGAGCATGTCATAAACATCCTACCACATAAAGCGCTTTGCAAGTAATGCCAATTGTCACCGCTCGCTGAGTGCATCGGTATCTTCAAGAAACTTCGAAAGAACGGGAAACACTTCTCTCCTGTAAATCCATTGTTCTTGCGCGGAACAATCCTGTATGGTCACGCAGGGAGCCTTTCTGTTTCAATCCACTGGAAAGAGTCTCGACCGCTTCCATTGATTCTGTAGACTAACAAGTAATGTTTCCAATCACACATGAATGTGGCAGAGTGAACATTTAGGTGACGTCGATCTCGGGTCGCCACACCGGCATTCGTGCTGAACGCACGCACATACAGAGTAAGCAGGCGTCTTCCGATCAGCTAAGTTCCTTCGTCATGCAGGGGTACTGCATTGGAAATGGGTTAAGGACATCTTGGCATAGACATGGTTCCAGTTTCTGCACGATGCAGAGTTACAAGCTTTTATTTCATTTCCTAGTATTCTCCGTATTCCTTACGGTAAATCATCACAAAACAAACACGAAAACAAAAAAAGAAGAGCGAAAGCTGTTCATGATAGTTGCATGTCATAGTCACTGTGCGTTTTTGACACACTCTCATCGTCGGGGTGCGTGCCAGTGGTTGGAGTGAGAGACTGTCGCATCTTCACTTCCGGACACATCGATATGCGACGAAAGTGACTGAAAATACATGTGAAATACTGCGTATCAGCTTCACGCCACGCAGTAGCCGCTACAAAGGGTACAAAAATCTCAGCCAGCCGGAAATCAGACTGGCCGATGTTGTCTCTCTCTCTTTCATCTCGTGATTCCTTTTGAAATTTGCCCAAAATGACTGAGAATGTCACAGTTCCTCGGCTATATGCATTTTGAAATCTGCGATGAGTAAACCAGAGAACGGAGGGCGTAGCAAAATGCGGAGGCGCAGTACGTACAGAAGTGTCAAGGTATGCAAATTTCGAGGTGTTTACGACGTACAGGCGACGGACGGAGGAATCGGCTAGCCATATAACGCTTCGCTGTAAAACTTACTCGACCACACAGCCTGTCGCTCTTAACGATACGTGTCTTTCAAGGCATTGAAATGTGTAGGTTGCCATTGGTAAAGTGCATTTGACTGACTCTGAGGTAACAGTATGGAAAGGCGATCACTGGCACGTCGAATGTTGCAGTTTTTTGATAGCCCTAGTTTTCCAAGGCAATCGTACAACTGATCGATGCTGTCAGCTACAGCTATGTCTGGCCGAGGCAAGTACCGGTCATCCTCTGATAGGCAAGATACTCTGTGTCACTTGTTATTGATACACTACGCCATATGCGTTTGACATAACATTACCCATTATCACTTTGTCATTTTAGGTTTTGGGCTGCCTTCTATTGCCAGACCTTGGGAAAGAGCAAGTACAAAGTTACAGCCTCGTGTTCATTGTCTTCGGTTGCATACAGGGATGGTGAAATGAAAACGTTTCACTTAACGGTCAGCGTAGGCTGGTACAGGACGAGCTCTTCAATGTCTGAGCGGAAGCGCAGCTTCAGAGTGAACTTCTCCCTGCAGTTAGAAAGAAAATAAGCAAACAGCAGGAGAACCAGTGCACAATGTAGTGCATGCTCTCCAATCACGTTTACATGAACGCGAGCTGAGCGCATAGAATATGCTATGGCGCATCACCCTGATGCAACACGCTGTCACTTACATATAACTCGTTGAAAACGAGTTATATGTACAGAAGATGTACACAAGAATGGCAGTGTTCATGAGCTCCTCTTCAACAACGCTGGCTCCCCCAAACTTGCATCACTGCATAGGTGAAAGCAGGCTAGTGCCAGAATTGAACGAATGTCTTTGATGAGAATTTCGGTCACTGCACTGGGCATGTGCTTCTCTTCAACCAACCATGCTCATTTCAGCTATCATAACTGGGCATGTGAAACTAGGCATGTGCAACGCTTCAATGAATTTCCGTGAAGAGAATTTGGTTCCCTGAACATGGGCCACGAGGTACGTGCCCATCTTCAATAAACCTCGTTGACACCAACTTGTATCACTAGGTATGAGTCACACTTCAATGTAGTGAAATTGGAAGGAAAGCAGTCGAGTTGTCTATTATAGGAAAAAGAAAGGCGTTCAGGAAAACTTCGGAATTTCAACATTACGTCTGCCCTCACGGGTACGCAAGATCATAGCCACATGTGCTACAAGCTGTGGAAAAAAAATGACCTTTTGCTTTTTTGTAACTAAAAGTCTAGAAAAGAAATTTGTGGGGAAATATGGGTTAGAGTGACTACAATTTTATAGCCAATAGTCATTTTACGTCCCGCGGACGTTGTAGTGGAGGCCTACAGAGAATTTTGCCCAACTGGGGATCTTTAACCTGCGCTACGATGCACACGGGCGTCTTCGCAGTTTGCCTCCACTCAAACTGCAATCTCCGGAGCCGGGGATTAGCCCGCAATTTCGAGCTGAGTATACTAGCGCCTTAGGTACTCAGCTACCCCGAAGGGTGATAGAGTGAGGTTATACAAGCATATGAATGTGATGAATCCAGATATGTGTGGAACGATTCCCCACTGCTGCCGGTTGAAAGCATATGTGGCCCAGGTTTAAAGGGTGCGTAACAAAATAGCGGATGCTCGTCACGAAAGCGACGGTTTGATATTGTTAGTGCAGCTCATGGATTTTCTCTGTTTTCTCGCCAACTTCGACTAATGGGCCGTCTACCTTCTCATAGAGTGAGGGTCTGCTGTGATGACGAAACCACGTTCGTAACCTCTCGGCGGGACAAGTTGTGTCCCAGGTATGGATCATTGCGTATGTGCCTCTCATCAGTTGACCCATTTAACGCGAACGTGTTTTATTGGGTATATGTCACGGATTATAAGTCGATCTTTCAAAAAATCAATGAAGGCTCACTCAACTGCGTAGATGAAACTAAGTATGTGCCCCAATTCAATGAACGTCTATGATGTATATCAATGTCACTGAAGAAATGGCTGTGCTTTGTGTACAAGAAATGACACGAGATCGGATGCAGTCTGCATGGATTAGCCATGCGGGATGCCGAGGATTTGGGCTTTCTAAACTTTACCTAAATACAACATAATGTGCCCGCCGATAGAAACGTTGAAGATTCGGATAAAGACGAACAAAACAAATTCATCAGTAAGACTTAAGACGAGTGGGAATGCGAAAACATTATACCGTTTGTAGACTATGGAACGTCATGGACGCGCTCATTTTTTTAGACTCGCGACGTGGCGCCACATCTTCCCCATTGGCTGCGATGCCGTGTGACCAGTGACGCACGCACTAGGCCACACCATTACTAAGCTAGATGACTGCGACATGACGTACACAATGACGTACGCACTAGGCACCCATCTAGTCAGCAAACGCCGTGGAGCCGCCGTGGCGTCGGGAGAGCGAGTTCGTCTCGCTCCCGCAGGTCCGGGTTCGATTCCCAGCCAGACCGAAAGGTACCAGACTTTCTCTTCGAAGTCATTAATTTACTTTGTTTACAGGAACCTCCCTGAAAAATTTGACGTCCGTCCGAGCATTTTTGACCTGTTTTTACTGTTTGCGACATCAGCCATTTTTGGTACCATCCTTCGGTGACGTTTTCGCGTAATGGAGCATATCATGCTTTCGCCTAAAAAAAAAAAAATTAAAATTCTTTTCTGCCTCAAATGCCACCCTCCCTGCCGAGGATAGGTTTATTGCAATCCTATCATTGCAACTACAGTGCCGCATATTCATGTATAAAATAAAGGAAGTGATGAAATACGTTCGTCTATAGGCAATTTACCTGTACTGCATGGTGGCTTTGAAATGTGCGGGCTATTCAAATTCTATTGAAGAAAGCCAAATGCCCAGCAAGCACCTTATCCATGGTGCCACATGAACGTATGACATTTTGTACAAAAACTCGTACGTTACCATAAATCATATGGCAATTTTGGGTGCCATAATTATGGTGCATGACGAGTGCCACGCCTACTTGTCTAACTCGTCCCTCGTCTGATCGCCCCGTATGACCTTCATCAAGTAAAAAAAAAAAACTGATGAGCTCACCAACAAGTAATACGGGGCATACTTTTATTTGTCGTCTTATAGTACGGAATACTTGGTCGTAGCAGAACGATCGTCTTTTCATCCTCACAGATTCCCGATGAAGTACGAATCACTACTGTTAGTGACGGTAGTGCAATACACACTATGTTATTTTGTTCTGCATTAAGCGTGCACGTGGGACGCACGTGACACTGGCGATCGTTCCCGGAACACAGCCGATCCAGTTCCGAACACAGTCGTTCCCGGAACACAGCGCTGCCCCGACAATGAACCCATGCTCCCAGTAAAGAGCATGTGTGGTAAACATCGCTCCACGCTTTCCGGCGCTACATTTTTGGTAATTAATGCACTGCAGTCTCCACTCTATAATTTGATCGCGGTTTAGAAAAAAAGCACGCACAAGTAATAAAATAAAAAAAACAAAAACAAACAGATCAAGGAGTCAGTCATCAAGGCGAAGCCATTTTTACGTACGTTCTTTCCCGCGCTGGGCCCTGGAAAGAAACAGGCACGAGATCGTTGCGAGACGTTTTCGTTGGAACAGCGTTGGCAGGGAACCATTTAATCAAGTAAAACACATGAGTGCATGCACGTGAGCGTTCGACATGTAGCTTTCGTGTCCACGAAACACAACGTACAATAGTGAGGCAGCTAAAGAAATTTTATCTCGCAATAATCAACCAATAACATAAGTCATTGGTATTGTTCTTAAAAACGCTACTTTTTCTTGAAAGCACGCTTTCAGGGGTTGCATTCAATCTCTGCGTTTTAAAAAAGAGTAATGTAATTACATCAGTTCTGTAGCTCTCGCTATATATATATATATATATATATATATATATATATATATATATATATATCACAATTCTTTTTGACAGAGAGAACTGATAAGAGGCACACAGGCCAAAAGAGGCAATTTGACCTATGAATTTCTTGTGTCGCACAATGACATCAAGCACGACTGATAAGGGAGCAGCAGTCGTGTCGAATTGATAGCTGCAGCTATTAATTTGTTTCATGTTAGTTTTTTCTGCCACTGCTTCAGAAGTGCTGCAGTATAGATGATAATTAAAGGACTGTCCTCCAGGGCGAACGTAAACAGCTGAAAAAAGATATACAAACCTGTTCATCGGAAATTGCAGATATGCGGACGTCGTATAGGATTTGTCTGAAAAGGAAGGACACAGATAAGATGGTGTCTCGCTAGGGGATTTCTCATTCAATGTCTTCGAACATCTGCTTACACGCGAAAGTGTGGACATTGTACCCTTTATATTAACTGCACTGGATCTCACTAATTACGTGCAGCGCAACAGAACCTACAATTGGCATAGCCGCTCAGGAGTAATAAGCAGATTAAGAGGCCGTCCATAGTCGGCAGCTAATCCTCTTCCGCACTACACCGGTTGAATGGAAAGTTAACGGATAGATCAGCTGTGCACAACTGTCGACCATTTAGTCTCTTACGGCACCTGCAGCCGGTTTTCTGTTCCGTTTGAATGACAGGGACCGGTAGCTTTAGCTTCACTGCGCGGTATTTGTGAGCTGAGGTAAAGGTGCAGTAAGTGACACAGATCCAGGCAACTGCGTGCTATATTCTGACCACCTGGGAAGTGAAGAAGAAGTGACGGTAGAGAGCATCTGTGTTTTCGGCTGTTCCACTTTTCTGTAGCTTTTTAATATTGTGTGTACACAGTGCTCGCGTCGTCCTTCGGGATGGCGGCCACACGTCCCGTGCAGCTTCCCGTCGACGCAGTTGACCCAGCTGCTGCTCGGCCGGTTGGTGCCCTCTGTGCTACGACCGTCACCGACGTGGAGCTTCCAGATTCGGCCGATGACTCCACGGTGACTGAGATGGATTCCGACAGTAGCAGCTTCACGCCTGTTGAATCGCGCCGCCTGAAAAGGAAGTTGCGCCGGACATCAACAGCTGGTGAGTCGACTACAAAGACTGTTGACAAACTTGGCGCATTACGCCGGACATCAGCAGCGAGGGAGTTGCCTGCAGAGAATGTTGATGCACCTGACGGGTTCTCTGTGGCCTTCGTAGCCACAACGGAGACGGCTAATTTGAATACCATCAACAGACAGCGGCTGTCCCAATTCTTCGACCAGCTGATTCCGGGACAAGTCCAAGAGGTCAGAATCAACGCTTGGAAGAATGTCCTTACGGTAGATGTGAAATCTCGGGCGTCCGTGGACAAACTGAAAGAAATTGGAGTGTTAGGCGGAATGCCGGTCCGCCCCTATCTCTCTCACGGCAAACGGACTTCCGCTGGAGTTATCACAGACGTAGACCCTGAAATAACGGACAGCGACCTGCGGACACTGATCAAATCTACGGCCAAGATAGTCGACATTCATCGTTTCGGCCGATCACAGTGTGTTAAAGTTGTTTTTGAAGCCGACTCCATCCCATCCCACGTCAAGGTGGGCTATGTGCGGCATCCTGTCCGTCTGTATGTTCCAAAGCCTGTTCAATGCCGCAAATGCAACAGGATTGGCCATGTGAGTGCTGTATGCAGAAACGACATATCCTGCCGTCGATGCGGCGGATCACACCAGCATGACACTTGCAAGACGGAGACAGTCAAGTGCACCAACTGCTTCGGCGCTCATGAGGCGACGGCTAAAGACTGTCCAAGGATGAAGAACGAGAGGCTTATCCTGAAGAAGATGGTAAAAGAACACTCCAGTCACCAAGAAGCGGCCGCGTCTATTCGTCGCCGCAAACGTCGTTCCCGACACCAACGCCCAGAGTCACGCGTCACTTGTCTGTCTCAGGCGCCGTCACAGCAACTCTCAGCTCCGTTGCCTCAACGTATTGAGCTGCAGAATGATAAGACGCCGCCTGCTGCAGCGGCCCATGTTACCACGGTGGTTCAGAAAGATGCGGGTACATTATCCACCTCCTCTGATGTGGAATGGCCTGCTCTGTCTTCAAAAGTCGTCGAAGCAACGCGTCCATCAATCCGTGCCGGTCCAGTGGACATTAAGGACAAGCCGGAAGACCAGCAGGTGAACGTTCTTCTAAAAGAACTTTTACATTCCATGCGTACGCTGCTTTCAGGCCTCAATACGCCAACAGCAAGGGTTGTTGTTCAGTTTTTGGATGCAATTGAGCCGCTCTTGGCGGCATTGCAGTGATTCATTATGGCGCTACCACACAACCCCTTCTCTGTGTCGATGCACATACGTCGCAGTGTAGTGATGCAGTGGAATGCCCGAGGCCTGCGTGGTCGCCTAAGTGACTTCCGACAGCGCGTCCAGAAGTACCGCTTCCCTGTGATTGTTATATGTGAGCCCAACATGCCTTCTGCTTTCCGCCTTTCTGGATATGTACTGCTGTGGTCTCGAGAAGCTGATGAAACCAGCAAGGTATTAGTGTGCATACGCCGAGATATTCCACACTACCGCCTTGCCCTCCAGCACCATAACTCGAACCACTACATTTGCTTGACGTTAACACTTAAAGGGCGGGTCTTCTCGATCCTCGGCGGCTACATTCCACCCAGAGATCACATTGATTTCTCGTATCTGTCCTCAGCAATCCAGAGTTGCACAGCTCCCCATATTATTGTGGGCGACTTCAATGCTCATCACCCCCAATGGGGAAGTACAGTAATGAATAACCGTGGCAAAGCCTTGTCCGACTTTATGCACTCACAGGATTTCGTCAATATTAATGATGGCTCTCCTACGTTTCTGCGTGGCGCGTCCTATAGTAGCTGCTTGGACCTGACGTTTGTTTCCTCACGACTACAGTCTTCTATTAGGTGGTTCAGTGATGTGGAAACACATGGCAGTGATCACATACCAACGTATATCTGCGTCAAGTGGTTCGCACCTACCACTTCGTCTCATGTGCGGTGCACGGACTGGCCCACTTTTAAGACATTCGTGGAGAATTCCTGTGCGAATCTCGAGTCACCAACGCAAATAGAAGACTTGATCACCTCCGCCCTCGGTGAGGCCACGCGGACCATATGTGCACCTTCATCGGGGTCTCCTATCGACGTGGAATACGAGAGGTTGCGCGCAGTCCGACGGCGCGCTGAAAGGAAATATAGAAGGACGAAATCCACGTACGATCTCGCCCTTTGTCGCCGAGCTCAACGACACATAAAGCGCCATCTCGAGAAATTAGGAAGGAAGCGCTGGAGAAAGTTCTGCTCATCACTGGATCCTCGCAAGCCGCTGTCACGTATTTGGCATGTAGTCAGGAGCCTACGTTTCCCCCCACAAGACAGGTACCCTTTCAGTGCTCTGGCCCTTTACCAACGCCGCAATGATGTAGAGGTAGCGGACGACTTCTGCAAAATGATTGTGGGCACAACTCAACCAGCCTCTATCCAATCCGAAGTTTTCGCGCCACCTTCCTCAAGTGACCACTACGACTTGCTCTTTACGATGCCCGAATTAGAGGCTGCTCTTGCGTCGTGTCGGCATTCATCTGCTCCTGGCCCTGACGGGATCTCGTACTCGTCTCTGTCTCACCTTGGCAGGGCTGGTCGCACTGCACTGCTCAATTATTACAACGACACATGGGTCTCCGGTATTGTTCCGCAGCAGTGGAAGATCAGCCGCCTGGTTGCTCTCTTGAAGCCTGGAAAGACTCCTTATGAGCTTACCTCATACCGCCCAGTTGCATTAGCCAGCTGTGTTGGCAAAGTTATGGAACGAATGGTCCTGGCGAGGCTCGAATGGTTTCTGGAAAGAAATGATCTTTATCCGAACATGATGACCGGTTTTCGGCGGGGTCGTTCTTCAATTGACAGCGTCATTGACCTCGTTACGACAGTGGAACATGAAAAACGTCAACGCCGACTCGTCGCCGCTGTTTTCTTAGATATCAAAGGGGCCTACGACAACATCCTTCATGAAGCCATTCTCGATGCCCTAGATGACTTGGGTATTGGCGGCCGGCTCTACCTGTGGATTGTGAGCTACCTCAGCGGCCGTTTCGTTTACATGTCCACGCCTGACGGAGACACTAACCGTCATCAGGTATGCCGCGGAGTTCCTCAGGGAGGGGTTCTCAGCCCAACATTATTTAATGTGGCACTGATTGGCCTGGTGGGTGAGCTTCCACCTCACATCCACATCAGTGCATATGCAGATGACATCTGCATCTGGGCTTCTGGTACAACACGCCCACAACTACGTGCGAAATTACAACGGGCTGTGTCATCTACTTCACGATACATACGGCGTCAGGGTTTGTGCTTAGCTGCCGAAAAATGTGCTGTGGTTGCATTCACGCGCAAATCCGTCTGCCGCTACCCGATCTCCATTAACGGTGTCATATTGCCGTATGTCTCCCACCACAGATTCTTGGGCATTATCATTGACCGCGATTTGTCATGGACGAGGCATGTTAACATGTTGAAGCAAAAACTTAATCTGTTTTGCCATGTTCTTCGCTTCGCAACAGGCATGAAATGGGGCCCCACGGAAGGCTCATTACTAAGACTTTATCAGTCTCTTTTCGTGGGCTACATTCGATACAGCCTTCCGATACTCTCAAACTTGAGCATTTCCTGCTTACGGACATTAGAGAGCGTCCAAGCGCAGGCACTCAAAATATGCCTCGGGTTGCCACGGCGTGCCTCCAACAAAGGCACAATTGAGGAAGCCCACGTATGCCCATTACCGATATACCTGTCCCACGAACCACTTCGTGTGTATTTACGCTTACTGACACGACACCATTGCCATCCATTGACGTCGGTTCTACATGAGCGTCCGGAAAGCAGTTTCACAAGTGCACTCCGCTGCCATCTACCCCACATAACAACAGGCTATGCCCTTCCATATCACCCCGTCAAACCACCATGGGTGATGGTTCAACCTTCCGTGTGCGTACATGTCCCCGGCATACTAAAGAAATCATTGGTTCCCGTCAGTGGACTACAACAACTTGCTCTCGCGTACATCTGGTCAGAATACCAGACATATGTTCATGTGTACACAGACGGCTCCGTGTCACCTAAGGCATCGACAGCAGCTGTGGTGATACCAGCCCAACAGATGACTCGAGGTTTCATACTCGACCATAATTCAACATCAACCGCTGCAGAGCTTGTGGCTATTCGGGAAGCGATTCGCCACATCTGCGGGGAAAGACCTCAAGAATGGTGCATTTTCACGGACTCAAAACCCGCGCTGCAAATTTTGGGATGCTTCCTGCGCCACACCGCATATCAGGTTCTGGCCCTGCAGATCACCGAGCTGCTTTCATACGCTCAAGAAAAACACCACCGCGTAGTGTTCCAATGGATCCCGGGACACTGTGGGCTCAACGGTAATGAGATGGCCGATGCTGCAGCAAGGCGCGCCCTCAGCAATGGCCTGCGAACTGCAGTGCCATTCTCCAGACCGGACATCACATGCCTCCTGTCGGAATTAATGAGGAGTGCGACGAGGAGATACTGGGCCCAGCCAGACGCTCGTCACGTCCGCCTTAAAAGCCTGGATCCCGATATGAAATTTCCAATTCTGCGTGGAATTCCACGCCCTCATACATGCCTGATACACCGACTGCGATTAGGCGTCGCCTTCACGCGCAAATATTTGCACATTATTGGACGGACAGACTCCCCGGACTGTTCAGTGTGTGGCGTGGTAGAGTCTATAGAACATGTGCTCGTGGTGTGCCCTGAGTATGCGCGAGAAAGACTGACATTGGCAGGTACATTGAGACAATTACACAATGGACCACTGTCAGAGGACCTCTTACTAGGCGCGTGGCCACAGAGTTGGCAGACGACAGAGACAATGCGTGCACTGTCACGTTTCCTATGTGACACGGGCCTGAACTCACGCCTGTGATATTAGTTGTTTAATGTGTCAATCACCTCGTTCCTCCCATTATCATCCCCCATTGTGACCCTTTTTCTTCCCCTCTTCCCCTTCCCTTACGTAGAGTAGCAGGCCAGATGCTCCATTATCCGGCCGACCTCTCTACATTTTCCATTCATTAAACTACCTCTCTCTGACCACCTGACAATGCAGGCAGATATATCTCCTTGGAAATCCTCAAACGCCTACAAAAATAGGCTCGCATCGAACCTAAAAAGGGTTGTGGTCTAACTTTCCATGTAAAACCAAAAATATTGAATGAGCAATGCAGTAAAGTCCATAGACTTACTCGTAGAGAGACGAAATTTCCATTATTTATTAACTTTTGAGTCAATAAATAGAATCAATATGCTCAGCCTTCTCTACTGACTGCTTAGATTGGCATCGCTTGAATGACACATTGGGAAACATGAACTCAGGATTGGAATATAATGCCGAAAGCTGGCAAAATACTTTTAACGTTCACGTTGTTCATGTCGGTCACCAAAACCTGCTAGGCTCCAAAGCGAGCCTGAGGCCAGCGCCCTCCTCCAAAAATATGAGGCCGCGTATTGCTCGCCTATCAATATGTTTTCTTCCAAGATCATCTGGGTGCTTTGGTAGTCACCAGGGCCCGAAACTCAAAAATGGATGGGTTGGTCTACATGGGGTGTCAGGTGGGGAGGTTGAAAACACGTGCTTCCTCTTGCTACATTCCGCTTCAAGCTTAAGAGGTGAGTCATGTTTTTCTTTTTTTTTTGCAAAAAAAAATATTCGGCAAACTTTTCGGTGCACCAGCTATCGGGAGTGGGTCATCTCTCGGTATGGGAAAGCAGTTATTCCTGCTGCCTGTTTTCTGGGTACGAGTATTTTCCGCTACAGCAGACATCTTTATTTCACAGGAAAGCAGCGCAATTGCGTTACAGTTAACTTGTCCGTGTCATTACATGCTTCGAGGCAAACAAAAATAAAAAGTATTGTTTTGATTGCAGCGTACTTTGCAAAGAGAAATGTATACAGCGTTCAACTGAGTGTTCTACGCTGCAAGGATTATTCCAGCATTCGAATTCGAGTGGATGATTTTCACTGTTCACGTGCCCTCCGCTCGGGGTTGGTGGAACTGGTGTACTGCCGCTGCGAATCATGTCACCAGTTCGACTCCCGGCAGCAGCATCTGCGTTCCTATGAAGCGGAATGCGAAAACACATTGTCCACTAAGAACGCCGTAACGAAGAGTTCCGGACTAACTTAGACTGTGCCCGGTTCTTTAACGTGCGCAGTAACGTTAAACGTTTGCAGGTAATTTGCATTCTGCACTTTTGGAACGCTGCCACCGCAGTCGGGGATCGAATCTGCGAACACTCATGCCCAGCCGTAGAGAGCCTTCGTGAGTGAGGTGTTGCGGTGTTGGGGACATAAAAAAGAAACTATTAGAAGAAAGGCACAGAGGTTGGCCTCCAAAGGTGTGCTCTGACTTGCTACTCAGCACTGGAGAAGAATAGAGGGGATTAAAGAGAGTTATGAACCACCGCGGAGGCTTAGCGGCTATGATGTTGCGCTGCTGAGCACGAGGTCGCGGACTGAAATCCCGGCCGTGGTGGCCGCGATTCTATCGTGGCGAAATAATAAAACGCCCGCGTCCGTTGCACTGGGGGCATGTTAACGATCCGCAGATGGTCATAATCCTTCCGGAGTCCCCCACTACGCCATGCTTCATAATCAGCTCGTGGTTTTAGCATGTAAATCACCAGAATTTAATTTTTCTTAAGAAAGTTAGAATGATGTTGATAAAGTAAGGATAGAGATATAGGGACACGCGTATACACTGTCTAAAGCACAGATGCTATTCTGTGCCTTCACCATGTCGTTCGGAATTCTGCAGTGCTACTCCCACGGCGCCCCTGGAACTCCAGACGTGCGGGTGGTGCGTACGGGAGTTCTTTTCGTTCCTCAGGGCGTACAAAGTTATGACGTACCACAGGAACTTTCTAAAAGATCCCGTATTCACCCTGACGGTAGCAGGCAACGTGACCCGAGTACTTCTGACGTAGAGTGTATGTACATGGAGCGCCAACCTCAATAAAGCTGCGTGACCGGCCTCGTGGCACGTAAGCATTTCAACAAGGCGCCCGTTGACCTGCGTGGCAGTTGCAGCGTCAGGCCATGGATCCAGTGTGCTATCGAACGCGATTGATTATTCGCCAGGGTATTTAGTCGTGGAACTGATGTCCTCGTCGAAAGTTTCGGCGCTGGGCTCCGGTTCTGTCTTCTTAATGACGGCAACTTTTAATTTGAGTCCCACGAAAGGCACTTCCAGCGACCCTCGCAGCTGCGATGCTGTGACACTCGCGGCTGTGATGTACTTCGTCGTTGCATGTCATAGTGTGCCGAGTAAAGTCTCGTAAAAGAGGTACGACATTTCTTTTCTTTATTTAGGTGTAGAACCGTGGGAAGATAGGCTACGCCAGAGCCGCCTATACTCAAATTCCAACTTCGTTGCTTAAGCAAACAGTTAAGAAAGGAAATTAAAACAGAAAGTGTCAAAAAGCATGTTATACGAACGAACACTAGCGCACAACGACTGGCATGGCTTCACATTTGTGCTCTATGAGAACCAAGAAGGAAAAAAAGGGAAAGAAAGAAGAAAAAAAACAGAAATGTTTTAGGCCATTTAAAAAATGTCGCAGGTAATCAGTGCAGCTCGCCTGTCAGCGCAAGAAACTTAAACAAGGCATCGTGTAACCCCTTTATTTTTTGCTCTCGATGTCCTTACCCTTTTCCCTGCGCAGGGAAGACAACGCGAAACACGTCTGAGTAAGCTCTCTGCCTTTCCGCGCCTCCTCTCCTTCTCTCTGTTATTCCTTGGGCCCGCAGATATATTCACCTGCGGACACAGCGGTTTATGAGGAAAAAGGCGTTGATGCGATTCCCTCGACCATGCCGTGTGCGTCTGTGAAACATTCGGATGCACGGGGCATGCAAGTTCTAAATTTAAATGCAGGGAACAGTATGTCTCAATAGTTCGTGCCAAGAATGCGGCGCACCCAAGGAGCCTCCACTAGTCGCGTAAAGCGCCGCTGTACGATGCAGAAGATGCCTTACTTACTCGCACGGTAGGCCACAAACGTGAGCACACCTGTCGTAAGTTCCGTTCGCCGTGAGTGCCGATTTGCATTGTTCTGCAAGAGAGCGAAATCAGCCGTCTAGTTTCGAATGCGCATATAGAACAATTTGCTGTGCGAGATGTAAGCCGTCACCTGGGTTGGTTTAACTGTACCAACAAGGCAGCGAATACCTCAAAGTGCCGCACACGAATCAGGACGAAGTCCTGTCTACTGTTGGAAACCTTCGCGCTCTTCAATACACTTTGCGAGGTATCTACATATCCAGACGGGAGATATTTGCGCGGTTGATGGAAATAGTGCAGACTTTTTCTAAATTAAAAAAAATATATACACATGCGCTTTCAAAGACAGAAAGCGAAAGAAAAAAATATGAAAGAAGGAAAAGGCCTTTCATAATATTTAAGATGCATGAATTCGTGAATAATATGCAGCGTAGATGTCACCACAAGAGGATAAAATTAAAGATGCAGGTTGGTTGCCAACCAATATGTAACCTGTCAAACTCTCGACGTTTTGGAAGATTTCTTTATTTTCACATTACGCCTTTGAACGTGAAACATCGGTGGTCTAGTATTTTAACATGAGCGCGACTGTAGCTGTACGCTAACCGAACGTATAAAAATGCATATGACGCATGCTCTTAAGTAACACATGCACGTACGCAAGCAACCACGAGCCGAAGTGTGGAGAAGAAGAAGTCGAGCTTTAAATTTAGTCAAAAAAGAGGTGATGCAAGCCAATTTTTTTTTCACCACAGGGTATTAATTATGGAAAGTCCGTTGCATAATTTCGCTGCAGCTGCTGCTCGATGGACGGTCAGCGAAGTCCACTAATGCGTTTCTTCAGAATAGCATTCGACGTGATTTCAGTGTTATGATCGATGCGCAAAGTGTGAGGAGGATCTGAATCTGTTTCACACTTTGAGAGAAACGGAAAGAACTGCTGCAAAAAGCGTTAGCTCACCTGATTCGCCGAAGTCGCACGTTGGGAACGGGTAACTGGCCGTGAACTCGTACGTAGCCTGAACGCAGCCGCAGTGGGTGACCTCAAGCTCCATGCCGCATTTATGCATGCAGAGCTGCGATCGTATAGAAGGATGCGTATGGGCGTAGGTATTTCATACGTGGCGTCCCTGCTAGGGTTAGCCTAGCTGGTAAAAAAATAAAAATAAACTGGCATAATAAAATCGTTATGAGACTGAAGATCAGTCATCACTAACGGCGCAAAAGTCTGCAAGCAGCCCTTGCATAACTGCCATTGAAACGGAGATCGAACTTAGTAATAATAGGAGGGCAACTACGGGAAATATGTGGGCAGAGTTTAATGCGTGTGGATGGCATAGAGCTGCTACAATTAATTTTAAAAAAAGTGTTTGCAAATGTCACGCTTCCGTTATTAGCTACCTTTCTCGATGTCCGGAAAGACTCCTACGTAATACAATCTTCATATTCCGAAGAAATGAGCGGCACCGATCTTAAGTGTGAAATGTCTTAAAATTTTAATGCTGCGGACTTAATGAGGAGCGTCGCAAAAAGTTGGCGAACCCTCGATTTCACGGTATTTTTATGTGCGATACGAAATGCGCCCGTTGTCCTTGGTGAACTAAAGAAGGTACCTGGTTTTTGTTTGGTTAAAATAAGGAATAGGCAATGGCTGCTGCGTATACAAAGCTCAAAGTACGTGGTTTTATTGCGGCTTTTGCAATAAATTACTTATGCTAGCGCTCGGGAGCGTTATGGGTATTTTACGAGCGCCCAGATTTTAGCCCTCTTCCCTGGCAGAACAACAAATGCTACTGAGATTAAATTTAGCGAAAAGGCTATGTCAAATCTGTGCGAAGTTGAATGCGTGTGAAATAAAAACCGCGTTTGCTAACAATTTAAGCATGTTTCTGAAAGTGTCATACTGCCGTAATGACCTATGCTTCCCTCTAACTCAAGCGGAAACGGGGATCATGTTCAGTACAATGTGTGACGAAACTTCAGATTTCCTGAATAGGAACAGTTGCAAATAAACAGAGGACTCTTGTTTCTTGCGCTCATTCGTTCCGTTATACAAGGTTTGTAGTAGATTTCAATGTTGACCTCGATGAACTATAAAATGCGCATTGTTTACATTTGTTTAAATTTACAGGCAGGTGATACGTAATGTGTAAACGAAGTTTGAAGTGTGTGCACAAATTACAAGCCTTAGCAATAGATTACATACGAAGGCTATTCGGAGCAATATGACTGTGATTGAGGAGCAACGCATAATTTAACATACTGCCCTGTGAACTACAACAAGATCACATCACGAGAAAATGGGAGGGGGGGGGGGGGTGAGGGGATATAAAAGGCAAATTGTCTCACGAAGTAAAATGCATGGAAGTGAATCACTGCATTTGTACGAAAATTCTTTACCAAGTCCCTAAAGAGGTTATATGGTGGCAAAGGTTTCAAACGGACGTCACATACGGGCAACGTTTGAAAGAGCGGATTTAAATATAGGTAACTGAATATATTTGTTGAAACTGCTCAATAGAAACAGCTTAGCTGGTGTTATGACTCTGCAACGTCACAAATGTCTGCAGTTTTTGAAAATAATTCATCATCATCATCATCATCATCATCATCACCATCATCATCATCATAATCATCACCGTCATCATCACACCACCACCACCATCATCATCACAATCATCATCATCATCATAAGCATCATCATAATCAGCAGCAGCAGCAGCCTGATTACGCCCACTGCAGGGCAAAGGCCTCTCCCATACTTCTCCAACTACCCCGGTCATGTACTAATTGTGGCCATGTTGTCCCTGCATACTTCTTAATCTCATCCGCCCACCTAACTTTCTGCCGCCCTCTGCTACGCTTCCCTTCCCTTGGAATCCAGTCCGTAACCCTTAATGACCATCGGTTATCTTCCCTTCTCATTACATGCCCAGCCCATCCCCATTTCTTTTTCTTGATTTCAACTAAGATATCAGTAACTCGCGTTTGTTCTCTCACCCAATCTGCTCTTTTCTTATCCCTTAACGTTACACCTATCATTCTTCTTTCCATAGCTAGAAAATAATTCATCACTTATTAAACGGCGCGCCGGTGGTATACATAGCTTACGATACAGAACTTGGCGCGAGGTTGGTAGGAACTACGGACGAACATCCCAAAATTGCTTTTTACACGAGCTTACACTCTCACGATGAAGTAATAACGTGTTTCCAGGGTGCTCTAGAAGCTGCTATTATGAGAGCGTAGGATTCAGCTGACTGATGCCCTGATGGTTTGCGTCAAAGTCGTGTGCTAGCGCGTTAGACTGCGACGCCGTGTAAGTTCTGACCGACTTTCATTCAACTTTTCTTTTTTAATAATGATCCGCATATGTGTAGTATAAACCGACACCATTACAATGTCAAAAATACTTACGTCGAAGTTGAGTATGCCCTTGAATTCTGGGAATGACCCCTGTGCCTTGTAATCGGTGCACATGCTTTTGTAAGGCGCAGGCAGCCTAAAGGTGCGCAGCTGAGGGAGGAAATTTTTTTGTTATATTTCAATATGTCTGCGTAAGCACAGAACAGTAAGAGTAAGCAACCGGCTATAGACTCAATTTGCAAATCTGAGATCTAATAAGCACAACTGCGCTAAGGCACGAGAACGCCGATAGATGTACTGTTGGAATAAGCGATGTGATGTTCTGGTATATTAATGCTTGTGCTTGTTAAGGCCACATTCGACAATATCGGAGGTGTCAACTAATCACTTTCCAAAGATATTTTTGCCATAATTGAACTAAGACATGATGCGTACATGAGCTGGAGTCATGCCAATTAATACTGTTTCTGACTAAATGAATGAAGGTAATTTTTATCAGTACGATAGCCTGCGACATTTCGACTGTCACCTTTGAGTTGAAGGGGTGTCGTAAGGCAGAGGTGAAATTTTGTTGAAATATTGTTAGGCTTTGTTATCATATTTGGCCGCCCAACTTCCTTACGGCCAATCAGCAATCTTGAATGGGAGCTACGGCCATCAATGAATTTGTTCTTGTTTTTTTCAGGAACCGGTTGACAACTAGCTTATGATAAATATAAGCTCTGCTCTACCTGATAATGTTAAGCGCATATATGCTTGCTACAGGTCCACTGTTCCACTAAACAATGACCACCACGAACTGCTTCCATACTAGTAATGAATATAAATGAGTCCTCTAAAGCCCAAATAAATAATTTATATCAAAGTTTTGTTTTAAAACCAAGCTCTCTTTGCCTTGCCCACCCGTTTCACGCCTGACGGTCAATCCGTCTCGATAAAACACAGCCATGTGAGCCGGCTTGGCTCACATCGCACGGAATTGACAAACACACTGCCAGTGAGCTCATGAGTGTCGTATGTATTACAATGTTAGATCATGACGTAAAATATTTGCATAGAGTACTGCCTTCTTCGCAATCTCTAAAGCGCGACGCGTGATATCCAAGGACTTTTTTTTTATTTCAATAAATTTCTTATATCTGGTCTACCCCGTTCTTGTGCAATTAGGTACGTATGTGATGCTGGGCGTACCCTCGACCAACCCTCCACTATGGGCGTGTGCCATTGAGACACAGGAATACAGAATGCCTAATGGCATTCACATATGCATTGTACTTCGCGGATGCACCTCAGCTCCCCATTCTTCCTCAACTTCCTCCTGGGCAACTTCGCTGACCAGTTCAGAATCGCAGGGACCGCGACTGCTGATCCCGCGTGCGCGCGGAGTGGCGCGAGCCAATGGGGCGCTGCATTACAAGGGATCAGCCATATACGAGGAAGGTGTCACACCCCACTAAAAATAAGGGTTTCGTTCTCTCTCTCCCTTTTACAGGCGTCACACATAATCTGCATCGTAGTGACACCTCTGAGTCGACGTCTCACGCGTGCATCTGCCTGACTTGGAGTTTGTATTTCGGTATAGCTTGTGAGTGATGCAGTGCCTAATCATAAGCACTGTATAAGCTTAGATACCTGCATACCTGCATACCTGCATACCTGCAGGTATACCATGCATACCATTTCATACCATTTTATACCATTTCATGCCTGCATGGTATGAAATAACACAACTGGAAGCATCGCGTTTAGTTGAGTGTAATTTAATTGACTGCTTCGCTAAAAGTTTCGCTTCTCGTAGGTTTCAACATGTGCGCTGAGTTTTTTTCAAATCTTTTATTTTAGCTTCCTTCCTGAGAGATTACGAAAAAGAAAGTAGTCTAGCGCAACCTACAGCGGCTTGGTGTCGCCAGACACGATACAGAATGTGATGGCGCAGATAAGCGAAGTTACCTCTAGGAGTACTGAAATAGGAAGGATGTGCAGTATACGCGCATTGTGGCTTAAATGGCTCGATAGTTCATAAAAGTAGACTAACAGGAGAAATAAGTCCAGCATACGGCCATAATATCATTCGACATAGAGTATGCAACGGCGAAAACAGAGCATCCATGAACGAGACAATAGGGAGTTTTAGAAACAGGGTGCCGAAGTTAAATTCACCTTGCGTGCGAAAAATGGAATGATAGTACACAAGGGCGCAAAAAACGCTTACAAAAGAGTTGGAATATTTAGATACAGAAATCCGCTTGGGTGACCCTATTTCCAAAACTCCATAATTACTCAAACATAAGACCCTACTCCGGACTCTCCGATCCAGAAGAGCCAGTTCGAGATCCCGCTCACCTGCTGGGCGGTGACTTGGATGGTTTTTCCCGGAAGGAGTTGGACAGCGGACAGTTGGTCGGGAGGGCAGAGCCCAGTCTGGTGCACGAATAGCGGGTAGACCCAGCGGGGCAGTAGTAGCATCGTGTCGCGTTTCGAAAACTTGTAATGCATCTCCAATTCTAGACAATTCACAAACGACCAGAGAGAGACAGAGAGAGAGAGAGAGAAAGAGAGAGAGATGGTGTTTTTGGCGGATGTGTAAGAAATTTTTTTAGACAGTGCGCGAACAGTTTTTACGAGGAAGCTGTGCAGCCAGTACAGCTAGGATTCCTTTTTTTGTGTGTTCATTCCTCGCGACAATGTAGTAGTTTGACGACTGAAGATCTCAATGCCCCGAAATTGCAGGTAAAGAAAGCACTAAATGAGAGAACGATAGAGATAAACATAAAAATTTAAAGATAAAAAAAGCTTTTACAAATGCTTACAGGGAAATAAACATACCACAGACACTTTACAAACATATATACTATAGAACTTGATATGTATCATTATTATTCTGTACGAGAACACGTACACGATAGACAGAGAGAGAAAAGGATGAGTTACCGTACATGCTACAATAAATGAAGCCATATACAAGATACTGGATATACTTCCAAACGGCAGTCATATACTGTAACTTCAGTTGAACCAGTTCAGTTCACAGCAAAGCGAATAAAAAGCCGCTAACGCGGAAGTGTTACTAAGATAAATTGAGATAATAAAATCAAATGGCACGAAAGCGCACAATCGTGCGCGCAAAGGCTCGGGCTTAATAGCTAAAGGGTTACCGTGCGCACGCTTGGTAGACGACAGTGTTTGCACTCGACCATCACTGGGATATGGCCGCCGTGGCCGGTATCGGAACCCGCGACATCGTGGACACTCCGCCACGGAACGCGATAAGCCACAGCGACGGATTATGCATGTGCAATACTTGACCCATAAGCGTACATGGTCCATAAGGGTGAAGCTTCCACCTGAGGGATGCCTTCAAAATAAGGGTTTAGTGATTACGTCGTGCACTACGTAACTCTAGGACGACAATGTTCCGGCGGTTAAGTACACAGAACCCTTTTTTTTTTTCATTTTCGATTTCTGAAATGTCTTGCAGACAGGCTTGCGGGCCCAGAAGAATTGCGCTGGCATTCACGTCATGTATGCGACGTATATTTAACAGACATTCTCCAGACATTACTCTATAAGTGAAGTGTCTGATAATCACCTTAAGACGCCAATTGATGTTGTCCGTTAAAATTTCAGTTTTCCCACTTATTCTTCTGTCTCAGGAATCGTACAAAGCATGCAGGTTCAGAATAAAGTAAGAGTTTTGGAGTCTTCACTGAGGTTTGTGAAGTTCGCAAAATTGTGGGCCCCATGCGACCACTCTCAACAGCAGTGTCAGGTAAGAGAACACAAACTCTTTCATGCCTATGGCCAATTGAAAAATATGTCCGGTGTTTCAATGAATTTTGACAAGGATCCTTATGAAGGCCTTTCAAGCTCCTCTCTGCGATATCCGCTGACACATGGTATACCTATGATCACCCGTACCAGCTTCTATTGAGAAGCGCTATACCCTAAGGTGCACTCGATTGTGTGGAGGACGACACCATCGGAGGAGGTGACTATGTTGACCAAGCGCATGGCGGGTATGAATGTTCGAGTTAGACAACTCTTCCTGAAATCTTGACTCTCCTTTACTAAAATAAGAGAAACAAAAAGGAAGGCAAGGAAATTGTTGCTAATCACACTGTCTCTGTCCAGTGCAGTTTGCTGTTATCTGAAAGGCAGTCAGCAAGGGCGCGGGGGGGGGGGGGGTAGGGCAATAGAACAGATAGAGAAGACAGCAGACACGCAAGCAAAGAAAGTTGCTTCCATACGTACAAAAGAGCGATAAGACGAAATTTTGACTATAGTTTGCTAGTGGAGTGACTTCCTCAAGTTGACGCAAATTCGGATATCGCTTCCAACTTTTGACGCGACTCCGATCTTGCTCTGGTGAGGGCGTCTACCAATACACAAACCAATACAATCTTAGGCAGAAGTGTAACGGCCGCGGAAGGAATGAGGTTTTAGAAAGTATAGTTGACGAAAATTTAGACATGTGGCGAGCAGTCAAGAATTAAGTCCTCGAGAGAGAGAGAGAATGAGAATGAGAGAGAGAACATTATTGTGCGAATGTAGCTTTGGAATGGCATCCTCATTACAGAATGCCTTGAGCTCGGGCCGTGTTCTGGGCCCTCGCCATCAGCTGTTACTAATCCTGGCGGTCAGAGCTGGCGAAGGCTCTCTTCCAAAGCTCGTTGGTGTGATAGGGGTTTGGAGGTTTTAGTGGGGAATGTCTGCAACCCCCTACTACGTGTCTAAGGGACCCGGCTTCTCGGCAGAAACGGCATTGCGGATACAATTGTGTAGGGGCTGTGGGGGGATACCTGGTTGGTTGGGGTCAATGTATTGACTTGTGGAGCTCGGAAGAATATCTCCTGCTGTCTAGGTAGTGATTTATGTGTGTGAAGCGGGAGGAGGAGGGGGAGAGATTATGTTCTGCGGGTTAACTTGTAATGTTGTGTTATGTCTTGGTACTACAGACTGGAGGGCGCATGCGTTTGGACTCGCATTACTCGTCGTAGGTTCGGCGGGTCAAAACTCGAGCCACGTGGTTGGCGATCTCGTTGCCAGGAATGCCGTGGGGAGCTGGCACCCAGATGATCATGACTGGTCTCGTTGGCTGCTTTTGATCGATGATTCTGAGCGTGTTGGTATGAATTCTGCCTCTCTAGCGAAGCTGCGCCACGCCGGTTGAGTGTCGGTCATCTATCTATTTGGGAGAGCGCGAGTAATGTTCTTTGATCATGATTACGG
This sequence comes from Dermacentor albipictus, assembly GCF_038994185.2. Classification (NCBI taxonomy): domain Eukaryota; kingdom Metazoa; phylum Arthropoda; class Arachnida; order Ixodida; family Ixodidae; genus Dermacentor; species Dermacentor albipictus. The sequence continues at coordinate 133,060,172 of NC_091822.1, forward strand.
TAACTGTTGCGGCTGCTCGTCGCAACCAGCATCTCTTGTCGAAATTAATATGGGCATGTTTGCTCGACTTACAGGTATACTCTTGTCAAACGAGCACCCGCAAACTCATGTTAACTCCGTCGTCTATATCTCGAGGGAGTTGCACTCGGTGTCACACAGTCACCCTTCCGCTAAGGGACTTTAATGGAGCTTTTGGTCAAGGAAGATCGGCGATCTGTCTCGATGGCTGAAGGGAGTTATATTGAATTAAATAAAATTTCAAGTATACATCTACAACAGTCATTCGCTGCACAATACTCTCAACCTGTGCCGCTGGCGAAATGTTTTTCTCTTTTCATATATCCGGATATATATTAAACGTACAAATGCAACACATGCGAATCTAGAGCCACTCTGGAGCATATATCATGGGAATGCCGAGGAATACATAAAAATAACGAGAACACGGCGTCTAGCAACAACAGCCTTCGCACGCTCTGGGAAGCCGCGCTGCTCAGCCCCACCCTCGAGGATCAACTATGGGACGTCCCGCGGGTCGACGATGCCGCCAAGACCCACGAACTCCTGGCCGTCACCTAGGCGGGGCCTTTGGCCATACCCACCAACTCGCGGGAGACGCAACAAAGTTATTTCCCCCTCCTTCCTCCAGGGTGTTTACATGAACTCGATAGAATCAGGTCGAGTCGTCTTGTCGGGCTTGAACATGCCTGCCCAATTCATGTAAACACTAGCCGGGCGGGCTGAACAAGCGTCGAGTCGGGCTCAATCAGCCCCACTGCGTGGGGTAAGTATACCCAACCCGACCCATTTGCAGCGTGCACGTACGCGTGAACGGGTAGGGTCTACCAGCGCCAAGACTTGCGCGGGGACACTGGGACGTCGCGGTTTAGGCGCCGGCAGCGGGAATAACATCATGACGAGGCCGAGACAAGCCCTACGTAGTGCAACCTCATCGTAGCGATACGACCCACGAAACAGAGCTGCTGCGGACGGCAGCGGGAACCAGAAGTCCAGTTGGAACACATTGATGTCTCGGCCCGACGCCGTGTGCCGTAGTTATCCAGACTCACCAGAAGCGACTTCATGCAAGCGCGATCACGTCGGACTCGGTCAGCCTGATTTATGGCTGAACCTACGCGCGTCGGGTTCGTGTGAACGTAGCACTTGTCGTGCTAGTCGTGCAGTGGTAGGTGTGGTCACTCATGAATGACACCGGCACAGTAGACAAAATAAAAGGAAAGCTAAGGGGGTCACCGTGCACGAAATGTTGCACTTTAGTCTAGTTTGCCTGCTCGCCACGCCGCAAAGTTAAACAGATAAGCACGGGGGGGCTAGCGCCGCTGTCAGCACTGCTATCTTTAGTGAGCGCACTGTGATTTTTAACGAGAGGCGTGTTTTTCGCATTAAATATATATTTGAATAATGTTTTTATGGAATGAGCGTTAGTTATAATAGCGACGAGCATAATGACAAGTGAGATTCTTGTAAAAAAAAAAAGAGAGATAGAGACTACTGAATGCGCCTCTGGCGGCTTCTTAAAAGAAAGGAAAAAGAGGAAACTCGTTATTGCCCGTGTGACACGACCACAACTTCCTTGAGGTCGATCTCCCTTAGGAAGTCTCGCGTTCACTTATCCTAAAGGAGTTTGTGGGTGCCCGCGTGACACGGGTATCAATTGTAAGCTTGTTTTGCTTCCCTTGCGCAGCCAACGTCACTACTGAGTAACTATCGTGTTGTCCTCCTCTGCATGATCTTCGATGAATGCCTGTAACTGCGTGGTTGTGCATGTGCATGAGACCTTTAGACGCCACCACTCTTACTGTGCTCTTCTTACTTTTCTACAAGCAATTCAACGGATTTACATTCTTGTGGCGCATTTTGCTTTGCTGGGGATGATACTTTTTTATATTCTTCTGTAATTCGTGCACTAGGCCGACAATTTCTGCCTTCACAAAAATCTTATCAACATGAGTGTTCTGAGTGGTCACAATTTAACGAAATTATTGTTTCACAAATAAATTATCGGGTTCTATCGACTTGGTTAAATCACACTTTAAGGGCAGCACTGGACTTTATTTAGCCTCGGCTCAGTTCGACGACAAAGTATCACGGTGCTTTGTCCCTGGCTTTAGTATCACTTGTTTGTTGGAGGTTGCTATAGGCCTAACAGAAAACGTAACCGCTGCCGCAGAAGTGCTTTACTTCTGTTCTAGATGATGTCACGGCATTCAGCGATGGCTGGGAGTCAGCTATATAGACCGAATGCTCTATAGAAAGCGTCCTCAAAGACAGGCATGTGCTGCGAAAACGACCGACATGCTTTGCTCAAACCGTCTAACAGAGGCCGAGGTATAGATTGACATAGTGGGATACAATATCACGATGTGCTGCAAAAAGCCATGCTAACGCACTCTATGTATGCATGCTGGCGTTCATTGTCGCAAGCAAGGTCAACTCACCCCACTCCCACTGATTCGGACAGTCTTTAAAAGGGTGCTCATGCCGTGGCATGGCGTTCACGTCGAACGTGTAGCACTGCTGCGAAGGGAGCCGGTAGTAGGTGCTGTCGATTCTGGAAAGACGCGGAGAAAACATGCCGTTGTAAGCACTGGTCGTTGCAGCAGGTGTATTGTGATGATACGTGAGCAACAGAACTCGCATTCGCCATGGGTTGAAAAGTAGCGCCGCAAGAACAGAAAATTTAGACCCCTTTTTTTAATAGTTGCGAAAAGAGCGCCTTAGTGTCATTAACGAAATTCATGGCGAAGCTGCGCTACTGCCATTATTCTATTTGCGGTTTTGTTCAGTTTCAAGCAAACTGAAGCGTCGTGCGACCATTTCTTGATGCTAGTAGAATTAATTGTATTCATTAGTCTCATTATAATGTATTTGACTCAATAATATTTTTTTTTGCTTTGTAATCATTCTTCTTTTTTATAGAGGCTAGCCAGTACCGATGTAAACAGCTCTCATGTAATACCTGCGCCAAATGTTCGCTGAATTCAAGAGCAAAAAAGACGGTCAGAAATTGAAACTTAGAATTTACCATGCTTCAATTACCATAAACTAGTGGTCAATACAATAAATCCCACATTCGGCACACTTTAAATTTCATCTTGTAGACTATCGACAGGACGCCCAGATGGCTCACGAACAAATACAGCGGCAGATGTGCCAAAATAATTAGCGTACCTCTGCAGCTTATCTCAACGCTTTCTGGACACTTGCATTAGCGTTTACTTTGTTTAACACATGAGCGTAAGGTATGCTGTGGTTCCATGTTCTACAACGCATTTGAGGGCTTATACAGTAGATATGTAAGCTGTACATTCAAAGTGGGATTTATGTATAAATGTATGTGTTGCACGAACAAGGGTGCCAGTTTGAGAACTATGTGAGTGTGGAAGAAAGCATGTGTAAAACAGACTTTCTCATAAAATAGTGGAATTGGCACCGAATTTGTGAGTTATCTCCTTTTCATCACGTCAATACCTACGTCACCTACGTCGCAGCAATGCATAAGTGGAAACAATCGGAGCGTGACAAGCTCAATACACTAATCCGACAGGTAGTGAAGCGGGCCATTGGGCTCCCGATCACGACGTCGAGCTCGGGGTGCACAATACCCTCGAAGAGATCGCTGAGGCTCAGGAGAGAGCGCAGATGATACGACTGACGATGACGAAGACCGGCCGTCACATCTTGCACGAGCTCGGGTACTTCCCACTGAACACCCAGGATCCACCGGAGCTTACGCCGGTTCCCCGCGAGCTCCGCGACCTGATCACGATCGCACCCATTCCGCGAAATGTCCATCCGGAACACAATCGAGGCAGGCGCCAAGCCCGGGCCACCGCGTTCCTCAAACGAGTAAACAAGAAAGCGGACGACGTCGCTTTCGTGGACGCCGCCGCCTACCGATGCAACCGAGCCTTCGCCGCGGTAGCGGTCTCGTCCTCGCAACGGACTTTAAACGCCGCAACGGTACGCACACGTGATCCCGAGGTGGCGGAGCAAGTGGCCATAGCCCTGGCAATGCTCGACGATAAGCGCACGACAATATTCAGCGACTCGAGACCAGCCATCAAAGCGTTCGAGAGAGGAGTCGTCTCCGTCAAGGCGTTACGCATCCTCCGCGGCGCTGATCCAAGCACCCTCAAACACCACACCGTCATCTGGTTTCCCGCCCACCTGGGTCGGATTCCGGGCGCCCCGCCCAACCTCAACGAGACAGCCCACGACGCTGCGCGCGCGCTTACCGACCGCGCCGTCAACCCCGGGCAACTACGTCTCGATGAGTTGGAGGCGAACAGGGATGCCCCAATAACCTACAATGAAATAACCAAACACTTTTACTTGGGACGAAGTCTCTTTCCGGCCCCGCACCCCAAACTAAGCAGGCCGCAGGCGCTAACGCTACGCTTAATACAGACGGATACCTATCCAAACCCAGCCACCTTACACATAATCTACCCGGACATCTACCCAGACGATGCGTGCCCCTCGTGCGGGGTCACGGCGACACTCGCACACGTGCTCTGGGAGTGCAGAAACACTCCGCCCGACTCTACCTCCGACAAGTGGGAGAAGACCCTAAGAAGCCCGCTCCTACAAGACCAGCAATGGGCCGTCCAGCAGGCTCGCGCAGCGGCCGCCAGGTATTCCCTGTCGGTCCCTGCGTGGGAGACGCCCACTGCGCGCTGACGTGCGTCCTGCAGGACTTTTATTAAAGTTTTTCCAATCCAATCCAATCACGTCAATAAAAAAAAAGACGGTAAGTTTTTTTTCGTAGTCCGTGCTAAGTATATTAGAAGATGCCTTCACATACCGCGATCACATGGTATGCGATCAATGAAATTCGCGGTGGAAAAACAGCGAAAAAATTGTCTCGATCAGCTTTTAGTCTTGTTAATGTAGTTGATCGCTAACATCGAGGCTTCATGCGAGGGCGGTGCGTAAACCATGCCTTTTCGCTGATGCAGTGATGCCGAAAACTTCTGAGGCAAAATATGCCACGTGCCTCAGACAAAAATTTTCAACTGTACAGCCAGTGGCTCCAGAGCAACACTTCGTGTGGTTTGCCTCTAGTGGCGACGATCGTGTAATTACTACACGCACCTCCCCACCCCCTTGCCCCCATGCACCCTTTCCCGTTCCTTTCAAGGATGCTGTTGTCCGGTGCAATTCTGTGCGTGGCGCACACCTGTCAGTGCAGTTAAAGGCAGGGCAGCGTAGACTTCCAGAGCTGATGACGCAGGTGAACAGCTCCTGGATAAGGAAGGACGCCTTCTTGCGCAGCTCTGGCACTGCCTGGGGCACGTACAGACCGGGAGCATATATCTGGGGTCAAAATCAGAGATAAAACAAAACTATTAAAGAAAAATTGACAGCACGCAGGATCGTTAAAACAGGAACAGTGTCAGCGTGCAACTGTCACAGGTGAGATACGCAACGACGTGTTTACGGCTTAAGCGTGAAGCTCTCGCAAATAAAGGTTCGTGCAGAGTGTTTTCAATCTTGTACACGAGTATTGCCGGAGAACGCGCGTCCCGCATCCAGTAACACAGCAATGAGAAGGAAACGAGCAAACAGACGGAAATCCATACAATATAATGTATGGCACGAAATGCCTTGATTCCGGCCTATAGGTCGAGCGGGCCACTGAAATTTCGTGCGTGGCCCGAATGGCCCACACGAAACTCTAATATATATAAGCAGCCTACTAAGGCAGTGTGCATCAAATAATACAAACTGTCGGACAAAAGCAGACGCTGTTAGCTCACCATGTCATGCTTTTTACACTTGTTTGGCACGTACTTGCAGAGCTTCTCGGTGCTCAGCCTATGTGAAGAGAAAAAAAAAAAGGTTGTTTCGGTTATACTATATATATAGAATTCCATTTTCTTTTACTAAGCCAGCGGCGATGACATCGTTGCTTTGTTTCAGCACTGAATAATGCAGCGCTCTTAAGAAAACAACTAAACAAACACACACACGCATACAGACGCACACGCATGAACGCATACACGCACACCACTGGGGACACCTCCGCCCATAAAAAAAGTAAAAAAAAATATTAAAGAAACAAACGCCAGGCATATCGATGGGTCGAATTTTTCACATCCTTCTATATATGGAAGACTAATACCAATATAGACATCGCTGTCATCTGTAGGAAGAAGAAAGAAACATGTGACCAGATATGTAGTCTGTATGTCACCATCAGTGTATAAAATGTGCGATTGCAGGCGCTAAAACAAGCGTTAAAAATATATATATACGGGGCCGCCCACTTTCAGTGAAAACACCTCATTAGTAAGAATAACTTAATGAGAAATTAGGTAGACTGACCCTCTGCACAGTATTTAGTAGATGTTTTCTCCAGATCACTATTTCGGTTACTGCTATTTTTACGTTAAATAATGAGACGTAGATGTTATACAGTCTTGAACAATAATCAATTGTTGAGCCAAGTGCTATATGTGTCATTGAAGAAAGCTAGGCTGACGCGTGCTTATTTTGCTTGCAGGAAGGCAAAAATTTGACCATGTTGCTGAACGCTAAAATTCTTGAATATATCGAACGGCTCCGCGGTGTTGTTGCGGTCGAGCTCTTACTTTAAGTTGTCTGTCCATGGGCGTTCCGTAGCTTTGGAATAAGAGGCTGCCGTTGCGCATTATTATTTTGACAGTGGCCGCGCTTGCTACTACCCTGAGCCAAAGGTGTGGATTGACTAGTCGAAGATACCCTAACTTTTGCAAGAATATGAGCAAATTGTGCATCTTGTTCTTGTTCGGCTGCAGCAGTTTCCCGATAAAGCCAATCATCGAGAAGCCGCTGTGTGATTACGACTCAAACGTGTACTTATGCTTACTCTACCCCTGTCATAACAAACTACTGTACTAAATGCACTTGATTTGAATGCTTGCGCAGCCTCCCAGGCTAAAATCAGGGGCCGAATTCACGAAGCCTTTCGTTCGTCAGTGCTATCTACCAGTGGTAGGCCACCTTCGCTAAATATATGTCTCGAATCGTATTGGCAGCAATTTTTTCTTACGAACAATTCTAGCGTGGGAGTAGTTTCCAAATTTTACGTCCAGGTGCAACGCTGCACAGCTCACGGCCCGTCGCGTCACTTTGCGATACTCACCAGCCGTCGACGCACACAGTGACTGCGGGAAAGATAATGTGGTCGCTTCGCTGTCGCTCGTCCATGGTGACGCTAAAGTTGTACTCGAGATAAACGGTCAGCAGGGTGTAGAACTGATAGAAGAAGGACAGGAAACAGACGGCACCCACGAGTGCGCGCAGTTGACTCATCGTCGGAGTGGGCAGCTATGGTAGCTTGGTACACCGACTCTTGAGCCGACGTGGAGCTTTCGACCCTTAGGCGCAAGCTGTCTGTTCGAATCAAATGTTATCGAGTCATCTAGGTCGCAGTGCATGCTGGATTTATTTAGTTTCTTCGATTTGGCTGAAATAATTCTTCTTTGGCTTATTGACGGTGTCTCCAAGCAGTTGAGGAGACGCTTGCACAATTACTGGTCCAATAAAGCCATTTCGAGAGGCCGTTTCGTACGTCTGCAAGAAACACATGACATTCTGTCATCTATCTTCTCTGGGTCGCGACCACCTCGGCTGTTATTTTTTTTTCATGGTACACGCTGTTAGATGAACAAAAGCTAATCGATGTGAGAATTTTCAGCATATGGATTCCTTTACCGCCCTAATGGTTGCACTTCAAAGGAGTCTTTAGATCATTTTGTACCATGTATTATGTCGTTAGAAGCGACAACACTGCAACTCAATCATGTACTACATCTGAAGTAGAATTTGAAGTCATGTTGCGGAAAAGCTACGTGGCGTAAAGGAAATGTCTTTCCTAGTTTCCTATTATGTTCAGAAGAACATAACGTACCTTCTTTCTAAACTCAAATTCTGGCATGTCAGTTCGGCATTCAACGCTCTGAACCTAAAAAAAATTATGGAAAAACAAAATCATCAGGTGAAAATTTTTGTCGATGCGAGGTGGCATTTGTTGGTCTACGCCATTCTTGAACTTATGAACTTTGCAAAGAGTAAATAGAATAAATACAAAATCCCGCTGCCTGTACCCGTCAAATAAAAGAAAGCTATTCATCAAAACATCCTGGTTGAATAGTTGTTGATACTGTAATGGACAATTTTAACATTTAGTTGTTAGGGGGGCCCCACAAACCTTTTACAATGAAGGTATGATATACTTAAATGAGTTTGCCATGCTACTCATACCCAGCTACCAAGGTAGGCGTATATTTATGCTATGGAGCCTGAAAACCTGACGATGCATCAGTTACCTTGTTAGAATATTTATTTTCCAATGTCACTGGGAAATGAAAAGCCAAGGAACGAGGCTTCAACTTCGGAGGCACATTCTATACAGTTACAGCTCGACGAAACTTCGCTTTAAGGTATGTTCTCTTCCATGCTGTCATCTAAGCCTCACAGTCCGGACGCCATATCCGAAAGAATACCATAAAACGCGGCGTCTACTACGGCGTTGGCCACGCAAATCGCGGACGCCGTACTAGACGCCTTTTCTTTGGGCGGACGCCGTACGGACGCGTAGCCGGCGCTAGTGTGTCTTGAAGGCGGTCGGGGACGTGGCCAAGGTACGCGCCTGCGCGGGCCTCATTTTCAAAGCGATCTGGGATGTTTTCAGAGTGTGCGTAGTGTCGTAGCTTCGTATGCGCTGTGCTTTCGATGCTTGTACGCGTTGAAGCGACAGATGCGCGGAGGTCAATCGGCGTTTTCACAGAAAGTTTCCGCTGTCATCGAGCGATGTGTGTTCATGTTTACCTGTGCGCGCGTGGCACCATGCTGGTTAATTTAGTTAAAACACATTGTCGGGCTATAGTTGGTGCAAATCCATGATAGAATGTGTAAGCGCGACTAAACAAGGACGTAGGAAGAAGCAGACGCAGGAAGACAGCGCTTTCTCAGTGTTTGTTTCTTTCTGCGTCCTCGGTGAAATCCTGGCCGTCCAGCGCGCCCGCGACCGGGACGGCAGGCTAGATGTGTCAGTCCCGTCGTGGGGTTAGCCGAGTGCGCGTGTTATCACGTTTTGCTGGACCGAATAAGAGTTTATTCCCCCAGTCACTCACTTGAGTCATGCTTACGCATTCTAACATCGTTAATTTAGTTAGTAAGCGAATGTTAACAAGTTTATGCGGCCGATAAAACTACTATCCTTACTTCGTACAGCTATCTACTTATTTGCTATCGCAATCGGTGCTTCACTTTTCCGACAGAACAGCGAATTTCTTTCATGGCGTTCCCTGTGCGTCGTCGTCGTCGGCATCATCATCATCATCATCATCATCATCATCATATTATTATTATTATTATTATTATTATTATTATTATTATTATTATTATTATTATTATTATTATTATTATTATTATTATTATTATTATTATTAGCTTTTTTTCTGTGTTAAAAGTTGAATTTTCTTGTGCACGTATTTTCTTCCTCACTTATGACCTGTTTCCTTTGTATTCTTCTATATTTTGTTTTCCCACTGCTGTTCGATGCTTATACTATCCCCCCTCCGCCCCCCCCCCCCAGGGGCGGGTGGGCTGTTGTCATCACGGTCGTGGTTGTCATTTTCACAACCCTTCATGATCATCATCACCGACATAAAGCACGAGACAAACCAGAAGAAGAACGTCCTCCCACGCGCGGCACTGCGTCGAGTGTCGTCGCATAATAGGCCTGCAAACTGTCCTCAATCCTCTCGGTGCTGGTCGACTGCGAGCCGGCCGCCAGAACAGCCCGATGGCGGTGCGCATTTCGGAAAACACTCGGCGCGGCGAAAAGGCCTGGATGCTGGTGGCGCACATCCTGCTATGTGCGGCCCCACCCGTCTGCTTCAGCCCGATCCTGCTGCTGCACAACACGGTGAGCGTGAAAAGCCGCTTTCTTTGCTGCTCTTTTCCAACAAGACTACAATGTAGCCAGAACCAGATTACGAAATAGGTCAACCCAGTGGGTGGAACTTCTAGTGACGCCTACACGGCCGAAGGTGAGGCCTAGCTTGCATCAACGGAACGGAGCTCCGCAAGATGGCATGTGGTGAACGGACTCAGTCCTAAGAGTGGAAAGAAAAGAGAGAGAGATAAAAATTGCGGGGTTTTACGCGCCAAAGACATCTCGCAGTGTCGCCCGAAACACGAAGCACCGATTGCGTTAGCAAATTAGACAGCTATGCGAAGTAAGGTTAGTAATCTTAATCGACTGCAAGAACTCGTAAACATTCGCTTAATAGCTAAATTAACAAGCATGGCGTCACGCGCGAACCGGAAAACATAAACACATCTCACTCGATGACCTCGGAAACTCGCTGCCCAAACACTGGCGTGAAGAAGGGCGGCAGTAGCAGCGAGCGAATTGCCCTTCGCGCTGCCTCTCGCTTCAACGCGAACAAAGCGGCCAGAACACAGTGCACATGAAGCCCTCAGCACTCGGCGCATAGCTTTCAACATAGGGCCCGCGCCATACGCGGCCGCCGCCGAAGTATGCAACTAATTGCGAAGTATTCGACTATCCTTGCGCTCGAAACTATACTTCGCAGCGCAAGGATGCCGCCTGAGTAAGGATATTTACGTGTAATGCAGTGGAAGGCGAAGAATACGATTAAAATAGTTCGTGAATAATCCACATTACCATCGTATATTGTTTCGCGTCTGTGAGGATAGGAGGGACTAGAATATTTAATTTTTTATTGAATGCAATTTTTTCGATCCATAAAATGTAAGCCTCACATAACACTGTTTCAATATCTGCATGCATAAAACAACTCGTGCGTTTTCTTTACATAGCACCGAGTTGTCATGTCGTTCTGAGAACCACCTCACTATAGAGGTTATTCCAAGGAATTTTAGGTATATCACCACACTCTCCTCTACATCTGAGTCTAGTTTAAGTTCGGGCTGAGCAACTTATTCGCAACAGGCAGTAATCGCCTCAGCCCTTTTAAAACTTTTTACCGCTTTCAGGGCTCCATGAAACACAAACTGGCTTGCGAGTCCTGACAACTTCAAGGAACAGCCTGACACTTACCCATAACAAAACCAATTCGTTTGTGTACACGCAACAGAATCGAGTTTTGCAATAAAGGAGCATAATTTTGCCGTGCAGGTAATTTACTAAGTGGGTAGCGGTTAACGCCTTTCATAATGTTTTCATTTCGCGTCGTCTTTAGTGCTTAGTGCTTTAGTGGCCGCTTTGTTCGCGTTCGATGGGGGCGAAATGCGAAAACACCCGTGTGCTTAGATTTAGGTGCACGTTAAAGAACCCCAGGTGGTCAAAATTTCCGGAGTCCCCCACTACGGCGTGCCTCATAATCAGAAAGTGGTTTTGGCACGTAAAACCCCAAATATTATTATTATTATTGTTCGCGTTGAAGCGAGAGGCAGCACAAGGGCGATTCGCTCGCTGCTTCTGCCGCCCTTCTTCACGCCAGTGTTTGGGCAGCGAGTGTCCGCGGTCATCGAGTGAGATGTGTTTGTTTTCCGGTGCGCGCGTGACACCATGCTTGTTAATTTAGTGCTAAGTATGCAGGCAGTCAAGGGAACGCGCAGCAAGTGTCCTAATGGATAGCTGGATACGCAGGGATGTCAGCCATTGCCATGAATGTACGTGCACGCGTGCGCATAAGTATTGTCATCGTAAACCTGCCGTTGAAAACGCCTTGCAATTCTGCGTGAAAGTGAAATTGACTCGCACAGCGACACGCAGTACCACCCCTTGGTCATAGAGCCTCTAAATGTAATCCGCGATCTCATCGTGCAGAAGTCCGGGAGCGCGTACTGCCTGCTCGTGGTGCTCAGCATGTGGCTGCTGCGGCTACTTCCGCTTCCGGTGGCGACGTGCCTGCTCTCGCTGCTGCTGTTTTCGCTGATTGGCGTTCACACACAGGACGCTGCCGCCGCCGCACACGGATTCGGGGTGAGTTCCACGCGCAGCTTAATGGCAACCCACGTTTACTCGATCAACTGCGAAGTGTGGTATCGCCTTACCTTTCGTGTATATGGCGAATGTTAAGCTTTGTGAATCAAGTCGCGAAGCTTTTCGCTCGATGCAGCTGTTTTGGCATTGGTCAACTTGATTGTGAAGTCGTTACAGTGTAGTTTCTGTCCCACGTGCAGAGATAAGTTCATTCAGCCGATTAACTGAAACTTCCCGTAAGTTGTACTTCTCAAATCCTTCTTCTCTGCATTCAGTTCACTTGTAACCTTTGTAAACCGGAAATATCGGACGCAAGTTTACAGATGTACCTGTGAGAAATTTGTCGCCTATTTCTTATCTAAGGAGAGAAACCAGAGCTTCGACTGTAGTCAGTCGAGATAGCAGACTGTTTATACATTCTTATGCAATCTCGACACGCCGACTGCAATGAAAATTTGTCGCGCGCACTTCCGCAGGAAAGTTAACAACGCGTCTTCGTCATTTACCGGCAGACCTATAGAGACTTTTAGCGTGTCCAGAACTCCGGCAAGTGCGGGCGGTTTGCCGGTTTAGCGGGGGCGTAAACGTGAGCGGCCAGATTGGTGGCGCCAGCTGGTGGTGCAAAGCTCAACCACACAAACACAGAGCTAATTACTATATTCTGCTTAGCTGCTGGTGTAAATATTCGACAGTGGCGTAATCGTGTTCACAATTACGCCGCTGACAAAAATTTGCACCACTAGCGAAGCAGGATATAGTGGGTTACTGCAGTTTTAGCTCTGTGTTTGTCTGGTTGAACTCTACGCTACCAGGCGGCTGCAGCGATCTAGCTACGCCCCCGCAAATCCGGCAATCCGCCCAAACCACTCCCGTTTACCGGAATAGCGGACAGGCTAAAAGTCTCTATTGTACGCGGTGGACACTGTCGCCCTCCACCTAACGGCACCCCCTCTCCGCCGCGCCCTGTGCGTGGGGGCCCCGGCGCGCGCAGGTTGACTCGGTGCTGCTCATCGCGTGCTTCTCGCTGTTCGTGGCCGCCGACTCGACGACCTTGTCCCTGCGCACGGCCCTGTGGCTCCTGGGCGCGTCCGGGGCTCGCATACGGCCCCTCGTGATCGCTTTCATGACGGCTTCCTTCCTGGGCGCCCTGGTCCTGCCCGACTTCCTGGTGGCCCTGGTGCTCAGCTCGGTGCTCGAGAAAGCCGTGCTCCACCTGCGATGCAAGTTCGTCTCGCAGCAGTTTCGATCGCCGAGCCAGGCAAAGGCACGTGTTCGGCCTATGGGAAGCCGTTTGAAGAACCGTACCACCCTCGCAGATATTAAACGAGAAAAGTTACGCATTGGTTACAGTAATCTTGAATCCTTTATTGCAATGACCCTTTACTGAGATCCTTAAAATTCTACGGATATTCTACAACCTTTTATACGCTTATTAGTAAGTTCTTTATTGCGATAGGAATCATTAGGACGGTCCAGGTGAACTACCGCTGCTGTCGTCGACGTCGCTGTCACTGTCGCCCTGATGCTCCGTACCAAGTTCAAATACGATAGCATCGCGGCCGCGAGCCTAATGCTGTGGGTGCGAGTGAAAGCGTGCGAGGGTGGGCGGAAAGCATGGTGACTCTATCTTGCGCGTGCTAGCCAAGGCGGGCATAAAACGCACCGTCTTCCATTGTGCGCAAGGCCGCAGGTGGGTGAGGCGGGAGGGGCTTTCTACTTCAGCGGCGGCTGCACATGACGCTTATGAGCGCGGCCACACTGGCCCCATCTTGAAAGCCATCTACGGTGGGTACAGAGTCTAGGTACGCCCAGGACTGATGGCTTCGTGTGCGCTGTGTTCTCGCCGCTTAGTTCGTGATGAAGCGGAAGGCAGCACGAAGGGCAATTCACTCGGCACTGCTGCAGCTTTTGTGACCACACCTTTTCGTCAACGAGTGTCCGTGGTCGTCGAGCGAGATGTGTTCATGTTTGCATTTCTGCGCGTGTAGCGTGTTTGTTAATTTAGTAGGTAACGAATGTTTACAAGTTTATATGGCTCATAGAGGTACTATCCTTACTTCGTCTAGCTGTCTAACATTTTGCTATCGCAATTGATGCTTCGCCTTTTGGGCGAAACTGCGACATCTTTAGTAACCACTTCAATTCTGACGTGAACAAGTCCTCTGCAGTTTCATTTATGTACTCATATATGCTGCAGGACAAGATGTTCGATTTGCTAACAAAAACTACAATAACATTAAGACAATCTGTAGGTTCTCTATACGCCTCTAGAGCGCACTGCCTTCTCAAAATCTGTATTCTTGGCTATATAATATCTACAAACTTCTTGTGGACAACAGTTGTTACAAATTTATTTCCTTCAGCCTACTGTGGATCATGGGGACTTCCTAGCTGATTGTTTGCAGAAAGTCTACAGATATGCCAAGGCTGTTGTAAAATTTATGCACTTAAAAGTAAAAAAAGAAAAGATACGTTCGCAAAGTTCTAACAGACCTATATAAATACAGTTTTTCGTGTACTTGACTTCTCTTTTGTTAGCGATGTCTTCAATGTCTGATCACTGAATTCACATAAACGATGAAGGCAAAAGCGTGAAATCACGTTCAGTGTTGGTTGAACTATATTGCTACGATGCAAGAGACCACCGACTTCCGAGAGGACTTGACCAGCTAGGCCCAAATTCATATTTGATAAGAACGTACGGTCTTCAAACATTCTTGTTTATAAGCCAGAAGGTCATAATTATGCTTCAGAAGTAACATGTACAACGTAATAGAGCCATTCGCTTTACGTGTGGAGCTCTGCATATTAATCTTAATCATGCATCCGTTGCATATGAAGGAGTAACTTACTGCGGTAATCTTGAATGTGTGCGTGAATACGAGAAGGAAACAACGCCTTGTAAAAGCTCTCGTATTGCCAGTGAGAACTCTTAAATTCCATGAGATGATAGTGCGCGGCTTGCTTTAACTACATGACGCCATAGCAGATGTCAACTATTTGAGACTAGTGCTAAGTCATTTACGCAAGTAGCTAGGGAACCTAAGAATGTTAGCAGACAGTATAAGGTTTTTGTGAATCTGAGATTTTAAGTAGGCAAGGCAAAAGTATGTACGCTTGCAGATATCAAGCTCTTTCTTTTTTGTTTCCGTGCCATTGGTGTTCAATTAAGCAAGCTAAGAGTGTATTTTCCAGCTACATAAAGCGTGTACTGAATTCTGTGCTGCAATTACAGATGCAAAATCGCCGGGCCACTCTGTCACCGGTCCACTACGAGCGCCTAGTGCAAGAGATGGACAGCATTTTGCAACGGAAGATCCAATCCCCACCGCCGCAGAGTGATATGTACGTCCAGCGCTTAACGTCAGGAAGGGGGGAGGGGCGGGATAGCCCCCCCCCCTTCCACTTTTTAAGTAGGGGTTCGGCCTCACTTTAGCAGGCGAACTGTAGCACTGTTGCATCCATTCGTAAGGTTCATGGCTACTCACTTTGCGTGAATTAGCTGCGACGACACTACCCCTGTTGTCGTTGTCGGTGATTTCAATGCGGATTTGTCGGCATCGAAAAGAGAGCGGTTTACGCTTTCCGTGTTGCCGACATATCCCTTGCGATGCCACAGCGATCCGGCCCAACCAACCACCCAGTGGCGTACGTGCATCGATTTAACATTATCAAAGATTGTGAGTGCAGTTGCGAGTGAAATAATGGCCACCGATGAAGACCATAAATGAGCGTGCGTAGGATCCGTCACGATGACCACCCATCAATACAATAAATAAGTTTCGTACCTTTGTTCAAAATTATGTGTCACCTCCGTGTCGTGTGCTAAGCAGCTTCGCTGGTCAACCACCTTCACAGAGTGGAAAGGCTCACGATTTTTTAAGTATCATCTATTGGGACATCAGTAGCGGCAGCACTCACCCAGCCAGCAGTCATTGTCGAGAAAGTCCGGGAGAGGATCGCAAAGAAAGCTTCACTTAAAAATTCGTAATACTTCGCTTGTTCTTGCAACGACTTGTCAGAATTAAATTACGGATTGCGACTGCCCTGATAAATTGTCGGTGTGGTAGTTTGCGTTTATATGCTTTTTAGGGCGTGGGGTACTCTAATAGTCTTGGGACGAGCAACTAACCGTTCTTATTCAATGAAGTGTGCGGACGTAAAAGATGTCACTGGGAGCTCTACATATTATTCAACTACTACTGAAGTTTCTACTGAGACCACCACTGCTATACTGAACGAGTTCTACGGAAGTTTGCCAGGCTGGGTTAATAAAGTCACTGACACCGAGAAGCATACCAGAGTGTAAATGTTCTTTGACTGTTATGCCAGCAAAGATGCGATGAACGCTTCTTTCTGCGAAGCTGGGAGGTGGTGGGTTCAAACACCCTGCGGTGTATATTGTGAACCCACTACCGGTGAAACCGTGATTACGTGCAGCTGTACTTCGCGTCTCTGCGCGGAGCGCGTAATTTGCCTCACGGCGAACTAGCCCTGGTGGTAGCTGACCCGTTCTTTAACTGTTATACTTGGTGCAGATAATAAACAAGTCTTGTACGTATAGCTTGTGCTATAGTGAGATGTATGACCATTTTCCTCTTCGTTGCTAAAAACGTCGCAGTTTCGCCCGACAGCCAATGCATCGATATAGATTGCAAATCATTAGATAAGTATACTAAGTAAGCATACTAGTTTTATTGACAGTAGAAACGTGTAAACATGGACTAACTAAATTAACAAGCATGGGGTCACGCGCGAACACGCCCTATAGGTAAACACACAGCCCTCTCCCTCTTCCCACCCCCACGCCCCGCCACTGCTGCCTTACTCCCAGCGAGATTGAGCCAATACCCTTCTCGGCTTAGCGTAGCATTCTTTTTCAGTCGCACCCACAGCACACGGCGTGCGGCTGATATGTTATCGCACTTGGACCTTATCCGGAACTTCCCCGCGACGCCGACGACGACGTCAGAAATACACCTGAAGTGTCCGTATAATTCGTATCGCAGTGAAATATGTCCTTTAATTTTACTGACGCCCTCGAATTAAAAACTAGAATGTGACAGCAAACGACACCATTGCACCGTACACGCAGTATGTTTCAACATTCGCCTCATGTGGCACCTGTACAAAAATGAAGCGAATAATTTACGAAGGAGTACACCATTCAGTTCACCCGTCGGCCTATAGGACAGTACGTGCATTATATCGGCGCTCGTAATGTCTATGCACGCTGTGTGCGGCTGCGTTTTTCTTTTTCTTTCTTTCTCTTTTTTGCGGGGTGCGCGGGAGGGGGGTTCGTTCACGGGATTGGACAGGAAAGGAGTGCGCCACGGGATAAATTTGCGTCTTTTGACTTCAGCGTCATGTTGTATTGTGCACCGCTGGTACTTGTGACATACGCGAAAATTACGAAAAACGTTTGCTCTTGCGAGTAGCGACTATTTGATTCGAGGACCGCTCGAACCAAATAGGACGATATTGAATCGGTTACTCGGAGATTTCGAACATTCGCACACGTCTACAGTTGTAAAGGAGCGAAACCGACGACACGAAAGGTCGATGCCGCCCACATTCCGCCCATGCAGCCGCGCACTATGCATCCTCGCTTTACAGGGACAGCCCCGACAAGTCTACCGCCACGGCGACCACGCGCAGTCGAAGGGGGCGCGTCGCTCTGCCCAAGATGGCGTCCATCATGGCGGACATCTGCGGCCATTTCACGTGCGGCGCCGCCTGGGCTGCGCTGAAGGGCCAGAGCAGTTCGCCCGATAAGTCGCCCGACCCGACTCCGCCGCAGACGAGCGACGAACAGCACACGCAGGTGACGCTGTCGGTGCGTCCGGAGTCCACCAAGTCGGCATCCTCGCCTTCCACGTCGACGACGCCGCCTCCTCTCGAGCAGCGGCAGCCGCCGGCCGTCGCCTCGCTCCGCGAAGGCAGCCCCGGTGCTCGGAGCTCTCCGCCGCCGTCGCCGTCTCCCGGCACGATGCGAAGAAAGTCGTGCCCGCCCTCCACGCTGACGCCCAACGTCACCGAGCGCCTGTCGGACCTGGCGACTCGGAGGTCAGAGCGGGCCAGTACGGGCGAGCTGCAGCGCAGGAGACCCTTGTCGGATCCCTGGAGCCCGAGTCGCCGTTCTATCAGGTCGGTATTCTTTACCTCGGAGTGACTCGCCGGTACCAATCAAGGGCATTCCGATAGATTGCTTCGAGATATAAGAAAAAAGCGGGAACATAAGTTCTTCTTATGGAGCTGCTCCGAGAGGCTTTCCTGGAGAAGTATATATCGTCACATTGTGATGATCAAATCGGCGACAACAGTGGAGAGAGTTCGGATACATAAAGTCGTGTCTTGCTCCGAGCGACAACTCGGAACAGTTTTTTCGTCGGTTAAAAACGGCCACAGGAAAAAGCGAGACAAGTACGCTTGTCACTACGACAGGACCGTAACCGCCACATGAACGTCCCTTTAATGCCAAGCATTCTTTGCCCGATTCCACGCACTTCGCGGTATATAGGTAGGCAAGTAGGTAGACCGATACGAAGATTCCTGCCTCGGCACATTTCGGACATCTGCACTAAGAAAGCAATCCATGGTCGACAGTGGAACTGAGCCTGTGTCTTTGAGCGCAGCAGCCCAGTGCTTTAATCAATAGACCATGATTGCACGCATACGCCTCTCGCACCAAAGCCGATTGCTCTTTGAGAAGTTTGGCACCTGCGTCACGTGCCAGTTTGTCGTCTTGTTTCCTAGTCAGAGCTCCCATTTAATACTGGGCTACACCCCTCGTCTTCGGCATTGGCCCTAATTCCAGAGTACTTTCATCGTATCAGATAACGCTACGTAGAAACTGTGCACCATTGTACCGCCTTCAGGATCGGTGCAGGTCGAACAGGTGTTAACGTTCCATCGCGAAAGTCATCGCCGTTTCAACATGCTGCATGACATAGCCATAGGGGTGACGGTGGTCTTGGATGTCACGGTGACTATACGAAAAAAAGAATTGATTGGATTTGGGGTCAGCACACTACATTTTATTCAAACTCGGTCGCCCACCAAGAAATGTTGTGCGTCTGCGAGTAAGCCAGAGTAACGGTGGCAACATTTTTACAGAATAAAGGAAATGGGCACAAGAGTCCTGTGAAAATGTGCTGTCAGTGCATGCAAGTAATACATAATCTACTTAGGAAAGTTTCGTCATGTACGGAAGGCGATATCATATCACTCGGTGCCAATGGTTGACATGCCAGTTAAACTAGTCAGGTATGCTAATAGATGTCGAACTTTGTCACATTGTCCACTCATAGCCTTCACAACTTAGCTAACGACAATCTTCTTCATATGTGCCAGCAGTTCGAGGTGTGTCATTTTAATGCGTAAGCATTCTTTGGTGTGTAAACCAGCAAAATCTTTCCGTAACACCATGAGTCCCACACCGTGTATCTGAAAAAGAAATGCGTAATTGGCGAATTTCGACATTTGTTCGTTATACAATAATGTAAAGGTAGATGACTGGTAGCTTTAGAATTGATAAGAAAATCATGAAAAATGAAAAAGAAAAATGAGAGAACCGTTCTCGTCATACCACCTTGAAATGTTACTTTGCTCAAAAGCTTACTTTTTCGCGTTACACGTCTGCATACAAAGAAGCATAGTTTGGGATGCGGAGTATTAAGAATGATAGAATAGTTAATTGTTGGATATGATAATAGCGTAATAGTAGATGATTGGTTGCCTTAAAAATATAAAACAAATGGTGACGTCAGCCGTTGTCGCGTCATGGTCGTAACAAAAAAAAACAACAAAAATAAAAAGCCGATTGTGACAGCGTTCCCGCTCAGCTGAAAGGACGTATCTGCAAAACAAAGGCAAAGTTGGCCAACATATGTAATCGTTATAATATTGTAATACTAAATGATTGGTAGTGATGGGTAGACATGCATAAAGAGAGAGAGAGAGAGAGATAGAGATGCAAATGAGGGAAAGGCAGGGAGGTTAATCAGAGTTATAGCCTCCGGTTTGCTACCCTGCACTAGAAAAATGGAAAGGGGAAGTAAAGACGGAAAGAAGAGGGAGGTTAAAAGAAGCTAGCTAAAGAAGTAAGCCAAAGCGAAGTAGCAGCCGAGCCAAAGTACTGCTTACTTAATATCAGACAATTCTCGCAATCTCTGTAACATTTTAAGGCAACTGCCTCAAATGCCTCATCAGACGGTGGGCTTAAAACACAACGCGCGGTAAAAAAAGTCGTGCGAGCTCGCCTCGCGCCGAGACGCGTTCTCGGCACTGCTCGCGCGTTCGTCGTCGTCGTCTCCTTCCACGACTGGGCCCGATGTCGCTCATCATGACAAAACGAAGAGGAAACTTTAATTAGGATGGAGTTAATTCAGGCGCTAGAACCAACGATCTTCGGGGAGAATCAAATCCTCGAGCTGATGTGGGAGTCGAATCCACAGCCTTTGGTGTTAAAGCGAAATTAAGGCACTGTCAATTAATATAAAGTTAAGGCACTCGAACTCGCGACCTTTCGTTTGAGTCGAACCCACGACCTATGGCGTTAATTAGGGAGACATTAATTTAGGCACCGTTAATTAAGCCAGAGCCAATTCAGGCACTCGAACCCAGGACCTTTGGTTGGAGAAAACAATCAGAAGTAACAAACAACGTGTTCGAACGAGAATGTCAGGTAATTTAATGAATGTCTTGTTCAGTGCGCAGGCTTTCGCCTCCACCCTCTGTTCCATATGCTGAAGTGAACGACATTTTTTTTAAGTTTAAACTTCACATATCATGCTACACTGCCTCGTTCGTCCGCTGGATGAACTTCTCAGTCGCCAAGCTTTCCGTCTGAGGAACCTGAATGGGCTAGCTTTCTAGCTTTGTTCTTTTTTTTTCAATTTTTGCATACATGCTAAGCTTCCTTGCATAAAAATTCAACTTTCTTACAACTTCCGCCAACCTCCTCACCTTTGCGAGCATTTGAAGAAGTACTTTGGTTTTAAGATGTTCCTTCACTTCGAGGTGTGCATGACTCGTGCTCACTGTGTGCCATTCGCTTTCCTCCTTGTCAGATCTGTTGGTAGAGCTCGGAGCCGAATAGATTTTCTTGTGACTAACATATTCGGATAGCTGTTGTGTAACTGTTCAGGGGTGTATTGCGAAAGATAAAAAAAAGAAGCCAGGATAAATGAACGAAAAATGCACCAACCTGCCTAATTCCTTTGCCTCAAGTGGAGACAAATCAGGGACCTTGAGCGTTTGCCTATATAGCGTTTCATATGACTCCATAGATCTTTGCCTCAATTAACACGTCATCTTACTACCTTTCACACGTATTCGCCTTATTGCAAGATGCCCATCAATACAACTATTGCATCAGATCAATGCTCGCCATTATACAGTTCATATTTCAACCATTATCAGCGCCAGAGATAAATACGGTATATGGTATGTTTCCATGCTCATGTGTTGCCACATGACTCTGGAAAAGCTTATCTGAAGAAATTAGGACTAACATTTTATAACACTTTCAAATGCCTTCTGCATGACTACGCGTATGTCACAAAAGAATAAATCGTAGAACGAGAACAAAGGGGACTGAGGGGCTCAACTTTTTTGTAGACGCTACCATACGAAGCCAACAGACAATGAAACCAAGGAAAGCATAGGCGAAATTACGTGTGGTTTTAACTTAAGTGAGCAGATAACGTAAAGGGAGAAGAAAGAGGACGCAAAAACTACTTTCTGCCCATGAAAGCCAAAGCCACGCCTTCCACATTGACGCGGGCTTTCTTAGGTATTTGAGTATGTCTACAAGATATAACCCTGGGAGTGTTAGCGAGGGCCACTCATGACTTCAGCAGATGTGGCACATCTTTTTATCTGCAAGCGCCAAGTAGTACGCGAACTTAGGCGCTGGGAAACTGCACTGAATGCACTGAATAGGTTGCATGCGTTCTGTGAACCTAACAACAATTGTAAAGAACACGTCGCGCTATGAATTTAGTGTTTCCATACAATGGCAAATGTAGCGTAGGGCATTAAGGCGCTTAAAGACATAGAAACACAAAAAATTGAAAAGAACAAATTTGATGAGATATGCCCCCATCCCTTTTCAAGTGAGACGCTTTAATTCTTCATTATCATCATCCTGACAACGGAACGGGTTAGTGAGCTTGTACCAATGTTCAAAATGCGCGTAAGTTAGGTTCTAGGTTAAAGTTTGACGTGCCGCAGTATAGGCAACACATTTTGATTTGACTTTGTACTCAGGAGAAGAACAGCAGATATTGTGGTGTTTGCAAGAGAAAATGTGCAAATGTGTCATTGAACTAGACCGTAATTAAAAAGCTTACGGGGATGTGGACAGGGGCAGCATAAAGGGTGTAAAATCGCGTTGGAGGAGCAATATAGCGGAGAGGGGTGATGGAGCGGAAACCAGCTACGAAACTCTTATAAACTGCAAAGAATAAAGATCTATAAAAAGGAAGTAAAAATACTTTAAAGCGCTTATATAAAGCTCGAACTTATGTAAGAATATCTAATTCTGCAGTGGGAACAGTTCCACCGGTGCAGTGGTTATCTATTCACGATCGATAGTCGTCAGGTGCAATATTTACCACTTGAAAACATCGACGTGATCGGAGCTCATTGCCCTCTGAGGCGCTGTTTATTATATTAATCAAAAACCGGCGAATTGGTGGGCAATATTCCGCGACTCAAAGGCGGCCCTACACTGTCTCTTTACAACTATTCGTTGCAGGTATTGTGAACAACTCGCGTGGAAGATACGAAAAACGCACCAATACGTGATGATCAAAGAACACAACGTCGTGTTTGAGTGGTTGACGGGCTACTGCGTTATCTACGGCCACACTTTTGCACGCTGCTCTCTAATTGTTGTAGCAGTCATGTTCTGTCTCCATGTTATGCAAATCATTGCTAGTGATCTACTTCTGACCAAATTTTGCGCAGCTGCCACAGAATAATCTGCAAATAGTGCCTTTTCAGGTCAAATGACTTCAAAGAACGTGCTGGCGCCAAGTTATTTGCGCGACACCTTCTAGCAGAAGAAATACAACAAAACGGTTATATTTTGTTTATCGCCCACTTTTGCTGCTTTGAATTTCATTATAGAACGTGTGTGCGGGTATGTATAAGTGACTGTGTCAGCGCTTGCAAAGTTAAATCAAGAAACTCGAAATTTGAAGCGATGTGCGTTGCGGTTTAAGATTATATTTTTCTGCGCTCTGCCTTTTTCTGCGTTGCGCTGTGCACAAACAATGTATTTTACAACATGCTCAGAATGTACTTCTTGAAAGTATGTTATAAGCGCAAAGTGTTTAGCAAAAGGGTATGCTATATGAACAGTCACACAACTTCTATTCTGCAGTTGCAACGTTCCACTCAATGGCTATAATTAAAAACTTATGTGGTGCATATTTCCTCATTGTTAATACTAATGCCGCGCAGCATACAGTTTTCTCAATCGTGTATGGCAATTTAAAAAGCTATAGTTAGCATCAATATCTCTTGTAATAAATTTTAACTGGCCTGTATTACTTGCCTCACTGACACGGGCTTTGTCCACGGATTTTGCTACGAGTGTATCCTGTATCTTCAGATACATGATCGCATAATGTATCGAAAATACAGATACAGATACACGTGTTGCTGAAAGTATCATGATACAAATACAAGATACCCAAAGAGTATATTAGTATAGTACCTACGATACAGGTATCTTCGATACTGCCCAGCCCTAAAGTATATAGGGAGCCCTCTTACTGCCTTATGATCCTGGGGTCTCACCTTTATATGCCTCTTTGTACTCTATTTGGCAGAATAAAACTGACTGATTAGTTGATTGAACGCACCGACTTTACCGGTATGTCCTTCTACTCATGTCCTTCTACTGTCCTTCTACTCATGAAAGAAATGTCCTTCTACTCATGCAAGGGGCGTTACCGCCCCTTGCATGAGTAGAAGGACATTTCTGGTCCCAGTGCTGGAGCGAGTTGGCACGCTCAAATTTTTATCCAGCTGCGAAGTTTTCTTCCTGATGCACATGCACTGGCTTTCTCGGTAGCTTCGGGCTACATTGCATTCGTTACTCATCGCGTGACGGCGCTCCGCGTCTCTGCTTCCAAGGAGTTCGTCGATGGCGACTCCCACCCGAGTCCGACCCGGAGGCAGCTCTGTGGGCCGCGGCTCGAGCGTCGTGTTTCCCGCCGAAGTGGCGCCCGAGGAGCGTGAGTCGGGAAGCGTCACCGCCAAAAACTTGGCCCCCCACCGGCTCAGGGGACGGCGACTCTCCGCCATCCAGCAGGCATCTCGCACATCTGCCAACTTTAGAATTTGAGAGACTAACTAAACAGTCGAAACCAAAGAACGGACAGAATTAGCTTGTCCGTACACGTATTGCGGAATATCGGGTTACAGGAGCTGCGTGCAGCACAAACAACGCTGTTATCGGGTTACCCTCTCCGGTAGCTCGGTGACTATGGCGTCGCGCTGCTGCGTACGAGGTCGCGGGTTCAATTCCGGCTGATGTTGCTGCATCGCGATGAGGGCGGAATGCAGAAAAAAAAAATGCCCATTTAACGGTCATCGGGTGCACACTAAAGAATCCCACGTGGTAAAAATTATTCCGGAGACCACCACTGAGCGTGCTTCATAATATATCGTAATTTTGGCACAAACATTCTTGGGCAATACCAAAGAATGTTTGCAATGCCATTTTAACGCATCACTTCACACATTACCCACTCGAAATTTTGCTTATGGATGCTGGAACATTCACCCTATACCCTCCACAAACAAAAAAAGGAAAAATATTTAGGTCGTTGATTGCTAGAATTCGCAAGATGTTCAACGTGTAGAACAAACTCCTATATCATAAAGCACAGTCACAACTTCGTTCAGTCACTCAAGCACTACTTTTTCAAACAATGTGAGTGTGTTTATTGTGGCATGCATTTGTAATAGTGTTTGTATGTAGAGATTGTATGTCTGTATGTTTTTTTTAAATGTCTGTGAAATGGAGGGTGGCATCATGGTCGATGCTCGCTACTCCTAGTGTGAATCCATTTTATTGTATGGAATCTAAATAAATTCCATTCGCGGTTTGTGTGCCGCTGATTACATACTGTAGTACACACTCAATTGGACCCAAAGAATAGCCTCTCGCAATGGGTTGAAATATCCTTATCAAACCTTAAGAATATTTATGTAAAAAACAAAAGTAAATTCTGTTCGATTCAACGCTGGTTGCGACATCTTGTGACGCAAATTTTAAACCAGAGACGTGAAAAGTTAATACTGCAGTGACCTTCCATACTCTACTATAACTGCCGTTGTAAAGTGACAGTAGCGGCATAATCGTTAATGTGCAGTTCTCTCATGGTTTCTTTTCGACGAAAACACTCACGCGAGACAGTTTTTTTTTTTTTGAAACACATGCGGAACACATCTACAACACATACGCAAAGGGACATTATTCAATTATTGCACGATAACCGATATAACATTTCCATATCACCATAAAATTTCGACTATTATCGCCCCTTATCCACCCGCAGTTGCTCTGTGATTAGTCCGTTCGAACTTTTAAGCACTGAGTAGAAGACCGCGAGTTCGACTCCCAGCGGAAGTATAGCCCTGTTCCGGTATGGGTGGAAGCTTGAAACACTTCTGTACCTACAATGGACTGCAGCTTTCTAATTCTTGGACGATGTCGTAGTCACGCAAATATGTAGATTTGGGCTGCAGGGAGTAACTTTGTCTAAGTCGCAGCAGCCCGACATTTGTGTCACTGACGCGTCAGCTAGACGAGCGTGAAGCTCTCCCAACATCGTCAACCTATAGGCCCTCATTTAAAAGGGAAACAGTGAGCACTCTATACGGTACGTTACCGGAGCGTGGGTAGCGTGGCCGAGCGGTCTAAGGCCCTGGTTTTAGGCATCAGTCTCTTCGGAGACGTGGGTTCGAATCCCACCGCTGCCAATTTTGATACCCCCCCCCCCTTTTTTTTTTCCGCTGACACTTTTGCGATAGGCTGATCCCTGAAACCTTAATCACTTTTCGCGGTGGTCTCTGCGGTATCGACTGATCGCCGCCAAACGTACGCAATGAAGCGGCATAAAAGTTTGTACCGATATACCCCTCAGCCCTGGCCGTCAAGAGCAAATTTTAGCCGGCTATGATTGAAGTTTTTTTCAGATGCTGCGCAAAGCTTCAGCGATCCGGTCTGCGGCAAACCTCGCTGTTGCGTGGCCCTGAACACAGCGCTCAATTCATTTTATGTCATTGATCTGAGATGCGAGTCCTAGCATACCTGGCTATTATGTAGCGCTTGTTTGCTGTCTAGCGCCACAGTTACGTAAACAACTATTCTAGCAATCAATGTGAACTTAATGCGTCAGAGAAAGCGCTTGTCTTTTTTTTTGCACATATTTAGCGCAATTCATCTTTATTTAGCTTAATTATAATTACTTACAGGGGACTCCGATCACGGAAAGAAAATCTACAGAAGAATAAAAATGGGTTGGAGTGCACAGAGCCACATCCTGACTGGGAGCTTACCATTGTTGTTGAAAATAAATGCGTACAGTTATTGCAATCTACTGGTGCATATGGAGCAGAAACTTGGAGGTTAACGAAGTAGCTCGGGAACGAGTTAACAACGGCGCAGAGCGACGAAACGAGAAATGTTAGGCGTAACGTTAAGAGACGGGAAGTGACCGTCGTGGATCAGAGCAAATGGGAGAGCCGATATTCTAGTCGACATTAATTAAGGGAGAAAGATGGAGCTTAGCAGGCGATGTAATGCGTAGGGCAGATAATCGGTGGAGCACTAGAGTTACCGGATGAGTACCAAGGGAGGCGCAGTTGACGACAGAAGATTAGGTGAGTGATAAAAATAAGAAATTCGCAGGCGCAAGTTAGAATCAGCTAGCGCAAGAGAGGGGTAATTGCAGACCGCTGAGAGAAGCCTTCCCGTGGTGTACATAAAAATAGGCTGGTGTCACTGATGATGATGATTTACTTGATGACGAAAAAAATTTTACGCTGCAATTTTTTTTTTCATTAAGGCATTTTTATGTTGTTTTACAGTTAAGTTTCCTCGTCTAGCAGGACACCTTGTCTTCTCTATTTTCCGATGACCTGATATTTCTTACACTAGACTGCGGCATGTAGGCACCAAGACAAGTAAACCGGCATCCCTTGTAATGGCAGAACCCAATAGTGTTCGCAACATCAACGCAAAAAAACAGTCGATGAGATGGCGAGCGATAAAGTGACGGCAGTAATCGGCCTCGTGATCGCAGATGAACTTCGGTGACACGGCCGACTCTCGGAGCTCAAGGAAAGTGTTGGTGCCTTGGAACTACTCCCGCGAAGACCTGACCCGCACCTCGTCTCGTAAGCCAAAATATACTTTGATCGATTGATTGATTGATTGTATTGCCTAAAATATTGTTACGGAAGAATAAAAGATTAGGAAGGAAGAAGAATATCGCGAGACGCTGGCTGCTGGGTGTTGTTGCTGGTCAGCCATTTCTAACTACACTGGCTCTGCCTGAGTATATGTTGTAAATAGTCTTTCTATACTCCCAACAGCCCCGTAACAATATTTAATAAAAAAAACTATTGTTTAAACACGTCTGGATCCCAAGCCTGAGGCTAGATGGGAATCAATAAACTATATACTTTCCTTACTTATAGATAAGAAAAAGAGCATATGACAGACTAAAAGTATAAGTATTTACGAAAATGAAATGAAAATACAGATAAATCTAAGTCAAAACGTATCGAAAACACAATAACATTACTTCCAAACTTACGCATGCAACTTTTATAAAAATGCTGCATGATACATTGAACACAAAGGCAATACTTGGAGGGGCGTGGTATTTGAGGATACGGCTTTGAGTCACCGTGGAAAACAGCATTCTCATTCCATTCGCCTATAGGTGCTTATTGTAGTCTTCTCCAACCCCTCTGTCACCTATCTAGCCCACTTGTTCCTGGATATCAGCTTGCAGTCTGGTACAGGTGTTGAATCTGTACGCTTTCGGGGAGCAGACCGCAGCGATTTGGGGATCTCCACCTTCTTGCACTTCACCCAATCCCTCCTCCCCACAGTTTTTTTTTTGTGAGACAAAAGTTTGTTGCCAATTATCATCTGAGAAAAATAAGCGCTGCCAGTCGTCTGACGGGCGCTCAGGTGGTTCAGTTTGTTCAACAGGTAGAGGCCGTGATGAGTGAGAACCCTGAAAGGCCAATTATATAGCCATTGCCAAGCAGCTTCAAGTTGCAGAGTTGACAGGCAAGCTTTCCTGCACTATGCCATTATGCGCCACTCCTAAGCGGTTGATTTGATTGCTTCCATAGGGCACGCGGCATGTGACTAGCGGTGATTACCTGCAGCCACGTCATCCTCAATATAATGTCTCTATAGTTCCCGAAATAAACCTGCTACACTACTAGGTAGAGGAAGCATCACTGAGCAGTAGACTAATAGGCAGCCACACAATGTTAAGAGCTCGCTATAAAGTGGCGTTGCGGAAGCCCTGCCAAACAATAACATGCCCTAATGTGATCTGACAATTTAGAAGTCAAGCCCCAACCATGGGGAACAAGTTTCCTTCAGATTTTTCTGCGTCGGCCGGAGTCGTAAAGAACAATGCGACGTTGGTGGCGACGTTCGCTTGATGCTGAAGTGGGCTCATGCCAAAGTCTACAGATTATCTCGGGACCTTAGCCCATGTGAGATCACAGCGCCGATGCCGAAAATCCGCCGGAAACTTGTTTCTTGTGATTGGGCCTTTAGAGGAGTCGAATAGATGATATACAATACCTGCAAGTGTGCTTCTCCGTACACTTAGTTTGACCTGACCTAGATCGAGGGCCTCGGGGCTGGCAATTAAGGTACCAACGTGCGGGCCGGCAATCTTCCGTTGCCCGCAGCTTCCAAGGTGTCAAAACGCGCGTCCTAGCTTTAACAGTGCTACTACCGGGAAAGCGACCCCATTGGTTAGGACAAGTGAGATTTGTGGGAAAACCTGCTTACAGAATTTGAAAATATTGCCCATTCAGTCAATAACTGAAGCCGAACATGATTTTATTCAACAGATTGTATTGAGAAGCAGCGGTACAAGAAACAATCTGAAAATTTTAGAACGAATATCTCGATTCTTGTTTTTTGAACAGAGATCACTCAGGCCAACACCGAGCTTAATGACATGCCAAATATATGTCGGAAAACATTCACTAACATTTTTTTTCCCATAGATAAATATGGTGAAATCGGAAGCCTCTGTAATAAAAGTACACGTTCGCTATGTCATATATTGAAGGATAACCAGGATAACTACGCAAATGAATACGGTAGCAAAACGGTAGCAGTAGCGGGCGTATTACACCGAGATGCAGCTATCCTACCAATCCTTTTTCTTTTCATAATAAAATTTTCGTGAGAAAAAAAGAACAAATAAAAGCGAGCGTTTATCCCTTCCAGGTGCGTCAGAAGATATCGAGACGGTCTCAAATGATAAGTGAGTATTATTATTTTGTTCGCTTTGAGCAATTGCCTTTTTTTCAATCCGCCTGGACGTCAGCAGATTCTCCAGAATCTTTAGTGTGGTACAATTTTCACTCTATCAGATGGAGCCATGCACGATTATTCGTGCCTTTCCAAAATGATTGGCCACGTGTATTTATGCTGAAAGGATTACGTGGTGAAATTATGACCGAACACAACGCATATGACTAAAAAATTATATTATGGGGTTTTACGCGCCAAAACTGATTTCTGATCCGATTATGAGGCACGCCGTAGTGGAGGACTCCGGAAATTGAGACTACCTGGGGCTCTTTAAGTGCACCTAAATCTAAGTACACGGGTGTTTTCGCATTTCGCCCCCATCGAAACGCGGCCACCGTGGCCGGGATTCGATCCCGCGACCTCGTGCTCAGCAGCCCAACACCATAGCCACTGAGTACTCACGGCGGGTTACAACGCATATGATAAGGAATCATTTCTTATCCGTTTATTTTTACTTGTCAAAAAGAAGAAAAATCTCTGTTTTGGACTGCTGAAGAGAGATTATACGAAAAGATCCTGACATTTTCATGAACTGTCAGTACGGGTGCACCAGGTGGCCAGTCAGAACAAGCCAAGCTAGCCTGATTGACTGCTCGGCATTACGTGTAGTCTTTTTTTTTAATGCTCATGGTGATTTAGCTTTGTAATTCTGCTTTGTAATCCAGGATGTGTTTCACCATCAGAAAGACCTTTATCATCGGAGTCGTCATGACTTCGACGCTCGCATCAGCCTGCGTGAAGTCAACGAGGGCACTCATTGCAGCAGGTGTTCCCAGGTGAGTGCGCCTGTGCAAAACAAAATGTGGGCGTATGCAATAGAACGAGAGAGAGAGAATCGGACTCTAGCAACACCCATATATCTGTTAGACCAATAAATGGCAACACGAGATGGGCGAACGAAAAGGATCCGCGTTTCATCTCACACTGAAGGGATTTAAGCTTTGTTGGTGTCACAAAGTCTAAAGAGTCTAACGGCTTCAATTTTGAAGGCGGTTGCCTTCATTGTTTCATGCACGTGGTTGAAATATAAAGATTTAGACATAGTGTTTGTTCAGGTTGGGTTAAGTAAAATGTGTGAAGTGTGCAAAAGCGGAAAGTTACGTATATCTTATCGTCCAGTCTGTAGAATGGTTGATAACGGTGGACATCACTTGGACATCACTTGCCGGAGTTCGCACAGTAGACAAATAAAATTTCATAGAATTCCGCCGCATAAGGAAAAGGGGCGGCGACAATAGCTCCATCTTTCCTAGCTCTTTCATGTTCAGTACTGCAGTGTTTGCCATACGTGGGTATGCATCAAGCTAGGGCCAGATTCTCCGAAACACAGACGCAATAAATCGTAGTTTTGGTTCGCTTGGAAAGAAGGTGCTTGTTTGCATCCAGTTTAGCCCATTAGAATAGCTGTGCCCGTTGTGACGAACGCTTGGTTATTACGGAGGAATGCATCATGGCTATCGGAATTTGTGTGCGGACAATTTCAGCAAGTCAAGTGATGAACACATGTGGATCCAGAACCGTTTAACAAAAGCACAAGTACGTTACACTTGGCGACATTCCCTCCAAAAGTTTTTTTTCCTGGTGCGTCTGGTGCAGGTACTCTTTCAAGGTGAGCGCGCTGGTTGTGCTACCCGTGGCACTGTGCACCACACTGCTCTGTTGGACGGCGCTGTTCTTCGCATACCTCAGCGAATAGTAAGCTAATCACTGAACGCGCATTTCCCAGTATGCGCGTGTGTAGGTGTCACAGACGGCCTTTTTTTTTTAGTGTTAGCACATTTTTTTTATCGCCTGTTGCATATAGTGCTATGTACCCCTTGTGCTGCATTACTTGAAGGGGCGGACGTTCTTGGCTAGAGAAATCGCAGTTAATAATCGCCCATAGCTGCTAACAATTGGCTAAATAACTATAAAGTATTTTATTTGCGTCGCATATTGCTTACGTCAGAGCTGGCTCTGAGTAACGCAGGCGGTGTCATTGTCTAAGTGGTGGTGCAGTTCTAATTGAACAACATTACACTGCACGAAGTGACTTCCAGAAATCACCTGTAATATTTTTTTTAGCGCAGTATAGTTGCGTCCACAGCAGTGTCCACATTCATGGCACTGATCTGATTGCGACGACTGATTTTTAAATGTATTTGTGGCGTTCTCATTTGCAGTGACGAACTCGCACCGCGATCATCCACCCTCGCCATTCGTGACGTAATGCAAGCGAAACTGTGCAGCATGGGCAAGATCGAGTAAGTGGAAACAAGGGCAGTGACTACGCAGCGTTCATTCAATATCGTTCCTTAAAGGGACACTAAAGGAATACTAGGTTAATCTTGATCCGTAACTTGCTGTTCTTGGACACGGCAAACGTTAGCTTTACCACATTTGGTGAACTTGTGAACCAGAAAAGGCGCCAGGGCTAAAGGCAGCTGGTGCACCCAACTTGAAGCTCCCGCACCGACTCGCTATGACGTCATATATTCTCATAATATCTGCTCAGGACTAACTAACTTTCTTTTTTCGATAATCTAGTGTATACATTGTGCTCTAAAAGAACCAAGGACTCAATCTGGCGACTTTCTACAACTTAACGAGGAGAGTTGGAACAAACACTAGAGGATGATTTTAAATTCGTGACGTAACATTGACTCACTGTCACAGTGGTTCGGTGCCGCGCAAAATTCAAGAATGAAAACTTTCGCCTTCCTTTCACACGGTTGTAATGAACAATTATTTTTGCCAATGCATGAAGACAGGGTCTCGAAAGGATGCATCGGGATTTTAGGCAGATTTGGTGTTTCTTCTTAGTGTCCCTTTATGAATAGACGCTTTGCACCTGGGTGCTCCATTTTCACATCACGCACATTGATCGCAATGCGAAGTGATCATTCATTCATCTTTGAGCTTAACGCAGGGAACACAAAGGCATTGTTGGTGCAATATTCGATTCACTCTTAAATTCAACTTAATATCCTATCCATTGCTATGGCTGTGAAATTACGGCCGGGAGGTGAAATATTCCTGTCTTGAGTTTGGATTCTTAGCATAAAAGTTACTGAACCAGTGGCTAACGACTGCCCCATATTTACGGACTGTGAACTAAGATGGCGAGCTAGGTGGTCCACCTTTCCCGTTCCAATAATGCGTCGTACTGCAACAGTTGTTTCTCACTCAATGCGTACTTAAACTTAGGTGTACCTTAACGGGACCGAGTGATCGAAATGTAGTTTGATGCAATTGGCCAAGAAGGAAACCGGTGAAGCCGTGCGGCTGTTGCGTGGGAACCTCTACGTGTGGTGACTTAGGATCGGCATCTTTCTCGGAGGTGGTGCCGAGAAGACGCGTTTGGCTAGCAGCGTTCCGTCTGTCAGCATGGTGCATTGTTCGTACTAAAACAGCGCGTAGAATGCAGAGTTCGTTATTACTATTCAAGAACACCTGTTTCATCGAACCGTGAGAACTCGTGTGGGGTTTAGCCAATATTCAACGAGTCATCATCATCAACATCATCATCATCAGCAGCATCAGCAGCCTGGTTACGCCCACTCCAGGGCAAAGGCCTCTTCCATACTTCCACAACTACCCCGGTCATGTACTAATTGTGGCCATGTCCCTACAAACTTCCTAATCTCATCCGCTCACCTGACTTTCTGCCGCCCCTGCTACGCTTCCCTTCCCTTGCAATGCAGTTCGTAACTTCTGTCCAGTCCCTTTCTTCTGTCACTTTTCAAGAAATGTATTTTATGCCACAATGTATACCAGTTCGTAACTCTTAATGACCATCGGTTATCTTCCCTCCTCATTACATGTCCTGCCCATGCCAATTTCTTTTTCTTGATTTCAACTAAGATATCATTAACTCGCGTTTGTTCCCTCACCCAATCTGGTCTTATTTTATCCCTTAGCGTTACACCCATCATTCTTCTTTCCATAGCTCGTTGCGTCGTCCTCAATTTAAGTAGAACCCTCTTCGTAAGCCTCCAGGTTTCTGCCCTATACGCGAGTGCTGGTAAGACACAGCTGTTATACACTTTTCTCTTGAGGGATAATGGCAACCTGCTGTTCATGATCTGAGAATGCTTGCCAAACGCCCATTCTTATTCTTCTGATTATTGCAGTCTCATGATCCGGATCCGCGGTCACTACCTGCCCTAAGTAGATGTATTCCCTTACCACTTCCAGTGCCTCGCTACCTATTGTCAACTGCATGCTGTTCTCTTACGAGACTGTTAACGATTACTTTAGTTTTCGGCAGATTAATTTTTAGACCCACCCTTTTGCTTTGCCTCTCCAGGTCAGTGAGCATGCTGTTTAAAAAGTTTAGAAAGTAACCTTAAGCTTTACGAATCACGCAACGCATTTGATAGCCTCTTGAGATATGGAATAAAGTGTGTCCCTTAATGCACTCCCTATCCCCACGCATATATATTCCCACATGGTAATTAAAAGGAGACGCTCGGGGAGGAGCGTTTTCTGGCCTGCTTCTTCAAGGCTATATCTGCCCGTAGATTCCAGCATTGTCCTCTTCTTCCTCCTCCTCCTCTTGTGCTAATAAATCAAGCGTGAATGGAACCATTGGCAATCAAAGGGACATAAAGAATAAACACTAAAGCAGTTGACAGTGATAAAACGTTTTCTCAAACTCTATTTTCAGCAATTTCACTTCGTTTGTTGATCATTCGACACGCAAAAAAAAAAATATTTCAATGGTTTGCTTTTTTTTAAATTTCATGCCGATACCTTAACGCCGCTAGCTCTCTGAGACGTCACGAATTTCAAAGTTTATTTTCGTACGTGACTCATTGTGGCTCGCCAAATGCACTCGAAACTTGCCAAATTCGGTCCTCCGCTCTTTAGAACACAAAATTGCCTATCTTAACAAACAAACAATGAACTAAACCTGACAAATGCCGATAAAGTTCGTGACGTCACGATCACCTGATACGGGAACTTACGCGTCAGCACCCGCCTTTCATTCTGGAGTCTTTTCCTGCTTACGAAGCTTTGTTTTATGATAAGTGCGGCTTTCCTTTGTATTGTAGAGGGGTAATTTACTGAGGCACTTCAAGTACGTCTATCTTTCTCTTCAGTGTCCTTCTAAAGATGGATGGATGGAAACAACTTTATTTATTTATTTATTTATTTATTTATTTATTTATTTATTCTAAAGACGGAAGAAAAAAATTGAAAGCAGGACTACAAGGCCTGCGCACTCCATGCCTCAGCTTCAATCGCCTGTATTTGTTTCCTTCGCCTAAAGGTTGTGATAAATGTGAATATCTAACAAGAAAATATATGTTACGGGAAAGCGAGGACGTTATTTGACAACTTCGTTCTATGAAAGCATTATCACTGTGGCAATTACATTTCTTTTTAAAGTTAAGCAACGTTGGACGCAAAGCGTCTCGAACCCATTTCCCAGCATTCCCATGGTGGGACAGCGCCCGTTGCATAGATGATGAGGTCATATTTACCTCTAGGTAATATTTTGTAACAAACTCTTTGCGTAGCCTGCGATATGGCAACGCCGCACCTTCAGAGCTTATTTTAAATGCAACGTATTAGTAATCGACCAGCCGATGACCGAATAAGATAAATCCTAAGTTTTACATGTATTTGCTTTTTTGAATCGAGCATGAAATATAACGCTAAAAGTGTTCCTAATATTGCAGTCTGTAAAAAAAAAAGTGACGTTCTGGCTCTTGTCGTGCTTAAAGCGACACTAAAGAGGAAAAAAATTATTTGTACTATATTAGTAAATTACCCTTCTATAATACCAAAGAAGTCACTCTTACAGTGAGAAGAGGCGTGGAAAAAAAATACGAGAAAGCAGAAGACGGATGACGCCGCTTCCTTTAAGTTCCTGCACGACCGCGCCGTGTCATCATCGATTTTGACGAGATCTACTCAGGCCTGGTTAATTTTTTATCGGTAAAGATAAACTGTACTGTTTTCTCAAGAAACTCAAGGCTGAACTTAGCGAGTTTCGAGGACAATTACACGGGCACGACGGCCAAAATAAGATAAAATACTTCGAAATGCGTGACGCCATACTGTATTTAGGCGTGAAATTCAGAAATAAAAGTTCAGCCTTCATTTTTTTTTCTAAGGACTAATATATTTTCGCAAAGTTAACGAAATATAGTTTTCAAAGAATACTTTGTCAGGATAAATTAAGTGTGTCTTCAATGTCGCTTTAAGTTTCGCGTGTATGTGAATAGGGAGAACTTGAAATCAACTATGAAACGGAGTGTTAAGTGTTCTCAAGTTAGCAGACGGGGGAAAAAGAGACAAACTTTGGCCGGGGTCGACATGTAACCACATCTTTCTGACATATCTCTTGCAGGTTACAGGAACGCTTCTGCTTCGCCATTTGCTTGGTCGCCACGGTCGCTTGCGCTGTCATACTATTCACGAGGTGGGTGACGCACGAGTGCATTACTTTATCGTCATCTGCGCGTTTCTCCGTTGTTGACAGCAACATTTGTTTAGTCCCGCTCGTCGCGGCATAAAATAAAAGGCAGAACTTTTAGACTTGCAAAGCATGCAATAAGTGGCATTAACTTGGCGAAAAAATGATGGTAACATGGTCAAAAGGTGGTGTGCGCGTGTGTATTCGCGTTAGCATGTGTACGTGTGTCGTGCGTGTGTTGTGCCTGTGTGTTTTGTGCATTTGCATATTTTTTTTTTACATTTCATCTGTTCTGCTTTGCATACGCTTCTTTCTCGGGGCAGTGACGACGTTTCTCTGTTCAAAAAGTTTTTCTAGAGCTCGCGAATCGAGCTGGAGGACCGAAGTCCTTGTCATTCCAAGCTGTAGAAATTCGCCGAAAGTTGGCTGTTTCGGGTGCACATTACCTGACTGCGCCTTGTTTATTCTGCGCGATTTATTTCAGCCATGCCGAGTTGGTGACCACCGTGACGCTGGCCGCGTTCGCACTGGTGTTCGGCGTTCCCTGCGTCAGCGGCGTGCCCCTGCGGGACGTGATCGCCCAGCTGCCCTGGAACATCATCCTCATCCACGGCGGCAGCCGCTGGCTATCGGCAGCGCTGAGGGTGCGCCGCGCTGCCGAATGTCGACGCTGCGCATGCGCACTATGTGTTGACCCCACGAGACCCCAAAGTTTCGCTCTAAAGCGCTCCGCTTTCTTTTGGGAACTAACCGCAGTTTCTTTCCTGCGAGTGTCGGACCGTTTTTCGTCAGCCGATCCCAAAGATAGCGCAATATGACACAACGGTAAAACCCGCATGTTGGTATGGCACCACCTGTACTATAGTTTACTATACTATACTATACTATACTATACTATACTATACTATACTATACTATACTATACTATACTATACTATACTATACCGAGCGGTGACACCTCTGGTACTGCGTGGTACCGCCACGCTGGCCCAGTGATAATAGGATCGCTTTCGCATCGTCGCCTCGTGACAGATAGCGTTTTCAGGCATCGTTTGAGACGCGGCCGTTGCAGACGCTGCATGGGGTTCCGAACTGGTCGTTGAGGGGAACTGTCACTCGAAGTGTACCGGCTGGGTCGCGCGTGCGAGTGGTAGTAAGTGGAGCGAAGCCCATAACACGGAGGGCAACATACAGTGCCAAAATTAACTACCTCCCGAAGCATGTTAGACGTATGCTTGCAGAGCAACCCAGGTTGATTCCTTATATTTAGTACGCCGTTTGATATCTCAAAAGACTGGCATAAGCGCGGGAAGCTTCATGCGAAACCTATAGTAGCGTATTGACATGCTGAAGCGAAGTTTGTGTGCGGGAGTTCAGTAATCCAGTCAGTCATAACTAATAAGGTAATTATTTTTTAGCCAAAATTACGATTCTTCTCGTTTTCCTTGTTTTTATATATGAATACAATTGTAATACCCTAAAATAAAGGTGTTCAAATTTATATTTTCCTTGATGCGGGATGGTGTTTGGGCTTTGTGGGGTTAAATCAACTCTAAACAAACAGCGCACGCTATATGACCATAGGAAGACAAAAAAACAACCGCAGGGTTTAGCGCCTGTGGTTCATTTTATTGTACAATAGCTAGGGCTGCTTTTTATTTTTTGTAATTTTGCTTTACCAACTAGCGCTATTTCTCACGCTTGTGCCGTATTAAAGCATAGATATGTTGTACCATGCTGAAAGACAAAGTAGTCTACTTCATAAAATAAGCTGTAGCATTCGTTGTGGCGAAACTGGCGTAACTTCCGGGAGCAGAGCAGTGCAGGGAAGAGCTGACGCGGCTTTTCGGCTGACCCGTCGGCCAGTAAACATGGCTACCTTCCTTTCCAGTAATATATACATATATATATATATATATATATATATATATATATATATATATATATATATATATATATATATATATATATATATATATATATATATGAAGTTATGCGGTTTTACGTGCCATAACCACGATCTGATGATTATGAGGCACGCCGTAGCGGGGGACTCCGGAAAATTTCGACCACCTGGGGCTCTTTAACGTGCGCCTGAATCTAAGTACACTGGTGTTTTCGCACTTCGCCCCGCCTCGAAATATGGTTGCCGTGGTCGGGATTCAATCCTGCGACCTCGTGCTTAGCAGCCCAACACTTCTTGCCCAGTAGCACGTCACTGGAATGCATAATTTATCGTCGGTCACCATTATGTAGTCCCTCCATTGGTGCACTTGGTATGGTTTGGTAATTATTGCTCTTCGGCCAACGTTCCTAGATTTAGTGTACAGGACAATGCAGATCAAACAAACGAAATGTATGACTTCGCGCGAAGTGATGAAACCGGAAGGATGTGTAATGGCTTTCGCAAGTTTCCCTGCTTGCCCGCATCTCTTCGGGCCGTTAGATC